>NC_081411.1:560579030-561179030 GCF_030272615.1 Cryptomeria japonica | reverse complement strand
AACAATAAGGTTAGCCACTAGACAATAAAACAATTACACATTATAAAACATGTCGGCCTGAGACCAAACAAATAATATCCAACCCATAAGACATCCCAAAAACACATTCAGAAGTCCAATCCACACGTTACATTAAGCCGGTCCATAACCTAGATAAACCAAGACCCAATATAGGTCCACACACGCTAAGGCAATGATCCCAATCAACCAAATCTCGAACATGATCACCATCAACATCCTGAATATCCACTAGAAGCCGCACCAACACCACTTATACATATCATGAAAGATCTTCAACAAAGCGCTGCCGGTGAAAACCTAACTGGAACAACAAACCAAGCTTACTAGCATACATGATAGCATCTGATCACCAGATCAAAACCAACTAACTGAACATGAATCTAAGTAGCATGAATAAGCCAATACCATAACCCAAACATACTAGAGCATACCAGATCATGCCGGATCATGATGATCCAATCCAACCAGAAACCAAACAACCTACCGGGACCAGAAGAATACCGGTAAAGCAACCAAAATAGCTAGTGTTGACATCAATGACAAAACATCAATGCAAAACATAATCAATTCCTCCAAATGGCCAAAAATATACCCCTTTGGCATTGATGGAAACACTAGATATGAAAAACATCCAAGTGCCAAGAAATGCCAAACAAGTCTCCCCTAATGGAAGATAGCCAACAATCTCCCATACAAAGATATAGCAATGAAGTTCTAAAACAAAGACCAAAATCCCCCTGTGAATGATATCTCTGTAAAGCTCTATTTTTCACATATATCTCTCTCCCTTTGACATCAATGCTAGAAATCTGACAAAAATATCAAAGAAAAAACCAAAAACCACTGAATCACAAGGCTAGCTACTCTCCCTGAGCTGTAGCATCCCCACATCAATCCAAAAAGAATGATATCTCTGATAATGCATACCAGACTAATGCTAAATAACATCAATTAGTTCTCTATTGGAGGGGCATAAACTTCTAATCTGTCTCTCAGGTACTCAAATGATTCTTTAGGCAAAGGTTTAGTGAAAATGTTTGCAATATGCTCTTTAGTGTTCACATAAACTAGTCTTACCTCATTTTCTTCCACCTTCTCCTTCAAAAAGTTATACTTGATATATATGTGCTTTGTCTTAGAGTGAAATACCAGATTCTTTGATATGTCTATAGCACCTAAGTTATCACAGTGAATAACTACCAGTCCAATGCAATGCACTTTAATATCCTTCAACATTTTCTTCATCCATATAACTTGTGTACAGTTAGTAGCAACAACAACATACTTAGCTTCAGTAGTAGATAAAGAAGTACATGATTATTTCTTGCTGATCCATGAAACCAACTTCTTCCCTAGAAAGAAAGCTCCACTGGAAGTACTTTTCTGATCATCAACATCACCTGCCCAATCTGCATAAATAAAGTCATCATCCTTAGGGTACCAGAAACCATATTCAGGTATACCTTGCAAGTATCTAAAAATTCTTTTCACCGCACTCTCATGATTTTCTCTAGGATCACTTTGATATCTAGATGCAATATAAACAACATTCATTATATCAGGCCTAGTATGAGTTAAATATAGCAGACCTCCAATCATAGATTTGTATCTTGTAGGATTTACTGGCGCAGATTCATCTTTCCTTGTCAATTTCTCATTTGTAACCATAGGAGTACTTACCGGTTTAGAGTCTACCATACCAAATTTCTTCAACAATTCCCTAGCATGCTTAGTTTGACAGATGAAAATACCTTTATTAGTCTGAGTAATCTGCAAACCTAAGAAAAAATTCATTTCCCTAGTCATAGACATTTCAAATTCTTTCTCCATATTTCTTTGAAAATTCCATGCACAACTTATCTTCACCTCCAAAAATGATGTCATCAACAAAAACTTCAATATTAAATATATCATCATCAGTGACTTTATAATATAGATTACTGTCAACATTACCTTTAGTGAAACCAATCTTCAAAAGATATTTATCTAACCTTGCATACCAAGCTCTAGGTGCCAGTATCAATCCATATAAAGCTTTCTTTAACCTATAAACCATTTTTTTATCATCTGAAAGTGAAAAACCATCAGGTTTCTCAATATAAACTTCCTCATCAAGATCCCCATTCAAAAAGGCACACTAGAAGGGATCTCTCCTAGGACCCATCACCCCCTCATTGCCTCCTCATCTCTGGGAACCCCCATGTTGAGAGCTGGTAGCATAGCTACGAGCACGACAATCTAGCGGCACAACCTGCAAATATAGAGTCTTATAATACTCATCCCGTGATGCCTGCTCAATGAGACCTCTGATAGTGTCTCCTCTTACACCCTATCCAGTGGCCTGCTATAATGACCGCAACGCCTCCTCTGTGCGGCCTCACCGCTCTATCTTTGTGTCCCTCTTAGTAGCCAACTATGCTACTCTTGCCTATAGCTATGTAATCTATCCCTGTGCCTATGATAATTGCGTCTAAAGTCTCTGCACTAAGGACTGTAATGCTATTGTTTGGGCCTGCTACTGGTGTGATGGCACTGTGATAATAACATTTTTGGGTTGTGGTACCTATGTTGTCGGGATCTGTGGTGTACTCGTCTATCCTGTGGCTGGTGGGGGCATGTCCAATATCCTCCAATGTACTAAGGGATCTACATCCTCCTCCTCCTCATCAAAGCCTATGCCACCTAATCTAACCCTCTCACCACCTAGATCCTCTGACTCTATCTCCTCATCAGAGCTATCCTCCTCACCTCCACCTCCCATTGCTTCTATGTACTCTACCTATATGGGACCTCCCCAACCTAGAATTTGTCTCCATCCACGACCTCTACCCCTCACCCTACTAGGTCCTGCTCCACCTCCTCTCCTCTCAAAACTAGCATCCCCATCACCACCCCTACCTCAGCCCAACTATCCTCAGCCCCGACCCACTACTCGATCTCCTCCCCGGCCCCCCATCCCCCTCTCCATACCTCGGCCTTGTCGGCCTCCTCGTCGCCCTCCGTCACCACCATCATCATCATCAACCACTTCTAGTGGTGGTATTGGCTCTCCTATCCCTATCAATCGCGGAAAAGGATGATTAGAAAAATAAAGGGCATAATCCTGGTGCATGCCTGCATCTGTCACTATAGACCTCATATCCCACACAACAAAAGAAGGAGTATGGAACTGTGCATGGGCAGTGACATAATCCAAGGGTGGCCCCCACTCTGCTCTCTCCTTGTACACTCTGGCGTACAAGGCAGTCCCCTATGGTCTTAGCTATGGTCGACCAAACTATTGATGTACCTGTGACAAGAGGAATCTCTCCACAATATAGGGCATCCGCCCAATCAAGTATTGGCTCTGTAGCAAAACTGGCACCTTTGTGGCATCCTCAGGCCAAGCCTCACAATCCAAATATGGGCGCCAAACCACTACATCCATATCATCTAAAATGCGCCTCCAGTACTCCAGCTTCCCTATCATAGGTTGGGAAGTCACCTATCTATACATATACAAATAAAGATATCCAATTGGTCGAGCTCTCTAAATAATAGGACGCGTAATGGCTATATGCTCCCAAGCCCAAATCCGCAGTAATGTACACCCAGCTGCCAGACTAGATCCTCAATCCCTATCATATACTACGTGATGTAGCTTGTGATAGAGGTGGGATAGAATATATATACTCCTTGCATAGCGGGTCCTCTCTTGTATCATACGTCGTAGCACAAGCCCCACCCAATGGATAATCCATGTGATCTCCTGACAAGAAGGAGA
The DNA here is from genome assembly GCF_030272615.1 of Cryptomeria japonica. Taxonomy (NCBI): domain Eukaryota; kingdom Viridiplantae; phylum Streptophyta; class Pinopsida; order Cupressales; family Cupressaceae; genus Cryptomeria; species Cryptomeria japonica. Next base: position 561,175,246 of record NC_081411.1, on the reverse strand, counting down.
GAACCACCAACTAAACCCGCTAGCATTGATGGAAGTGGGGCATATCTATCTACCATATCTTGCCAGCCCATTGAATATCCAGCAATCTAAGGATCACCAAAAATCTCTCAGAGCACATCTGTCCCTCCAGTCTCCTCCACATCATAGATGACTAGCTCGCCTATGATCAAAATCCATAGAATCCGATAGACATCCTTTGAAGTCACACTAATCTCTCTTGTCGGAACGCTACACTAAAGTTATCAAAAGTGCTCTATTCTTTCGATAGGAAGGCATGCACAATAGGTTAATCAGACCACAAGCCTTGATCATCGCTCAATCATTGTTTGTCAATCAACTGTGTAAGGAGAGCATCTTCATGTATCTCTCCCAAAGCTGTATGACACCTAAGTCAGCCTATATCAACACATGAGAACTATATCAGTTTCACCTATCCTAAGAAATCAAACATCAAATCTCAATAAAAAGGGGCACCTATGATAGTGATGATAGCCACGACATCACACAAAGAGTTCCAAATCAAACACTCTTGACAACTAGGTGGGTTCAACCTAACCCATCTATCGAAATCAGCAAATCAATCAATCAAAGAATCATATAAAAAACAAAGTCTCATATCGCAATCAAAGTTTCATATCAAAAATCAATCAATCAAAGTTTTATATTGAAAATCAATCAATCAAAGTTTCATATCAAAAATCAATCAATCAAAGTCTCATATCAAAATCAAAGTCTCATAGAGAAATCAAAGTTTCACATCAAAAGTCAATCAATGAAAGAATCATATCAAAATCAAAGTCTCATATCGCAATCAAAGTTTCATATCAAAAATCAATCAATCAAAGTTTCATATCGACTAACAATCAATCAGAGAATCATATCGAACTCAAGCACCATATCAAAATCCAGTATCATATCACAATCAATCAACCAAGGATGCATATCATGCATTGTATCAATGACAATTTGACCCATATCAACAATTTGACCCATAATGACAATCAAGACCCATATCAACAATTAGGACCCATATTGATAATTTGACCCATAATGACAATCAGGACCCATATCAATAATTTGACCCATATCAACAATCAGGACTCATATCGACCTTTGACCATATCAACCTATTGACTCATATCAAATCAGGACCCATATCAACAATTGACCCATATCGATTCAAGACCCATATCGAATTAGGACCTATATTGACAATTAACCTATATCGACCAGTGACCCATATCGACAATCAAAACTTGTACCAATGTGACCTATATCGAACTTTGATCCATATTGACCCCTCATATCAACTGACGACTCATATAAACCCTAGACCAAATTTTCAATATCGCGCATCTCAATGAACAAAATCAACGCCCACCAACACATCGAAAAGGTTCCAAACATCATAACGATCCAAAACATCAAATTTTCATTTGTCATAATTTTCAAAAAAAATTAAAAACTAAAAATTGTTACAAATGCGCTAATACAATCAACATATGTGCTAAAACATATGTGTTGTACGATTTAGTGTATGCGCTATTTAATCGAACAAATGCACCATGAAAAAATTTGAATGTGCTATGTCATACGACATATGCGCTTCAAAAAGGGATAAATGTGCTAAATAAATAAAAAATAAAACACGCGAAAAAACCTACCGTACATGCAAAAATTAAAAAATCTAGCCTAAAAAGAAGGAAAATCTAGCTAAAAATTCACAAGGAAGGTTAGAAAATCGAACTTATTGGTGGGTCGTACTTAGGTGGTCGCTCGAATCGATGTTTGTGGTAGGGGAGCTCCATTTCTTCTCTCCTCTCTAAGCTCCAATCTCCAAATGACAAGTGCATAAATGAGGTGGAAATGGGCCCTAGAGGGTTTATATAGCCCATGCTGATGTAGGCGGTTGTGCTGCCTCGGTGGACGTGTGCTGCCTCAGTGGACGTGTGGGGCATGTATGCGCTATGCCCACATTAGTTCTTTGTCAATTCTTCAATATTATTTTTAATAAAATTTATCGGTAGATAAATATCGAAAAAATTTAAAATTCCCCAAAAATTCAAATTTTCTTAAAAATCATCCAAAAATTCAAAAATCGTCCACATCGCGATAGTACCCTGGAAATCATATTTTTTTCTCAATTTATCTTCTGAGGGGGCATATCAACATCAATTTCATTTCAGTCTCATATCGACTTTTCATATCAAATCAATTTTTCATATCTAGGGTTTCATATCGACAATTTTGACAACAACATCATATCGTAAATTCTAGCGACATATTGAGGATTTTTTCTTTGAATCAACATATGGTCACACGTTGACTCAAAGAGGGGAAAAATGTAGACACCTAAAAGTTGCACAATGAGTTACGTGAATTTTATTCGTTTAATTATCCCTAATTCTTCCAATTAATTAAATTAAGATTTAATTAATATTCCTATTCTTCTAATTGACCTTTTAATCAAATTAAAGATTTGATTAAATCTCCTTCTTCTAGCCTAACCTATTAATTAAACTAAGGTTTGATTAAGTACCCTTAGCCATTTGATGAAATAAATCTTATTTATTTGATTAAAATTCCTTTTCCCCCTTTTGATTAAATTCAGAGTTAATTAAAAATCCCCTTTGCAAATAAATAAATCATTATTTATTTGTGAATAGTCCCCCCACTTGCAAAATCATACAAATGCAAGTTGCATCCCTTTTGGCTAAATTAAATCATTTTAATTTACCTAAAAATACCTATTTTCCCTCACCCACTTGCATTCTCCTACATCTCCCACTTTCCTCCATAATCATCCTTCTATAAACCTCCTAATCCCATCATAATCATGTCTAATCTCCTAATCATGTCCTTTCCCTAAATTTGGGGGAGTCACTTCTCCAAATTTGGAAGAAAGTCTTCAAAATGCATTTAAGACTTTATCTATTTCAACAAGTTAACTTGTTGAGTCTTCCAAACATGTAAGGCTCTTACATAAACCACTAGTGGTTTTCCTCTTTGGGCAAGTTAGCCTCCAAAGTCTTGAAAAGGCATTTAATGCCTCTTACAAGCTCACACCCCTTAGCCATGATGGTTGTCCCTTTAACCATTTTCCCATGTTACACAAGAGTTTATCTCTTGGGTAATAGCATGCCTCCCTAGTTAATGACATTATCCAATGATGTCACTCCTTGAGGTTATCCCTAATTGCTTATTTAGCATCTAATGCTTGTTTAGCATCCTCTCAAGCCATCTCAAGATGATATTTGTCAACTTGGGATTGGATTGAATTCCCCTCATGGATTGATAACTTTTATCCTAGCCCTTGTTGAGATTACTCAGTCTCAACCATCCATTTCTCTATTTTGCCTATAACTAGAGCTCATTTTTTCAATTCAAGGATCCCAATCTTGTGCATCCAAATTATAATCATTTTGCAGGTTCTCAAGGAGCTCATTTGTCATCTTCAAGAATGTAAGTCTTCTAGCATTAGCATCATAGAATTTAGCTTAATTGCATATCAATTACATACATTTTCACCTTCATCTAGCTTAATTAGCTCATCATAATATTCAATTTAGAATTAACTTAGCCTCATATCATCTGGACCATCTTGATCATAATTATCTTTTCATCTTGCATCCTTAGCTTTCATTCATATCATCATCTGACCATTCACTAGGATCTTAGTTGCATTCATTTTGATCCTAGAATCATCATTTAAAACTCATTCTCTAGTTTGACATCCAAGAGATCAAGTGCTCTTCCAAGTGAGGGCCACATTGAATCTTAAGGATATTTAGGGATAGAGGAGCATGGAATGATTTTGAGAGTTTTTGGTTCACCAACATGTTTTTGTGATTAGTAACTCTAATGAAATGTTTCATGTGTGTGTTTGAGGCATTTTCTCCCCTTGTAGGATGATCCCACATTTCTAGCATACACCTGTTATCACAGAGTTAACTAATGAAGAGGAGGAAATAGTAGAAGCTACTCATGTTTTGACAACTAAAGAACCTAAGAATCCAAATCCTCCATTCTCTCAAAGATTAGCTTAACCAAAGTTTGTCTTTGAGCCAACATTTGATTTTCTGGACCAGCTTAAGCAAGTTTCCATTAAGATACCTCTCTTTCAAGCAATAAAGGATGTACCTATATATAGTAAGGCTATTAGAGAGGCATGCTTGAAGAAAAATGGGAGGAAGAAGAAGGACCCTGCAATAGTTCATGTAATGGGTAAGTTAGCTAATATTAATATAGGGAGAGTAATCTTGCCTAAGTATTCAGACCTTGGTAGACAAGTAGTTGCAATAATGATAAATCGGGTTATGGTTCAAAATGATCTCATAGATTTAGGAGTTTCTATCAATGTCATGACCAAATAGATCATGCAGAATCTGAATTTGGCCAATATAAGACCTACTCATACAGTTCTTCAACTAGTTGACAGTTCTACAGTCAAGCCATATGGTATGATAGAAGACATTGTGGTCACTCTTGATTCTTGGGAGTATCTAGCTGATTTTATGGTTTTATCTCCCAAGGCTACCTTGGGGGGATATCCAGTAATTTTGGGTAGACCATGGTTGGCTACTATAGATGCTTACATTGGATGCAGGTCATGAGATATGACTATTTCCAATGGAGATAGTACAAAGAAATTGATACTTCATCCACCTGCTCAACTGCATGAAGAATCAGAACAATTTATCTGGCTTGAATTAGGTGATGAGCTCGAGGAAGATGCCAAGTCTGTGGTAAAATTGATGATGCTTGATATAAGTCCTCTCCTCCAACTTTATGATGAAGATCAAGTATTAATACAGGTGTTAAATAATACATGCGCAAAGGAGGCTACTGGAGAAGGTACTCCAGACAATTTTGGATGTCCATCACAAAGACTATTGCCTATTTCAACTTTAATTACTCTAGCACTCCTTCATATCTTGTTGCCCCATGAAATAAACCTACCAAGTGTGAATGAAGATTCCATGAAATAAATGACTAAGCAGATTGAAGTATCTCTTGGGAAGCAACTCATTATAAACTGTAATCTCTCTCTACAACAAGAGCAATCATTAAAAGATTTATTATAGGAGAAGAATTCTACATTTTCTTGGGACTACACTGATATGGTAGGATCGGATCCTAAACTATGTACACATAGAATCTACATCCAAGAGCGTACTAAACCAATCAGATAGCATTAGAGAAGAGTTAACCCAACCCTTAGGTAAATTGTCAAGACTGAATTACAAAAGCTACTGGATGCAGGCTTTATTTACCCCATCTTAGACAGTCAATGGGTTTCACCTTTGGTGATTGTTCCAAAGAAGAATGACAAATGGAGGGTATGTGTAGATTACAAGGAATTGAACAAAGCCACCTTAAAGGATAATTTTCCACTTCCCTTCATTGATCAAGTTTTGAAAGCTTTAGCAAGGAAAAAGTACTTCTCATTCTTTGATGGGTTTAGTGGATATAATCAGATTCAAATAGCACCAGAAGATTAGGATAAGAATACCTTCACACGTCCTAGGGAACCTATGCCTACTTTTTTCTTTCATCTGGATTGTGTAATGCTCCACAACCTTTTAGAGATTATCTCTAATAATCTTTGTTGATATCTCCCACAATTGCATGGAAAACTATATGGATGATTTCACCACATATGGAGATGAATTTCAAGAGGCACTTGATAACCTATCTAAAGTGCTACAAGGATGTTAGAATCATAATCTTTCACTCAATAATGAGAAATTCTTTCTAATGATGCAAGAAGGAGTGGTCTTAGGTCATTACAACTCAGCTAAGGGAATTCAAGTCAATCCTGCCAAAATTGAGGTAATCCAAACCCTTCCAATTCCCATCAAGCAAAAAGATGTGCATAGTTTTTTGGGACATGCCAGTTACTATAGGAGGTTTATCAAAAAATTCAACACCATTGCAAGTCCCTTGTATAGTTTATTATTAAAAAGAATAGATTTTCAGTGGATGCCAACGTGTGATAAGGCCTTCCAAGATCTCAAAGTTGTACTCACTGAAGCACCAGTCCTTCAAGGACCTAAATGGAACCTGCCCTTCTATATTTACACTGATGCATCTGACCATGTTGTTGGAGAAATTCTTGCTCAAAAAGATGGAGCCATTGAAAATGTAGTCTACTACATAAGCAAGAATCTACAAGGAGTTGAACTAAATTACACTATCACAAAAAAAGAGATGTTAGCAGTAATATATAATCTCAACAAATTCAGGCATTTTATAATAGGGTACCAAGTATATGTTTACACCGATCATACACCAATAAGGTACTTCATGAACAAACCAGCTATTTCTAGCAGACTTGCAAGATGGTTACTTCTGATGCAGGAGTTTGATATTACTATAAAGAAAATGTAGTGGCTGACTTCTTGTCAGGGCTTACACATCAACCTCAGGAACCTATCATTGATGATTCTTTCCCATATGAAAATATATTTTCTATCATTGTCCACATACCTTGGTATGCTAATATAGAAAATTACCTGGTAACTGGTAAAGTACCCCCATATTTCTCCCTAAAGGATAGAAGAATCCTTATTGAGAAAATTTATCCATAGACCTGGGTCAATGGATGTTTATTTTACATAGGACTAGATAATGTAATGAGGAGGTGCATCAGGGAAGATGAAACATATGACATTCTGCATGCTTGCCATGATGAACCTTGTGGGGGTCATTTTGTAGCCAAAAGAACAATAGTGAAGATACTCAATATAGGGTATTATTGGCCTACCCTCCATAAGAATGCAGTCAATTACACAAGGAAATGTGATATATGTAAGAGAATGGGTCGTCCCACAAGGTCAGATGAGATGCCTTTGCATCCATAGGTAGTTGTCACACCTTTTGACAAATGGGGAATGGACTTCATCGGTCCCATTGATCCCCCATCTAATGAAAAATCATATATCATCGTGTGTACAGACTACCTTAGAAAATGGGTAGAGGTAAGGACAATGAAACATGCAAGAGACAACAAAGTTCTCAAGTTTTTATATGAAGAGATCTTTACAAGGCATGAAGTTCCTAGAGAACTTGTTACAGATCAGGGTGCTCAATTCACATCTAACCTGATTGCTACTATGATAGAAGAATATAACATTAGGTATAAAAATTCTACACCTTATCACCCATAGGCGAATGACCAAGCTAAGGTGACCAATAGGGAAATTGAGGCAATATTAACAAAAATTGTTGTCTTACATAAGAAGGATTGGTAAAATCACCTTCCAAAGGTGATATGGGCATATAAGACATCCTAGAAAACTACTATAGAGTTTACACCCTTTGAATTGGTGTATGGAAAAAATGCAGTAATGCCAATAGAGTTTGAGCATAAAACTCTACGTACTGCAATAGAGCTGGGTATGGAACTCTCAAAAACACAGAAGGAAAGAATATTACAACTCAATCAACTAGATGAATTGAGGAAATTTTCCCTACAAAATACCGTTCTAATTCAATAGCACTGTATGAAATGACATGATAAATATATCAAAAGCAAATAATTTCATGCTGGCAACTGGGCTTTGTTATATGATTCCTGATATAAAGACAACCTTGGTGAATTACAAACATGGTGGCTTGGTCCATATGAAATTGAACAAGTGTTTTCTAATGGAGCAGTCAACCTGGCAACTATTGATTATGCAAAATTCAAATTGCTAGTCAAGGGCTATTGTCTTTGTCTATATCACAAGCCTAGTAATAAGGAGGAGTTTATGCAACAATTTGAAGGACTTTGCAATCCTCCCACACCCACTAATGGTGACCCTCAGATTTCACCATCTGTTTGACCATAGTTTTCATTAATCATAATAAACAACTCCATGTCTACGTGGAGTTCATTTCTCCATTCCATTCTATTGGCCATTTGGTGGAATTGATTATGTGTTGCATTGATGTTTTGTCATTGATGTCAACACTAGCTATTTGGATGCTTTACTGACATCCTTCTGGTCTTGGTAGGTTGAGTGGTTTTTGGTTAACCTCGATCCGACATGATCCGGTATAGTCTGATGATGAAATTGGCTTGTTTATGATACTTATACTCATATTTGGTTAGTTGGTTTTGGTCTGGAGATTGGATGCTATCCTACTTGCTTAGAAGATTGGTTTTTGGTTTCGGTGAGGGTTTCACCGACAGAGCTTTTGATGGAGATATTTGATGAATTGTATAAGTGGTGTTGGTGCAGCTTCTGGTGGAGTTTCAGGATGTTGTTGGTAATCGTGTTCGAGACTTGGTGGTTGGAGATAATTGCTGAAATGTGTGGACCTATACTGGGTCTTGATTGATCTAGATTATGGACCGACTTTAATGTAACGCATGGATAGGACCTATTGATGTATTTATGGGACATCTTGTGTGTTGATATTATTTGTTTGGTCTAAGGATGACATGTTCTATAATTATGTAATCAGTTTATTATCTGGTGGCCGACCTAATTGTTTATGGTCAAGGGTTTGTATATATAGATGTAAGATCTCATTCTAGATCATCATGTTTAATGTAAGAGGTCATGGTCAAGGAATGTAATGTGCGAATAATGTAATATCATTCATGCAGAGGAGTTGGTTGATCATTGGAGATCGAATTGGGTTTATGTAAGAGGATTTAGTCCTCCGGTATTGAGCTTAACCAAAACTATACTTAGGCATAGGAGATGCTATCTTTTGCAGTTCAACACTTCTCCGGATTGTAGTATGGATTTGTATGTAGTCAGTGAGGCTCCTTTTGTGATGAGCAGTGCGCTCTAGGATGTTGGCCTTCCTGCAAGTGCAGGTCCCTTCATTGTAATTCACATACTTACTGTATAAGTATTATCCAACTGTGAGTAGGCATCCCACCGTGGTTTTTCCCTTTACTGGGTTTTCCACGTACAAATCTTGGTGTTATGTGGATGGATTTTATTCTGTGATTGTTGTTTATGCTTAATTGGTTTAACTGCTATTCTGGTATTAATGTTTTGGGTTTTGATATTAAAGTTTAAATTTCTAATGGTTCCTATAATCTGTGATAATTGATTCAGCCCCCCTCTCAGTTGTCTTCCAGTTATATGAACTATCTAACAATTGGTATCAGAGCTTTGGCCCTCTCTATAGAAATCTTAACCACTTGAGGAAGATCCTATGGCAACTAATAGTTCAAGTTCATCCAATTCTTCTGGAGCTATCTTTCGAAGGGATATTCCGAGGCTTGATGGAACAAATTACACAGTGTGGAAGATTTGGATGGAGACTCATCTGAGATGTCTTGGAAAGGAGATTTGCGAGATCACACAGAATGGTGTCACACCCTATAATCTGGGATTTGGCAATCCTCATCCGGAAAACCTGGACACGGAGCTTGAGAATGATTGTAGAGAAAGAGAAGCACTCTTGTGTGCACTTTGTGATCAACAAATAATGGGATTAACTGACAAATCATTTGGAAAGGCTATATGGGATAAGTTGGAGACTCTTAATGAAGGTGACCCTACAGTGAAGATTGCTAAACTTGATGGTTACCAGGTTTGATATAAAAACCTAAAGATGGAAGAAGATGAAAGGACTACTGCATTCATGGAAAGGGTAAATGAGATTGTAATGGGAATTCAATGTTGTGGTAGAACTCTGAGCGAAGATGAATTTTTTTCTAAAGTCTTGAGAGCCCTACCACCGACTTACAAAATGAAGGCTAATGCTATTAATGAGTTGAGAACAATGGCTAATACATATATCAACATAGATACTTTGGTTTGGGAAATTATCTACTTTTGAGCTTGAGGAATTTGGACCTTCTAGAGTTGTGAAGAATGAACCTAATTTTCATCCATATACATCTACAACTGGTAAGAAAGACTGGAAAGCTTTATATGCAAAGGAGTTGGAAGATATAAAGAGAGAAGATGATGAGTTTGATCAACTTGAAGCACTATTTTCTAGAAGAGTACCAAAAGGACTAATAGGAAGTGAGTATGAAGGAAAAACACCTTTTAAATGTTTTGGATGTAATAAGATTGGTCATTTTGCATCTAGATGTCCTGAAAGGAATTCAAGATTTGAAGAAAGAGTTAGAAGATCATTTAAGCCTAACCCTGGATATCAGAACAAGTATAAATACAAGAAAAACAGAGACAAATCATGCTATATAGTGGATGAGGAAGGCATTACTGATTCAGATGATGAACTGGCAAAAGACTTTGCTAGTGGATCCGAGAATGGGAAGGAATGGGTATGTTGGTGTAAATATTATTCATCATGGATATTATTACACTTTACTTAAGTTAACTTAGGATAATGCATCTCATCGTAGTTTGGATATGATACAATTAGAGAAGTGTGCACATAGGGATATAGCTTGTAGGAGAAATTCCACCTTTTGTGGTCTTGTCTTGCTGTTACACTGCACATTTGGTGGGTCATCCACCTCTTGTGAAATATTATATTATTTCTCCTACCTACCCCTACTTTTTCTTACCTACCCTTATTTCTCATTGAGCCACATGTCATGATTGTGTGCTCACATATCCATATGGCCTTTCCTATATAAGCAGGCCCATATTCATTGTATTGGTTAATCCAGTTGATCATTTGCATATTGATGAGAATACAGTTTGTTCTTTTCATACTTTTGTCTCTCTTTTATGCTTTTCATTGTGCCCTTGATCTTGGCAAAATCTCACATGGTATCAGAGCTATTGGGGCTTCATTGATTGGTTTTGGGAGACATCTTGGAAGGCTTCTATTTTTGAATATGAGGTACTGCGCATTATGAAGGCACCATTGGGTCCAGGAGGCCGTTTCCATAAAAAAATGGAGTATAAACTCGACCTATTTTGTTGAAAGTCAAATTTTGGGTGTGGAGGAATAATTTGCCCAATTCGGGCGGTACGGTACGAAATTTTTGGATTTTTTTTTTGCATTCAAAAAAAGATTATTTTTTGAAAAAAAATATAATTTTTTTTTTCAAAATTTTTGGGGGGTCCGTGACCTATCCCCCCACTGTATCCCATGAGCTGTGTCCATAGTTTGCAGGTTGCCATAGTGGTTGCACCATACTTTGTTGTCCCTCGGCCTTCGTACTGCCCCCCAACCATCGGCAGCCACCGCTCAGCAGTTCCCTAATGACAACTTCCCCGGGTGCAGCTCCTGGTGGCCCCGCTAGCCACTCCGGCCCCACCGCCTCCCGCCAGCCCTGCCATCCTCCAATAGCCCGCCGACCCCGCCATCCTCCAGTAGCCCTCCGGCCCACTGACCAACTTCCACCGCCGACCACCTCTCGCTGACAGCCAGGCCCTCCTGCTGGCTACGTCACCCACCACGTCTATTGCCACATCAGCGACACATGGATCTTCTGGCCAATCATCCATACCTTTTACGAAGTCAGCAACACACAATCAACCACCACGTTAGTGCCCAGTCAGCTTGATCTAGGGGTGCGACGACCATTTTGATGGTCAGACGACTGTCAAATTTAACATAGTGTTTTGCTGATGTCAGCATCTTTTTGAAAATTTGAGACCCCTCTCCGTTGAGGAGTTTGGTTTTTTGGGTCAACTTTGGAGGCTCATAACTTGCTCAATTTTGCTCCTTTTTGGGTGCATTTTTTAATGATTTGGGTTAATGTTTCGTGCTCTCTGTAGTGGTGTGGTTATTTTCTAATTTTGGTGCACAGGTTTTTCAAAATTTTCAGATTCTCTCAGCTGTACCTGTCCAATCCTTGATTTTGCAACTTCAAAGGCTTCATTTGAGCTCATACGACCTCCTTTTCAAGTGCATTTTTTTTTTAAAGTGCATATTTTTTCATCTACTTTCATAATCTATCATCCCTTTTTAGATATTTTGAGTGGATATTGTAATCTATGACCTCATTTTTCATATTGAGAAGTGTACTACAATCAAAGAGGCTTGGGAAATGTTTCAAAAATTGTATGGTCAAGTTGATGAAATCAGAGGTTACAAGATTGACAATGATCTCACCAACTTGGATCCCAAGAGTTTTGATACAATCCAAGATTATGTCACCAAAGCAAATGAGCTAAGAGAAAAGATTAAGGATTGTGGAATTGACAAAAAGGATGCTCAGTTGATATTCAACTTGTTGGACAAGCTTGCACCAGAATATGCAACATTTGTTTCTAGCTTCCAAACTCATCGTTTGATAGTGGGGAGTTCCTACACTATGCCTTCATTTGATGCTTTCATAGAAATGTTGATATTGGAACAATCTAAGTTGTTGAACATGGGGCTTCCCAAGTCTTCAAAGTCCAAGGCTTTGGTGGCTAATCAAGGGAGTCAAGGGAGTCAAGGCAAAGATTCTAAGAAGAAGAAGAAGAAATCTAAGTCAAAGCCACAACATGAAAAAGGACAATCATCCTCTCCATCACAAGGTGATTTTTCATCCTCTTCCAAGAAGGGGACTCCACCTAAGAAGGATTAACCAACTTGTGCTTATTGCAATAAGTATCATCATGATGAGCATCGACACCACACCAAGCAAGTTGATGAGTTGACAAATCTTCTTAAGAAAAATAACATCAACTTACCATCTACCTACACAAAGAAGGATTCATCTCCTTCCACTTCCTCACAGTCTAAGGGAAAAGGGCAAGCATTTGTGGCTACAACAGGTTCTTCACAATAGTGGATACTTGACTCGAGTGCCTCTTATCACATGGGTTCTATAAAGGAGCAATTTTCTTCATTGGGGCCATCAAAGGTACCTCACATTTACATAGGTGATGATGCAAAAGGTGAGGTTGACATGGATGATAGAACATTTGAGAATGTTCTCTATGTTCCTAACTTGTCCACCAATCTTCTCTCTATCTACCAAATCACTCACTATGGGAATGGGAAAAAGGTTGAGTTTACACATGATTCAATTGTGTTAAAGGAACTTGATAATGATGCCTTGGTACTAGTGGGACAAGTCAATGACAACTCAAGACTTTACTCATTCTCCCATTTTGTGCCAAGTTCTCCTTCTAGGGCCTTGCTTACTCATTCAAATTTAGAAAGTAAGCTATGGCATGAGCAGTTTGGTCACCTCAACTACTGGTATCTTCAACAACTCAACACTAAAGACATGGTCATAGGTCTACCTCGAATCAATTTTTCAAAGGGTGTATGTTTAGGTTGTTCCATGGGCAATAATCCCGAAGAGAAGTTTGATAAGGGGAAAGCTTGGAGAGCTTTGGAAGTCCTTCAACTTGTTCACAGCGATATAGCAGGTCCATTTCCATCACCTTCATTTAGTAAGGCCCGCTATGTCCTCACCTTCATTGATGACTACTCCCAGTTCACTTCGGTCTACTTTCTTATTCATAAGAGTGAAATTTTTGACAAATTTCTAGACTTCAAGGCTCATGTGGAGAAGCAATCAAGGAAAGTGGTCAAGATTCTTCACATAGATAATGGAAGGGAATATGTGAACAAAAGACTTGAGGATTTTTGTACATTTGAGGGAATTGATCTTCAACATTCTATTGATTACACTCCATAGAAAAACGGAGTTGTAGAGCGCAAGAATAGAACTCTCAAAGAAATGGCTAGTTGTATGATAAATGCATGTTCTCTTGATCCCTCTTTTTGGGCAGAGGCTATCAGTTGTGCCACACACATCCAAAATTGGGTTCCTCACAAAGCTTTGACATGTATTACTCCTTTTGAGGCTTGGGCTGGTAGGAAACTGATTGTGAGACATTTCAAAGTCTTTAGGTGTCTAGCATGGGCTTACATTCCTCCACAAAAATGCAAGGCATTTGAACCTCAGAGTAGGCCTTGTCTTTTTGTCGGATATCCTAAGGGTGTTAAGGCATATTGATTGATGGATCCTGAGACACATGAGGTGTTCATTGAGAGGAGTGTTCATTTTGAGGAAAGCTCTCCTAGATTAGCCTCTCTACCTCCTCCACCTTCCTCCTTTGGGCATAGTGATGCCAGTGATTCAGATGATGAGACTCCTTCAACTCTGACTCGCAGGGTTACACCTTCACAAGGTCCACTTGTAGTTGAGGAGCCTTGTTCTCCACCTCCACCAAGACCTCATTGGGCTTTACAAACACTTGAGTCAATGGGTTCTCTTGTTGGGGATCCTTCAGATACACGAAGGACTAGATCACAGCATAAGGACCTTCCACATGCATTCATTGCTACCGCTTCTGATCCATAGACATTTTGGGAAGCATCAAGAGTTCTTGAGTGGGACCAAGCTATGTAGGAAGAGTATAGTTCCTTGATGAGGAACACCACATGGGAGTTAGTCCCTCTCCCTAAGGGGAGAAACATGGTTCGATGTAAGTGGATCTATCAGACCAAGTTTTCCATGGATGGTAGTGTGGATAAGTATAAGGCTTGGCTTGTTGCCAAAGGTTTCTCTCAGGTTCCAGGTGTTGACTATACTAAGACCTTTGCGCCCATAGCCAAGATGAACTCCATTAGCTTGACACTTGCTATTGCCGCAACTCATGGTTGGGTTGTACATCAAATGGATGTGAAGAGTGCTTTTTTTCATGGGATCTTGATGAGGAGATTTATATGGAGCAGCCACAGGGTTTCATCCAGGATTCTTCCTTGGTTTGCCAACTAAGGAAATCTCTCTATGGCCTTAAGTAGGCCCCCAGGGCTTAGTACACCAAGACGAATTCCTTTCTTCTCTTAGCAGGGTTCACTAGGTGTCATTTTGATTCTAATGTCTACATTTTACGATAGGGTGACTCTCACTTGATACTTGTGCTCTATGTTGATGATTTGATCATTAAAGGGAGCACTGCATCCATCATTAGGAGGGTCAAATCTGCTTTGCATTACAAATTTTCTATGATTGACTTGGGTCTTTTGCACTACTTTCTCGAGATAGAGATTTCACAGTCACCTTCTGGGATTAGACTATCACAATCCAAGTATGCTCTTGATCTACTTGCACACTTTCAGATGGTTGATTGTAAGCTTGCACTGACTCCCTTTCTTTCAAGAGTCAAGCTTGAGGCTCAGTGTTCTTCTCCACCAGTTGATGCCACATTGTATCGTCAGCTTGTGGGTAGTCTCATCTACTTGATTCACACATGCCTTGATATTTTATTTGCAGTTGGCATGGTTTCCCGCTTCATGTAGGAACCACATGAGATTCATTGGAAAGGCACCAAACACATACTTCATTACATCTAGGGTACACATCATTATAGGATTCACTATGCAGTAGGCACATGACTTCGCTCGGTTGGTTACATAGACTTCGATTGGGCTGATCTTGATGATTGTAAGTCTACTTCAAGTTACAACTTCCACCTTGGTTTGGGCCCCATTTGTTGGTAGACCAAGAAGCAGCATGCTATTGCTCTCTCTTTGATTGAGGTTGAGTATCAAGGAGCTGTTAACACAACGAATGAGACCATTTAGCTTCAGCAGATTCTCATAGAGTTTGGGTTCATCACTCCACAGCTGACAGCTGTACATTGTGACAATCAGAGTGCTATTACCATCTCAAAGAACCCAGCCCAGCATCAGCAGACCAAACACATCGAGATCCATATGCACTACATCCGAGAGTTGATTCAGAAGTAGGTCATTGATTCGCAGTATTGACCTACAACAGAGCAGGTTGCATACATATTCACCAAACCTTTGACCGAGAGTAATTTCCAGCAGTTGCGATCTGTCTTGGGGGTGTGGGATATCTCATTAGGGTGACTTCTCCTTCCTCTCTTATGGGGGGGACTTTTCTTTTTGAGGTTTTTTCCTTCTTCTTTGAGAGTCTTTTGTACATTCATCTCTCTTTTGGGAAGGAGTTTTTCTCACTGGGTTTTCTCCCTTTCTCCATTTATGAGAGACTGCATTGCATAGTTTTGCTTGCATTTGCATCTTGTACATGGGTACCTATCATGGCCTCAAAGCCGGGACCCATCTTGCATTGTTGACTTGAGTCTTCATTCCCCTAAGTTGCACTTAAGGGGGGTTGTTGGTGTAAATAATTATTCATCATGGATATTATTACACTTTACTTAAGTTAACTTAGGATAATGCATCTCATCATAGTTTGGATATGAGACACTTAGGGATATAGCTTGTAGGAGAAATTCCACCCTTTGTGGTCTTATCTTGCTGTTACACTCCACATTCGGTGGGTCATCCACCTCTTGTGGAATATTATATTATTTCTCCTACCTACCCCTACTTTTTCTTACCTACCCTTGTTTCTCATTGAGCCACATGTCATGATTGTGTGCTCACATATCCATATGGCCTTGCCTATATAGCAGACCCATATTCATTGTATTGGTTAATCCAGTTGATCATTTGCATATTGATGAGAATATAGTTTGTTCTTGTCATACTTTTGCGTCTCTTTTATGCTTTTAATTGTGCCCTTGATCTTGGCAAAATCTCACAGGGTATTCCTGGCTATCAAGGAAGATGATCTGGCACTGGAAGAGAATGTACCTGAAGAGAAGGAACTTGCTACTAAAATTGAAGACAAGGATGAATGGGTAATTGATAGTGGTTGTTCACATCATATGACTGGAGATAAAGGGAGGTTTCTGTCTTTACAAGAATTTGCTGGTGGTCTATTTAGATTTGGAGATGACAAGGCATGTATGATCAAAGGAAAAGGAACTATATCATTGGATGGTAAGAACAATACTGACAATGTTTATTATGTTGAATGTTTGAGGCATAATCTTTTGAGTGTAGGACAATTGGTAGATAAGGGATTTCAATTACAATTCAAGGATGGGAAATGCAAAATCATTAACAGATCTGGCTTGGAGATTCCAACTGGTACACAAACAAAAGGTAATATATTTCACTTAAACTCCAGTGAGAAGACATGTTTAATTACACAGATTGATGAGAGTTGGCTATGGCTTAAAAGGCTGTGTCATGTGAATTTTGATTGCATTGTGAAGATCAATTCAACTAAGGATGTTAGGGATATACCTAAGATTATGAAGCCCTATAATCCAGTATGTAAAGAATGTCAAATGGGTAAATAGGTTAGAACCTCTTTTAGAAGTATACAAGATAAATCAAATGATGTTCTTGATCTTATTCATACTGATTTGTGTGGCCCTGCTAGAAGTTTTCAAGGTGATAGATATTTTATGCTAATCATTGATGATTATTCTAGAAAGATGTGGGTTACTTTTCTGACAAAAAATTATGAAGCATTTGAAAAGTTTAAAATCTTTAAGGCTAAAGTGGTAACTGAGATAGGATTGAAGATTAAGTGTTTGAGATCAGATCATGGTGGTGAATTAACATCCGATGAGTTTAATAACTTTTGTAACAAGTATGGTATAGGAAGACAATTTTTTGCTCCTCAAACACCTCAACAAAATGGAGTTGTGGAAAGGAAGAATAGAACTATCTTGGATGCTACTAGAACAATGATGATGGAAGCTAGTCTACTTCATATCTACTGGAGAGAAGCAGTGAGTACAACATTTTATACATTCAACATAGTACATATCAAAGGAGAGATTGGTAAGACACCTTATGAATTATGGTTTGGCAATACACCTATAGTTAAGTATTTCAAAAATTTTGGTAGTAAATGTTATTTTAGGAGAGATGATATTATTGGGAAATTTAATCCTAGATGTGATGAAGGCATATTTCTTGGTTATTCTAATGAAATAAAAGCATATAGATGTTATAACAAGAGATTACAGAGAATTGTGGAGAGTGCTAATGTTAAAGTAGATGAGTTGAACATAAGTCAAATCAGAGTTTATGAGAAGGAACCGGTAGTGGAAATGATTATATCTGAACTGGTAGCATGCACCTTTACTGGAACAAAGAGTTGAACCAGTTACTCTGGCAACATCAAAGAACTCTACATTAACCGAAGAACATGAAAGAGGAACAAAAAGTCAGAAGACCCCTAGGTATGTGAGATTGAATCATTCAAGAAAATCAAATCATTGGGGATAAGAGCAATGGAGTGATGACAAGAAGAAGACTAGAAACTAATGAGGTATGTTTAATTTCACAAATTGAACCGGTATCATTAATTGAGGCATGTAAAGATAAACATTGGTTGAAAGCTATGGAAGAATAATTAGATCAAATTGAGAAAAATAACACATGGACCTTGGTTCCCCAACCTAAAAATAAAAATGTTATTCAAACTAAATGGGTTTTTAGGAATAAATTGAATGAGGATGGTCAACTTATAAGGAATAAGGCTAGATTGGTTTGTAAAGGATATTCTTAGAAGGAAGGAATTGATTATGGAGAGATTTTTGCACCTATAGCTAGGATTGAAGGTGTAAGATTATTTCTTGCCTATGCTGCTTATAAAAACTACAAGGTTTATCAGATGGATGTAAAATGTGCATATTTGAATGGGGATCTTGATGAGGAAGTTTATATTGAGCAACCTGATGGTTTTTCACTATCAGATGATACAGACATGGTTTGTAGATTAAGGAAAGCTTTATATGGATTGAAATAGGCACCTAGAACTTGGTATGCAAGGCTGGATAAATATCTTTTGAAGCTTGGTTTTACTAAAGTAAGTGCTGACAATAATTTATATTATAAAATCAGTGATGATGATATACTGATTGTTGAAGTATTTGTTGATGACATTATTTTTGGTGGTGAAGATAAGTTATGCATAGAATTTTCTAAGAATATGGAGAAATAATTTGAGATGTCAATGATTGGTGAGATGAAAATTTTCTTAGGTTTGCAGATTACTCAAACTGACAAAGGTATTTTTATCTATCAAACTAAATATGCTAAGGAATTGTTGAAGAAATTTGGTATGGGACACTCTAGATCGGTAAGTAATCCTATGGTTACAAGTGATAAATTGACAAGAAAAGATGTTTCTCCATTGGTAAATCCTACAAGATACAAATCTATGATTGGAGATCTACTTTATTTAACTTAGACTAGGCTTGACATTATGAATGTTGTTTGTATTATTTCAAGATTTCAAAGTGATCCTGGAGAAAATCATGAGATGGCGGTGAAAAGGATTTTTAGATACTTGCAAGGTACATAAGAATATGGTTTGTGGTACCCTAAGGATGATAAATTTACTTTATGTGCATATACAAATGTTGACTGGGCTAGAGATGTTGATGACAAGAAAAGTACTTTCGGTGGAGCTTTCTTTCTTGGAAAGAAGTTGGTTTCATGGATCAACAAGAAATAGTCATGTACTTCTTTATCTACTGCTAAAGCTGAGTATGTTGTTGCTACTACTATCTGTATACAAGTTTTATGGATGAAGAAAATATTGAAGGATATAAAGGTGGATTGTGATGCACTGGTAGTTATTCACTGTGATAACTCTGCTGCTATTGTTATATAAAAGAATCCGATATTTCATTCTAAAACAAAGCACATATCTATCAGGTATAAATTTTTGAAGGAGAAGGTAGAAGCAAATGAAGTTAGACTGGTTTATGTGAACACTAAAGAGCAGATTGCAGATATTTTCACTAAACCTTTGTCCATCGAATCATTTGAGTATCTGAGAGAGAGATTGGGAGTTTCTGCCTCTCCGGTAGAGACTTGATTAATGCGGTTTTGCATTAGTCTAGAATGCATTATCAGAGATACTATTCATTCTGGCACTAATGTGGGATGCTACTACTTAGGGGGAGTAGTTAGCTTTGTGATTCATGTTTCTATCAGATTTCTGGCATTGATGTCAAAGGGGGAGTGATACTGATGTGAAAAAGAAAAAGAAAGAGGGGATTGATACTCAAAGCTATATGCGGGTGATTTTTGGATGTCTTCCACAAGGGGAGACTTGTTTACCATTTCTTGCTACTTAGATGTTTTTCACATCTAGTGTTGCCATCAATGCCAAAGGGGGAGATTGTTGGCCATTTGGTGGAATTGATTATGTGTTGCATTGATGTTTTTTCATTGATGCCAACACTAGCTCTTTGGATGCTTTACCGACACCCTTCTGGTCTTGATAGGTTGAGTATTTTTTGGTTAACTTGGATCTTGCATGATCCGGTATAGTCTGATGATGGAATTGGTTTGTTCATGATACTTATACTCATATTTGGTTAGTTGGTTTTGGTCTGGAGATCAGATTCTATCCTCTTTGCTTAGAAGATTGGTTTTTGGTTCCGGTGAGGGTTTCACCGACAGAGATTTTGATAAATATCTTTGATGAATTGCATAAGTGGTGTTTGTGCAACTTCTGGTGGAGTTTCAGGATGCTATTGGTAATCAAGGTCGAGACTTGGCAGTTGGAGATCATTGCTGAAGCGTGTGGACCTATACTGGGTCTTGGTTGATCGAGGTTATGGATTGGCTTTAATGTAATGTGTGGATAAGACCTATTGATGTATTTATGGGATGTCTTGTGTGTTGATCTTATTTGTTTGGTCTAAGGCCGACATGGTTTGTAATTATGTAATCGGTTTATTATCTAGTGGCCGATCTGATTGTTTATGGTTGAGGGTTTCTATATATAGATGTAAGATCTCATTGTAGATCATCATGGTTAATGTAAGAGGTCATGGTCAAAGAATGCAATCTGCAAATAATGTAATATCATTTGGGGAGAGGATTTGGTCGATCATTAGAGATTGAATTGGGTTTATGTAGGAGGATTTAGTCCCGTGATATTGAGCTTAACTGGAACTGTACTCAGGCATAGGAGATGCTATCTTTTGCAATTCAACACTTCTTTGGATTGTAGTCTGGATTTGTATGTAGTCAGTGAGGCTCCTTTTGTGATGAGCAGTGGGCTCTAGGTTGTTGGCCTTCCTACAAGTGTAGGTCCTTTCATTGTAATTCACATACTTACTACAAAAGTATTATCTGACTATGGGTAGGCTTCCCACCATGATTTTTTCCTTTACTGGGTTTTCCACATACAAATCTTGGTGTTATGTGGATGGATTTTATTCTGTGATTATTGTTTATGCTTAATTGGTGTAACTACTATTCTGGTATTAATGTTTTGGGTTTTGGTATTAAAGTTTAAAATGCTAATGGTTCCTATAATCTGTGACAACTGATTCAACCCCCCCCCCCTCCTCTTAGTTATCTTCCAGTTATTTGAATTGTCTAACAATTGGTATTAGAGCTTCGGTCCTCTCTTTAGAAAGCTTAACTGCTTCAAAAAGATCCTATGGCAACTAACAGTTCAAGTTCATCCAGTTCTTCTGGAGCTATCTTTCGAAGGGATATTCCAAGACTTTATGGAACAAGTTACATAGTATGGAAGATTCGGATGGAGACTCATCTGAGATGTCTTGGCAAGGAGATTTGGGAGATCACATAGAATGGTGTCACACCCTATAATCTGGGATCTGGCAATCCTCCTCTGACAAACCTAGACAAGGAGCTTGAGAATGATTGTAGAGCAAGAGAAGCCCTCTTGTGTGCACTTTCTGATCAGTAAATAATGGGATTAACCGACAAATCATCTGGAAAGGCTATATGGGATAAGTTGGAGATTCTTAATGAAGGTGACCCTACAGTGAAGATTGCTAAACTTGATGGTTACCGGGTGAGATATGAAAACCTAAAGATGGAAGAAGATGAAAGGATTATTGCATTCATGGAAAGGGTAAATGATATTGTTATGGGAATTCAATGTTATGGTGGAACTCTGAGCGAAGATGAATTTTTTTCTAAAGTCCTGAGAGCCCTACCATTGGCTTACAAAATGAAGGCTACTACTATTAATGAGTTGAGAACAATGGCTAATACCTCTGTCAACCTAGATAATTTGGTTGGGAAACTATCTTCTTTTGAGCTTGAGGAATTTAGACCTTTTGGAGCTATGAAGACTGAGCTTTCTTTTCATGCATCTACATCTACAACCGGTAAGCAAGACTCGAAAGATTTATATGCAAAGGAGTTGGAATATATGAAGACAGAAGATGACGAGTTTGAGCAAATTGAAGTACTATTTGCTAGAAGAGTACCTAAAGGACCGATAGGAAGTAAGTATGAAGGAAAAACACCTTTTAAATGTTTTGCATGTAATAAGATTGGTCATTTTGCATCTAGATGTCCTGAAAGGAATTCAAGATTTGAAGAAAGAGTGAGAAGATCATTTAAGCCTAACCCTGGATTTCAAAACAAGTATAAATACAAGAAAAATAGAGACAAATCATGCTATATAGTGGATGAGGAAGGCATTACTATTTCAGATGATGAACCAACAGAAGATTCTACTAGTGGATCCAGAAATGAGAAGGAATGGGTATTCCTGGCTATCAAGGAAGATGATTTGGCACTGGAAGAGAATGTACCTGAAGAGAAGGCACTTGCTGCTAAAATTGAAGACAAGGATGAATGGGTAATTGACAGTGGTTGTTCACATCATATGATTGGAGATAAAGGGAAGTTTCTATCTTTGCAAGAATTTGATGGTGGTCTAGTTAGATTTGGAGACGACAAGGCATGTATGATCAAAGGAAAATGAACTATATCATTGGATGGTAAGAACAATACTGACAATGTTTATTATGTTGAAGGTTTGAGGCATAATATTTTGAGTGTAGGACAATTGGTAGATAAGGGATTTCAATTGCAGTTCAAGGATGGGAAATGCAAAATCATTAATAGATCTGGCTTGGAGATTCCAACTAGTACACAGACAAAAGGCAATATATTTCACTTGAACTCTGATGAGAAGACATGTTTAATTACATAGATTGATGAGAGTTGGTTGTGGCATAAAAGGTTGTTATGTGAATTTTGATTGCATTGTGAAGATCAGTTCAACTAAGGCTGTTAGGGATATACCTAAGATTATGAAGCCCTATAATCCGATATGTAAAGAATGTCAAATGGGTAAATAGTTCAGAACCTCTTTTAGAAGTATACAAGATAAATCAAATGATGTTCTTGATCTTGTTCATACTGATTTTTGTTGACCTACAAGAGTTAAAAGTTTTCAAGGTGATAGATATTTTATGCTAATAATTGATAGTTATTCTAGAGTGATGTGGGTTACTTTTCTGAGAGAAAAATATGAATCATTTGAAAAGTTTAAAATCTTTAAGGCTAAAGTGGAAACTAAGACAGGATTGAAGATTAAATGTTTGAGATCAGATCATGGTGATGAATTCACATCTGATGAGTTTAATAACTTTTGTGACAAGCATGGTATAGGAAGACAATTTTCTGCTCCCCAGACACCTCAACAAAATGGAGTTGTGGAAAGGAAGAACATAATGAGTAGGTTGTCTCTCCCACCTCTCCGGGCTCACAAAATAACTTATGTTATTATGTATGTCACTTGCGAAAGAAGAGAGTCTCAATTGCACTCTATACATTTTAAGTTGCTAAGTCATTTGAGGCATTGTAGACATATGAATGTCGCCAATTTTCTTTATAACATGCTAAAATAAATGGCGGCTAAAGTACAAAAAGGTAACCCTTAGTCTATTTCCCATCACTATTTAATTTAGTTATTTATTGAACAAACCCTAATGGAAACTAACCCTAGAATGCAATGGGTAGACTTTCTAGATATAAGTAGGGCTTGACCATTAAGGTAGATTCCTAGCATTGGAGAAGTTGTAGGTGCTTCATCCTCTAGACCTACTGAAATTCTTAGTGAAAATGTTTCTAGTGAGGATGAGGATGCCACTCCAAAGGTTGCAGAGAAAACCCCTATAGCATGAGGGTTTGTATCTAAAGGTAAAAAGAAGGATAAGCTCCCTGGAGTTATCTTGAGAGAGCAAACACAAAAAATAGTTGTCTCTAAAAAGTAAAAAGGGTAGAAATCTAAAACTCCTACTGTAATGCAAAAAATGAAGAAACTAGTTGCTGAAGCAAGTCAATCTAACCAAAAAAGCAAGAAATTAAAAAAAAAATGACCTAAAAGGACCAATCATAGGTTGAAAAACAAATTTAAAGGCAAAATAGCTACAGGAGAGAAAATTGATATTTACAGCTCCGATACTGAAGAGGGAAAACCTCCTCAAATGCATTCTCCTATAATTCCATTTCCATCTTCCTCCTCTAGTGAGGAAGAAAAACAAGAGAAATAAATGTCTCATTCACAGGACTTGTTACAAGAAGAGTCGAAAGAGGATTCAGAAGAGGAAAATTCAAGAGATGTGGCATTTTTAAAAGAAAAAAATGTAGCTCATAATATTACTTAGATCATGCAAGAAATAAAGACATAAGGTGGTAAAGAAGAAGAAGTCACAAAAGAAGAAGAAGTTGCGAAAGAAGAACAAGAAGAAGTTGCAGAAGAAGAAGAAGGTGCAGAAGAAGAAGCATCAGTTCACTTTGGAGAGATTCAGATTGATCTGAATATTGGAAACACTTCTAACCCTTAGCAAATCCACCATGAAGAACCTACTATTGAGAAGGGGACTATTGCATCTAGGCTAGTGAACTTGGTCGAAGTTGCTAAAAAGGTGAATCAAGAAGAGAAAAGGACAAAGGTTATGGTACGTAAGCACAATCCACCCTCATTTTCTTAGGCCTCAATTGCTATAGAATTTTGGAAATTGTTAGAAAAGAGGAAGGAAGAATGGAAAAGGGAGAGAGAAGTGTTAGAAGAAAAACTAAGAAAGAAAGATGTAGAGATAAATAGGTTGGAGGATTGAATAGACCATATTGCTACTCTACTTTCTCAAGAAATTGAGTGTAGGCCACCTCCTAGGGTATATTCCCTTTACTTGAAGGAATCACATCTTTCTTACAAAATAGGTAGGGAGTTTTCTGGATTAAGTTCATCATTAATGACCCCTAAAGAATTTATCAATGCTTATAACACCTCCTCTCCCCAACAAAAAAATCTACTTTATGAATTTTTATCTTCACAATTATGCCATTCCATATTCTCCACATTGGAATCCACTACTCTCAATTGGAGATATTCACCTAAGGCTATTTATGTCCTCTATTCAAAATTAAAACACTAGAGGTGAGCAAGCTAAGGAATATATGGACATGGAACAAATTATTCCTTTGCCATTAAGAGTTGAGGTAGGAGATCTAGATGAAATATATTGTAGATGGAATCAACTTACTGACAAACCAGAGGTTAGGAAAAGGATATTGTCATTAAGGGAAGAAGTTTATAGTGAATATGAATAGATGGCAGGGACAACAACTAGAACAGTATATGGACATCTAGCCTGAATATGGAATTGGCTACTTGAGGATCTGAAAAGAGTGAAGCCTCATTCCCTTAGGAATTATCATGCATCACTCGGAAGAGAATATACTTACATTCACTTGGGATGAGCTCAGCAAGAAAAATGGATACCCTTGATCGTCCAACCACCTATGCTATGGTGGCATGTTCCACATTGGGGAGAATTGTAGTATTATGATGTGGAACAAGAAAAGGATAGATGGGATAATTTCAAGAAGGATCAGGGGTTCTATTGGATCCCTATTGCCAAGACCAAAGGGAAAAATTCAGTTGTTGATTTCAAACTACTTACCTAGACGGAAAATCATAAAACTTCTACTGGTGGACCAACAAAACCTTGAATTGGGGGGTGTGATGAGCCTTAGTTTTATGATTTTATTTGCATAAATTTTTCTATCTTTTAGGACTTTTATATTTGTTGATGGACTTTATATCATTCTTTAACCAGCCTTGTGGACCTATTTTGATAATCATGTCACCTATAGTTTAAGACCTTTATTTTGACAAAACCATGAACTTTATGAAAGCAAGTATAAATATTTACTATTTTTGTGTGATTGATGAATGTGTACAATGGATGATCATGAAATGTGGATGGAATGCTTGCTCTAATATTTGTGTTGCAGCTATGTGGAAGAATTCTTTGAGATGAAACAAGGCTTCATTTATAGCAACATGGTAGCATTGGCAAAGACTGGACAACAAGGCGAGAAGAGGTCAAGGATTGTTGCAACTCGAGCACTAGTTGTCCAAGCTCATTAAGGAATCCGCAGAATAGTCATGATTTATTAAATAGTTTTGCTAATGGTTATGATGGATGTTAGAGATTATATAGGGAATATCTACAAATGTTTAAGAATGGGACATAGTCCTAATTGTCTTAGTTTTCCTAGATCTCATAGTTTAAATAGAAGCTTCCACCTAGATATTAGGAAGTGGAGTGACTCTTATGGGAATTGTTGTAAAGATGGATGCTATAAATCCTTCCCATATTCCTTAGATAGTTAGTTAATATTTTCTTATCAAGCAATGTTATGTTGTTCACTTTATTTCTCAATAAATAGCATATATACTTTCTAAAGAAGGTTATGATGTTCTAATATGGTTGTACGAGTTCAATAAGTTAGTTTCCACTGCAACTTTTATTCCAGAAGACTCACCCAAGGGGACCCACTTGGTGAGGATTTTGTCTGGTTATCTTCTATGCATTTTCTCTTTCGAGTTATTTAATTATGTTCTATTTCATTGCTCATTGTCTACTCCTACAGCCATAGACTGTTACTCTGTGTTTGTTCCTGCAGCCATGATAGAACATAATAGTTGGTTTTGTATAAGCTAGAAGAATTTATATTTTGATAGTAGAAGTTAGTATAATTTTCCTCAATTATGATTTTAAAAGTAATTTGTTCCTAGACACTCTTGGTGCATATATCTTGTAGTCCTATTTCAAGTTGTATGTCCTCCGATTGATAAATAAATGAGTTAGGGTAATGGGGTTTGGATAGCTGCTCAGTTAGGAACTTGTGTCTCTAAGCTGAGTACTAAGCTGTGTATAACATCCATTGTTTTGTACCAATAGATGCCTTGTGAGTGTGAAGGGTTCTCCATCAAAGCATCCAATCCTAATATATGTAAATGTTGGGAACTTGAAAAAAATGCAACCATATTCACTTACCACCTTCCAAGCCTCATCTGAAACTCTCTTGTTTTGAAGATCTTTATCAAATAAGCACATATAATGAGGAAAGAAGGCATCATTGACCCTCTTGAAATGATGCAAACTTTCATTAAGAGTTAACTGAGTGAAATACTTGTAAATAGAAACCTAACTCATGTCACTTATGGTAGATAAACCTTGAAAATTCTTCATCGAGGTGACTGCATAGACAAGATAGGAAGTCATATAAAATTTCAAGGTGATGGACACCTTGGTCAACTTCTCACACAAAGCATCTGCAATCTACTTGCCCTAGTAGATCTTCTTATTTTGCCTGATAATGTGAATGTAGTGATACATCCACTTGCAGTAAGTGTTGGAAGTCAAGAGACCTTTTACCCTACTAAGAAGAGTAATGAGATCATTGAACTCTTCGATGAAATCACTACGAGGAAGAGTCTCTGGCTATTTTGCAATTGTAGGCCTAGGATTCTTTAACCAATTCTCATTGATATTCCTCCTGCACTTACTTGATTAGTTGTCAAAATAAGACACTGGTGATTTCATTTCAATATTGGCATATTTCTCTATGGGTGGAAACTTGAAAATTGTATCAAATAAGTCCTCATCCATCTTGATGAGTGTCTTCTTTCCATCTGCATCCTTTACTGATCTGGTGGTAGGGTCGTACCTGTTAGCTAGGGCTAACACAAATTTTGGATTCTAAGAAGACATAGGAAAAGACACCACCAAATGAATTCCACTGTTGATGGTGGGCTCCATTTTGTAAGACACTAGTGACTTTTTGACTCTTTTCAAGAATTCATTGAGATCCACATGGCCAATCTCTGTATCCTTTATATTATCAATATTGGATGATACAGATGAAGGAGTAAAAGATGGATGAATCTCTTTCTTTTTGAACTTCATTGATCTCTTACTAGGTGAGGGCTCTATCATTTTCAATAAATGCACTACAACATGAAAAGATCATCATTTGAGATGATTAGCCTCCATAGGAATCTCATTTGATAGGATAAATGCCATCGATCAACCACAAATTGGCTATAAACCACCAATTTGCAAGTGTGTGAATTAGGTGCAAGTTGGACTTATAAGTTCAATTTGTACTTAATAGATAGCAAAAAATCAACCTAGGTGTATATCGGGTTTAAAGCCCCGATCTACACCTAATAAAATCACAAAATACTAAAGGGTGCACATCAAAATTATAACCTTGATATACACTTGGGAAGGATCATCAAAAGAAAATGTATATCGGAGTTACAAGTCTGATATACACCACATAAGGATAAATCAACTTATTGTGTGGATTAGGATTATATGCTCAATTTACACCTAAAAGGATCAGTTTGGTGTTAGTCGGGGATACAACCCCTATCAACACCTAAGGGAATGTACTTAACTAAAAACTGTCAAAATACAAAATGGGTCGGGTGGGGTTCTAAACCTGATCGACATCTGTTGGTGTAATTATTATTCTTATAGGATATAATTACACTTTACTTAAGTTAACTTAAGATAATGCATCTCATTATAGTTTAGATATGATACACTTAGGGAAGTGTGCACATAGGGATGTATCTTGTAGGAGAAATTCCAAATTTTGTGATCTTATCTTGCTGTTACACTCCACATTCGGTGGGTCGTCCACCTCTTGTGGAATATTATATTATTTCTCCTACCTACCCCAACTTTTTCTTACCTACCCTTGTTTCTCATTGAGCCACATGTCATGATTGTGTGCTCACATATCCATTTGGCCTTGCCTATATATGCATGACTATATTCATTGTATTGGTTAATCCAGTTGATCATATGTATATTCATGAGAATACAATTTGTTCTTGTCATACTATTGTCTCTCTTTTGTGCTTTTCATTGTGCCCTTGATCTTGGCAAAATCTCACATGGTATCAGAGCCATTGGGGCTTCATTGATTGGTTTTGGGAGACAAATTGGAAGGCTTCTATTTTTGGATCTGAGGCATTGCACATTTTGGAGGCATCCCAGAGCATTTTTCACCTGCCCATTGCGTCCGGGAGGCCGTTTCCATAAAAAATCGAGTATAAACTCAACCTATTTCAGCGAAAGTCAAATTTTGGGTGTTGGAGGAATTTTTTACCCAATTCAAGTAGTATGATATGGATTTTCGGAAAATATTTATTTATTTATTTAAAAATAAAATAAAATAAATTGTCCCAGATTTTTTTCAAAAAAAAAAAAAAAGGAAAAAAAGGGTTTTTCTATAGGGGTTGTACCCTGCGCAGATCGCAGGGTCATACCACCTATTGCCACCACCGACATTCTGCACGCTGCCCCATCTGTAGGCACCTCCCGACATCATCCATCTGCACACTGCCCCGAACGTCGTATACCATCGTAGCTCCTCCCGCCTGCAACAATGACCTCCCGACCTCCCACCAACCCGACCACCACCTATCGGCTCTAGCCACCGGCGACAACAACCCTAACACTACCACCGGCCTTAGCGGCTACCTCCCAACCGCCGGCTCTAGCAATCCACAGCCCACCGACCAGTCACTAGGCTCAGTGGTGTAGGAGCACCCTAGCAAACCTACAAAACCAAGAAGACAA
Organism: Cryptomeria japonica; assembly: GCF_030272615.1. Taxonomy (NCBI): domain Eukaryota; kingdom Viridiplantae; phylum Streptophyta; class Pinopsida; order Cupressales; family Cupressaceae; genus Cryptomeria; species Cryptomeria japonica. The sequence continues at coordinate 561,145,838 of NC_081411.1, read as the reverse complement.
TGAAGATACCAGGAAGGTTTTATGAAGCAAATCAAGTTGATTGGAGAGTTTTAGAGCCAATAATGGCTTTTGAAAGCAATAAATCATATGTAATGTGTAAAAGTCCTAAAGGTCCTAATAAAGGCCCTAGGACCAAAATGCTATGTAATTGGGAAAATGATGCCTAGGAGTCTAGATAGGTTGAATAAGGGTCTAATATGCTTTGAATGATAATATCATGATTAAAACCCATTGATTTGATAGGATCTAGTTGGTTAGGAGCATTAAAATTGAAGTTTAAATTCAAAAATTGGACTTCCAACGGCTAGTTCCAGTTTTGGTGGGAATTAAGTTTTGGAGTGTTTTAAACACTTTAATCATTCTAATTAGTTGGGGATTGGTTGGAGTTGGTTGGGGAAGGACTTATAAAGTCTCTTATGTAATTTTTGTGTGGTTGGATGATGCTGGTACGGATTTGTACGGACTGTTCTAGAAAAGCAATAAAAATCTCTTTATTTCCTATCAAATATTGTGTTATTCATGCTTTCTTTGCATTGATCGGTTAAGGGGTCACCATTTCTGTACATTGGGGGTTTATATATTATTCCTTTCATGTTTTTGAGTGCATTTTGAAGTCTTGAAATTTGCATATTTACATTTATTGCTGACTGTCCCAGGAAAACCAGGGATTTCTCACTAATTTCTGAGACTCCAAGCATGTGTGGATCCATCCTATGAATGTATAGGTCTGATTCTCATAGGGTGGATGCCAAATAACATTTACAATAATTTACTAACCTTTGATTGACAGTTTGGAGTGAAGAGTGCAGGTGTACACCATGAAAGTTGCATGAAAGTTGAAGAAAAATGACTGAAAATGTGTGAAAATGAAGGCTAGGGTGTAGCAGCAGAGAATCTACTTGAACAAGGGGGGTATTTTATACATTTAAGTTTCTATACACACTATTGTGAAGGTTTTTTAACTTTTGTTGAGCCTCAGAGGTGACTGGAGGTGGGATTTCTAGAAAGCCCTAGTTGTAAGGTTGATTTCGTGAGGTTTTTGGAGTTTGGGTATCTAGGAGTGCAACTAGAACTTAAAACATAAAAAATACTTGGATTGAGACCATAAAAAGAGACTGTATGGAAGGGTTAAGTCTGGAAGTGAGTTTGGAGGGTACTTCCTTCACAAAACAGACCTAATTAGCCCTCACGGTGACTAGGGACACCAATTTTTTGAAGGCTTTGTTCCAAAACAACCATAAGCAATATTTTTGGTGTTGATAGAGGTTGATATTGGGTATCTAAATCAGTCAAAACATTGGTTGGTGTTTTGGGAAAATTTCATGAAAAGGGCATAAAACAGTCCAGGCAGGGCTACTAGACAAATAGGCCTAGTGAAGGGTTAGATTTGAGTTTTTGTATCAGTTGATGAATTGAGGGTTTTAAAACCTTAGAGACATGTTATTTGAAGTTATTTTATGTATGTGGAGGTGGAGGAAACACCTGATTAAGGTGAAGACAAGTTTTGAGCCTATTGAGGCACTTTGAGCATTTGAAACACCATAGGAGTGTTGGGGTTTGGGTCCATATTATACTTTAGTTTGAAAGATTGCAACCAGATCCTCCATCCTCTACATCAAGTGGTATTAGAGCATCAATAAAAGATCTGGTGCAGGTTTGTTAAAGTTAGTTATGGCACCTAAGAATCAGTTGGCAAGAGAACTAGAAGAATTGAAGGAAATCCTAGAAAGGGAAAGAAGGGAAAGAAGGGAACAAGATGCAGCAAGAGAGCAGGATAAGGCAAGAGAAGAAAGACAATGGAGGAGGGAGAGAGAAGATATGCAATCAAGGATAGATAACCTTGAGAGGAATAGGAGAAGAAAAGAGAAAGACAACCTAGAAGGCAATGATGAAGAAGAAATGCATGAGCAACCAGCATATGGTGTAGAAGACCCTGAAGAAAAGAGATTGGTAAGATTGTTGAAGGTAGTACAAGGTAGTGGTGGTAAGAGTCATATTGATTTGCCTATCTATCAGGGAAAGATGGATAGTGAAGAGGTGTTAGGATGGCTAGATGCCTTAGATAACTATTTTGAGTTTGAAGAAATGGAAGAGGAGAAGAAAGTGAAATTTGCAAAGACTAAGTTGAGAGGTACGACATTGACATGGTGGACTAGTTTTCAGAATGATAGGATGGCAAGAGGATTAACAAAAGTGTCTACATGGTCAAGAATGAAAATTTTGATGAAAGAGCAGTTCCTACCATCTAATTATACCATTCATGTGAAGAGGATGAGATAGAATTTGAAGCAAAAAGAGATCGATGTAATGGCTTACACTGAGCAATTTCACAAGCTTAGTATCAGAGGAGGATATGAGGAAGAAGATGAGAAAGTAGCCAGGTATATAAATGGCTTAAGATTTAATTTGCAAGATGAGATTGGTCTACAAATACTGAAAACAATAGGTGAATGTTATCAGTTAGCAATTAGAGCAGAAGAGAAGGTGAAAAGAAAACAAGAAAGATCAGGTAATGGTGGAAGAGGAGGCATTTCTAATAGAGGAAGAGGTAATAGAGATCAAGGGCAAGGCAGCAATGAGAAAGGGAAATAAAGTTTTTTTTAGAACCAAGAGGAGGATACAACCATAGAGGTGGTAGATTTGGAGGAGGAAGAGGAAGTGAAATCTTTACAGGTAAGTGTTTTCATTGCAATGAGATTGGGCACCAATCATTCAGATGTCCTAAGTGGATTGAATCAGATCAAGGCAGAGATAGAAGAGTGAATATGGTACAAGAAGATGAGAAGAAAGAAGAATCAAAGAGAGCAGACCCTATCCTTGAAGGTGACTTTTGACGGTAAGGCAAGGTGAGAAACTTCAGCAAGAACCAAAGGTAACAATCTTTAGAACTACTTGTTTATGCAAAGGAAAGATATGTAAGATAATCATTGATTTAGGATCACATAGTAATCTTGTGTCTCTTGATATGATAACCAAGTTAGGAATTGTACCATTTGACCATCCTAATCCCTACAAGGCCACTTGGGTTACCCAACAGCAGCATGTAGAGGTTAGTTTGAAGGCTTATGTAAATTTTTCTATTGGTCCATATCAAGATAAGGTATTATGTGATGTGGTTCCTATAACTTGTGCACATTTGATATTAGGAAGACCTTGGCAACATAGTAGAAGAACAATACATGATGGTTTTGATAAAACATATTTGGTTCATAAAGATGGTTAGAAATATAAGTTGAATCCTTTACCTTTGGGGGTTTTGAAAGAGCATCCTATAATATGTTTTGGGGAGCATTTACCAATGATAAGGTAGGTTGAAAAACAAGAAGATACTGGTTGGAAGGAAGATGTTAATTTGCAGCAGACTATGAGGAAGAATAGTCCTCTTCATGATGATTTATGGGATTTATCTTTTGTGCAAGTTGGTTCAGTAAAATTTCCTATTGTTGAGCAGGGATATGTGAGTGTGAAAGAGAATTTGCAGGTACAACAAGTGGATCAGAGAAGAGCAGATGTATAGCTTGGTTATGAGCAGCAATGTCCTAATCAAGAGCAGCCAAATACATGTTTTGTTTCTAATCTAATGTGTGAAGTGACTACAGGTTTGAGAAGCAGAAAGAAGGTGACTTTTGGGGATTATTTCAGCCCTCAATCTAGATTTGTAAGGAGCCAACAACAATCTCATGTTTGGAAGCAACAACATCACTCTTGGGACAAGAGTATTTTAATTGGTGGGGAGTATGGTGCAGGAGCACCCTGGAAAACCTACAAAACCAAGAAGACAATGAAGATACCAGGAAGGTTTTATGAAGAAAATCAAGTTGATTGGAGAGTTTTAGAGCCAATAATGGCTTTTGAAAGCTATAAATCATATGTAATGTGTAAAAGTCCTAAAGGTCCTGATAAAGGCCCTAGGACCAAAATGCTATGTAATTGGGCAAATGATGCCTAGGAGTCTAGATAGGTTGAGTAAGGATCTAATATGATTTGAATGATAATATCATGATTAAAACCCATTGATTTGATAGGATCTAGTTGGTTAGGAGCATTAAAAATGAAGTTTAAATTCAAAAATTGGACATCCAACGGCTAGTTCCAATTTTGGTGGGAATTAAGTTTTGGAGTGGTTTAAACACTTTAATCATTCTAATTAGTTGGGGATTGGTTGGAGTTGGTTGGGGAAGGAATTATAAAGTCTCTTATGTAATTTTTGTGTGGTTGGATGATGCTAGTATGGATTTGTATGGACTGTTCCAGAAAAGCAATAAAAATCTCTTTATTTCCTATCAAATATTGTGTTATTCATGCTTTCTTTGCATTGATCGGTTAAGAGGTCACCATTGCTGTACATTGGGGGTTTATATATTATTCCTTTCATGTTTTTGAGTGCATTTTTAAGTCTTGAAAGTTTCATATTTACATTTATTGCTGACTGTCCCAGGAAAACCAGGGATTTCTCACTAATTTGTGAGACTCCAAGCATGTGTGGATCCATCCTATGAATGTACAGATCTGATTCTCATAGGGTGGATGCAAAATAACATGTAAAATAATTTAATAACCTTTGATTGATAGGAAGGAGTGAAGAGTGCAGGTGTACACCATGAAAGTTGCATGAACGTTGAAGAAAAATGACTGAAAATGTGTGAAAATGAAGGCTAGGGTGTAGCAGCAGAGAATCTACTTGAACAAGGGGGGTATTTTATGCATTGAAGTGTCTAGAAACACCATTGTGAAGGTTTTTGAACTTTGGTTGAGCCTTAGAAGTGACTAGAGGTGGGATTTCTAGAAAGCCCTAGTTGTAAGGTTGATTTCGTGAGGTTTTTGGAGTTTGGGTATCTAGGAGTGCAACCAGAACTTAAAACCTGAAAAATCATTGGATTGAGACCATAGAAAGATATTGTACAGAAGGGTTAAGTCTGGAAGTGAGTTTGTTGGGTACTTCCTTCACAAAATAGACCTAATTAGCCCTCACGGTGACTAGGGACACCAATTTTTTGAAGGCTTTGTTCCAAAACAACCATAGGAAATATTTTGGGTGTTGATAGAGGTTGATATTGGGTATCTAAATCAGTAAAAACATTGGTTGGTGTTTTGGGAAAATTTCATGAAAAGGGCATAAAACAGTCCAGGTAGGGCTACTAGACAAATAGGCCTAGTGAAGGGCTAGATTTGGGTTTTTGTATCAGTTGATGAATTGAGGGTTTGAAAATATTAGAGACATGTTAGTTGAAGTTATTTGATGTATGTGGAGGTGGAGGAAACACCTGATTAAGGTGAAGACAAGTTTTGAGCCTATTGAGGCACTTTGAGCATTTGAAACACCATAGGAGTGTTGGGGTTTGGGTCCATATTATACTTTAGTTTGCAAGATTACAACCAGATCCTCCATCCTCTGCATCACTTAGTCATCGAATCCAACCACCACTAGCCACCGTCGACCTCCCACCGAGCAGGAGCATCCCCCCTTGACAAATCCATGTCTGCCACGTGGTAGGAGGCCACTAGCCCATGGAAAAATAATGAAAAGTCACCTGCCCAGTTGGCTACAACATCATCCATACAATCAGCACCACGTCAACATTTTCATATGGTCAAACAGGGGTGCGACAACCATTTTCATAGTCATATGGCCATCAAATTTAACACAATGATTTGCTGACGTCAGCCTGCGTCAACACTTTTTTGAAAATTTTAAACCCCTCTCTATTGAGCAGTTTGGTTTTTTGGGTCAACTTTGGAGGCTCATAACTTGCTCAATTTTGTTCCTTTTTTTGTGAAATCTATTTTGATTTGAGATAATTTTTTGCGCTCTCCGCAGTGGTGTGGTTATTTTCTGATTTTGGTGCATAGGATTTTTAGAATTTTCGGATTCTCTTAGCTGTACTTGTCCAATCCTCAATTTTGCAACTTCAAAGGCTTCATTTGGGCTCCTACGACCTCCTTTTTAGGTGCCATTTTTTTTAAAGTGCATATTTTTTCATCTACTTTCATAATATGTCATCAGTTTGGAGAGATTTTGAGTGGATATTTTACTTTCAGATATTGGTCTTTTTTGGCCTACTTGGTACTTGTAATTTCCTTGGATCTTAGTTTAGATCTCTTGTATTATCAGTTTGAGTCTCCTTTGGCCTCCTTGAGGCAGTTGTAAAGTTTAAATCAGAAGTCCACTTTGTCATTTTTTGCAAGTGGCCCATTATACACGCACTAAGTATAAAGTGGCAAATCATCATTTTTTTTTTTTTGGGGGGGGGGGTGTTCATTGATTGAGTGAATTTGAGGCGGTGTCTTGTGTGATTGTGCCTCTCTTTCATTGTGCTCTTTCATTTTTGTTGCTATGAGTCCTCATAACTTTCCACCTTTAACTCCACATAATTATGCATCTTGGAAAATTAAAGCATGGAGCAAACTAATGGAAAAAGGGCTCACGCATTACATAGATGGAACAATATGAGCACCACTTGATCCTAAGGTTGATCCTAATGCTCAGTTAGAATGGCTCACTAATAATTTGATGGCTCTTGGAACTTTACATAAGTATGTATTAGATGACCTCATTTTTCATATTGAGAAGTGTTCTACAATCAAAGAGGCTTGGGATATCTTTCAGAAATTGTATGGTCAAGTTGATGAAATCAGAGGCTACAAGATTGACAATGAGCTCACCAACTTGGATCCCAAGAGTTTTGATACAATCCAAGATTATGTCACCAAAGCAAATGAGCTAAGAGGAAAGCTTAAGGATTGTGGAATTGACAAAAAGGATGCTCAATTGATATTCAACTTGTTGGACAAGATTTCACCTGAATATGCAACATTTGTTTCTAGCTTCCAAACTCATCGTTTGACAGTGGGGAGTTCTTACACGATGCCTTCATTTGATGCTTTCACATAAATGTTGATGTTGGAACAATCTAAGTTGTTGAACATGGGAATTCTCAAGTCTTCAAAGTCCAAGGCTTTGGTGGCTAATCAAGGGAGTCAAGGCAAAGATTCCAACAAGAAGAAGAAGCAATCTAAGTCAAAGCCACAGTAGGAAAAAGGACAATCATCCTCTCCATCACAAGGCAATTTTTCATCCTCTTCCAAGAAGGGGAATCCACCTAAGAAGGATAAACCAACTTGTTCTTATTGCAAGAAGTATGGTCATGATGAGCATCGATTCCACACCAAGCAAGTTGATGATTTGACAAATCTTATTAAGAAGAACAACATCAATTTGCCATCTGCCTACAACAAGAAGGATTCATCTCCTTCCACTTCCTCACAATCTAAGGGGCAAGCATTTGTGGCTAAAAAAGGTTCTTCACAATAGTGGATACTTGACTCGGGTGCCTCTTATCACATGGGTTCTACAAAGGAGTAGTTTTCTTCATTGAAACCATCAAAGGTACCTAACATTTACATAGGTGATGATACTCAAGTTGAGGTTCAAGGGAAAGGTTCGGTTGACATGGATGATGGAACATTTGAGAATGTTCTTTATGTTCCTAACTTGTCTACCGATCTTCTCTCTATCTACTAAATCACTCACTATGGGAATGGGAAAAAGGTTGAGTTTACACCTAATTCAGTTGTGATAAAGGAACTTGATAATGATGCCTTGGTACCAGTGGGACAAGTCAATGACAACTCAAGACTTTATTCATTCTCCCACTTTGTGCCAAGTTCTCCTTCCAAATTCAAAAAGTAAGCTATGGCATGAGTGGTTTGGTCACCTCATATATTGCTATCTTCAACAATTTAGCACTAAAGACATGGTCACAGGTCTACCTTGAATCAGTTTTTCAGAGGGTGTATGTTTAGGGTGCTCCATGGGCAAGCATCCCAATGAGAAGTTTGATAAGGGGAAAGCTTGGAGAGCTTTGGAAGTTATTCAACTTGTTCACAATGATGTAGCAGGTCCATTTCCATCACCTTCATTTAGTAGGGCCCGCTATGTCCTCACCTTCATTGATGACTACTCCCACTTCACTTGGGTCTATTTTATTGTTCATAAGAGTGAAGCGTTTGACATATTTCTAGACTTGAAGGTTCATGTGGAGAAGCAATTAGGGAAAGTGGTCAAGATTCATCGCATAGATAATGGAAGAGAATATATGGACAAAAGACTTGAGGATTTTTTTACATTTGAGGGGATTGATCTTAAACATTCAGTTGCCTACACTCCACAGCAGAATGGAGTTGCAAAATGCAAGAATAGAACTCTCAAAGAAATGGCTAGTTGTATGATACATGCATGTTCTCTTGATCTCACCTTTTGGCAGAGGCTATCAATTGTGCCACACACATCCAAAATCGGGTTCCTCACAAAGATTTGATAGGTATTACTCCTTTTGAGGCTTGGGCTGGTAGGAAACCGATTGTGAGACATTTTAGAGTCTTTGGATGTCTAGAATGGGCTCGCATTCCTCCACAGAAACCCAAGGCATTGGAACCTTAGAGTCAGCCTTATATTTTTGTTAGATATCCCAAGGTTGTTAAGGCATATCGATTGATGGATCTTGAGACACATGAGGTGTTTATTGAGAGGAGTGGTCATTTTGAGGAAAGCTCTCCTAGCTTATCCTCCCTTCCTCCTCTACCTTCCTCCATTGTGGATAGTGATTTAGATGGTGAGAATCCTTTAAATCCAACTCGTAGGTTACACCTCTGTAGGGTTCACTTGCAGTTGAGAAGACTCGTTCTCCACCTCCACCTAGACCTCATTGGGCTTGCCAAACACTTGAGTCAATGGGTTCTCTTATTGGGGATCCTTCAGATACATGAAGAACTCGATCACAACATCAGGACAGTCCACGGATCCACAAACATTTTTGGAAGCATCAGGGGTTCCTGAGTGGGACCAAGCTATGGAGGAAGAGTATAGTTCCTTGATGAGGAACAACACATGGGAGTTAGTCCCTCTCCCTAAGGGGAGAAAGATGGTTTGATGTAAGTGAATCTAGCAGACCAAGTTTGCAGCGGATGGTAGTGTGGATAAGTATAAGGCTCGATTTGTTACGAAAGGTTTCTGTCAGGTTCCAGGTGTCGACTATACTGAGACCTTTGCACCTATAGCCAAGATGAACTCCATCCGCATGACACTTGCTATTGCCACAGCTCATGGTTGGGTTGTACATCAGATGGATGTGAAGAATGCTTTTCTTCATGGGGATCTTGATGAGGATATATATGGAGCAGCCACAAAGTTTCATCTAGGATTCTTCCTTGGTTTGCAGATTGAGGAAATCTCTCTATGGCCTTAAGTAGGCCCCCAAGGCTTGGTAAACCAAGATGGATTCCTTTCTTCTCTCACCAAGGTTCACTAGATGTCATTCCGATCCAAATGTCTACATTTTGTGACAGGATGACTCACACTTAATACTTGTGCTCTATGTTGATGATTTGATCATTACAGGGAGAACCACATCCATCATTAGCAATGTCAAATCTTCTTTGCATGACATATTTTCTATGACCGACTTGGTTCTTTTGCACTACTTTCTCGGGATAGAGATTTCACAGTCACTTTCTAGGATTACACTTTCGGAGCCCAAGTATGCTCTTGATCTACTTGCATGCTTTCATATGGCTGATTGTAATCCTGCATCGACTCCCTTTCTCTTAGGAGTCAAGCTTGAGGCTAGGTTCTCTTCTCCACCAGTTGATGCCACATTGTATCATCATCTTGTGGGTAGTCTCATCTACTTGACTCACACATGGGCTGACATTTCAAATGTGGTTGGCATGGTTTCTCACTTCATGCAGGAACCACATGAGCTTCATTGGAAAGCTGCCAAACGCATCCTACACTACATCCAGTGTACACATCATTATGGGATTCACTATGCAGTAGGAACATGACTTCGCTTGGTTGGATACATAGACTCTGATTGGGCTAGCAATCTTGATGATCATAAGTCTACTTCTGGTTACAGTTTCCACCTTGGTTCGGGCCCCATTTGTTGGCAGAGCAAGAAGCAACATGCTATTGATCTCTCTTCGACTGAGGTTGAGTATCGAGGGGCTGTTAAAGCAACGACTAAGACTATTTGGCATCAGAATATTCTCACAGAGTTTGGGTTCTCCACTCCATGGCTGATAGTTCTACATTGTGATAATCAGAGTGATATTGCAATCTCAAAGAACCCGGTTCAACATCAGCGGACCAAAAACATCGAGATCCATATGCACTACATTCGAGAGCTGATTTAGGAGAAAGTCATTGATTTGCAGTATTGTCCTACAACAGAACAGGTTGTAGACATATTTATCAAACTCTTCACTGAGAGTAAGTTCCTGCAATTGTGAGCTCTCTTGGGGGTGCGAGATGTTTCATTAGGGGGGGTCAGTTGACTTCTCCTTCCTCTCTTAGGGGGGGGGGGACTTTTTCCTCTTTGAGGTTTTGTCCTTCTTTGAGAGTCTTTTGTATATTTATCTCTCTTTTGGGGGGGAGTTTTTTCCCACTGGGTTTTCTCCCTTTCTTCATTTGTGAGAGATTGCATTGCATAGGTTTTCTTGCATTTGCATATTGTACATGGGTACCTATCATGGCCTAGTAGCTGGGACCCATCTTGCATTGTTGACTTGAGTCTTCATTCCCCTAAGTTGCACTTAAAGGGGGGTGTTGGTGTAATTATTAATTCTTATAGGATATAATTACACTTTACTTAAGTTAACTTAGGATAATGCATCTCATCGTAGTTTGGATATGAGACACTTAGGGAAGTGTGCACATAGGGATATAGCTTGTAGGATAAATTCCACCTTTTGTGGTCTTATCTTGTTGTTACACTCCACATTCGGTGGGTCATCGACCTCTTGTGGAATATTATATTATTTCTCGTACCTACCCCTACTTTTTCTTACCTACCCTTGTTTCTCATTGAGCCACATGTCATGATTGTGTGCTCACATATCCATTTGGCCTTGCCTATATATGTAGGCCTATATTCATTGTATTGGTTAATCCAGTTGATCATTTGTATTGATGAGAATACAATTTGTTCTTGTCATACTGTTGTCTCTCTTTTGTGCTTTTCATTGTGCCCTTGATCTTGGAAAAATCTCACAACATCAAAAGAAAGAAAGGCAACAAGGATGGTGGGTGGCGGGTTTTTAACCCCACCACGCACCATTAAGTAAAGCTTTGGTATGTGACTAGGTTACATCTCTGCCACACACCATGTAATGTGCATAAATAGAAATGTTGAAATAATGTGGGTCAGGGTTGAAATCGACACACATCGTAGCTATTTGCTACAGTGTGTGTTGGGTTCAAAAATCAGCTCAACACCATGCAAAGCCACGATAAAACAAGGAAGGAAAATAATGAAATGAGTCAGGTTTGAAGGCCTGATACACATCAAAGTTGAGGCTTTGGTGTGTGTTGGGTCTTAAACCTGACTTCATGCCAGACTAGGGCTCGATAGCAATCAAATACAATAACACATATTTTAATATCGATAGTATGCATATCAAGAAAAACTCCGATATGTATATTTATGTAAAAAATTGACTGTGGAAAAACACAAAGGGAAGAACGAAAAACATACCAGGGTTTAGGGAATTGAATCCAAACTAAAGCTTCAACACCTTAAGAATCTCCATGAAAATAATGAAGAAAATTAGGGCATGAATCAATAATAAAGAAATAAAAGAAACCCGATATAAATAAAACTCTCAAATCATTAAATGAGAATTCGTGCCAAAATGTGCACCATAATGATGTAAATCGGACTTACAAGTCCAATTTGCATCATCATGTTTGAGATGGTGTAAATCAGACTTATAAGTCCAATTGACACCAACATTGACCATCATGGTGCAAGATCGGTTTTAAAACCCGACTTGACACCAAAAGAGAAAAGATAAATTTTAAGTTAGGATGAAATTTCAAGATTGAATACGAAGTATTCAAGGATAAAAGAGATGACCAAAATGTTTCAAAAACCCGACTTTAGAGAAAAGAGGACGAATTTGAGAAAAAATCATATGGGTTATCTTGTTTTCACGCAAAACGAAAATAAGGATAACATACTGATCTTTATTTTAATTTTTCTATTATATTTGATTAGATTGTAGGCATAGATATGTCATTTGGATAGGAATACATTCTTCAATCAACTTTCTTATTTCAAGTTATGTTTCTTAGTTTTTTCAAGTTGATTTGTTTTGAATTTTAACAATTATCCACTAGATTTCATGTCAAAAAACTTTCAATTGAGCTAGGATCTTGTATTTAAGAATAGATGTAGGATATTAGTTATCATTGATGTGATAGCTAAATTTGGACCACAAATAAGGAGAAATGTATTTAAAGAAAAAATCATCCAATCTAAACTAAATTACACTTACAATAGAGTAAATGAAGACATAAATAAAGATAAAATACAACATTAAACACTAGCTTTATGCCTCACTGATCTTGGGATATGCTCTTAGATGGGAAATTAAAGTGATAAATTTATATAGTGGTTTCTCTTGCTTTGAAAATTATTCAATTTGTCAACATACACTTACTCCAATTATGGTTAATTGTTCTTTGTATAGAGGTTGTTTTGGGCATAGAGCTGAGATTTGGTCACAAGATCGACATCTAGGATTACTTTGCATGTAGGGTAAGCTAGGCTTGAGATAAGTGAAGGGATAGGACAAGATAAAGTTGATATAGGGTTGAGATATTCTTAAATTGTATGGGGATGGGAGATGCACATAAGTGAAGGTTTGAAATGATTGCAAATAGATGGAGAAAATCAAATCATGAGATAGAATATTAAGATCAATTTGTCTTGCATGTGGTTTAGGATGCACACATGTGGGTTCTTGGAGTTACCTAGCAACAAAATTTAAAAGTTTCATGGCCACATAATAGCTATTTTATTGTGTATTTTGCTCAATTGAAACTTTTCCTTTTGGTACTAATTTTTTCCTTCCACATAGAATGTTGTTATATTAGCATTTGAAATTTTTGACTTTGTTTCTATGTGAGAAAATAATTAATTTGTATCCGTAACTCTTAATTGTCCCTAAGTTCATGGCTTTTGTTTATGATGTTGTTTGATCTAATTTTTCATCTAGATGTGTCTTGTTGATGTTCCTTGGTCATGTGTGTGCTTTGGAACTATTTTTTGGCTAGTGCATATTTTTATGGAAGTTGTGTCTTTCTTTGTAGACATGTGTTGAAACCTAAGGTCTTTGACAACTATTCTTGCAAAAAGCTACCAATATTTTCTTGGTTGCATAGATTTTATTTCAGAATTATTCATTTTTTCTCAATCTAGCATTAGGAGCTTACAATTTTCTTATTTCAAAAAATAAGTTATTTGTTTTCTTATTTTTCTAAGAGAACTCCTCATAGGAAATTTTTGAAGAAAAAACCAGAGAGAGAACCTCTTTAGAAATAGAGACAAGAATTTATCAAGAAAAGTTGGAAGAGTGAAGACCCTTGAACATGAAGAAGAGATTGTAATGGGAAGAAGATGGCTATGAGAAATGTAGTACCCCTCCTCGTTTGAACTTATTAGACTCATATTTTATTATTGTTTACTTTTAGTGGATACATTACCATGATGTGTTATCCAGACTTATATGACATTATTTCATGCTTTATCTGGATATGAGATGCATAATTTATTTGCAGTATTTCAGTACTTGTGATTTATGGCATTTTATGGATTATTGCTATGTACTGACACTTTATTTTATCTATGCAATGTGAAATTATATGTTGCATGTCTGCGAGTGTATTGGATGCAAGGGGACGATTTTCCTTCACTCATTCTGGTGAGACAGGGAACGTCGCGATTCTCCTTCATCGGTGTGCATGCCATGTTTTCTATATTGTATATATGCATGTGTGGTTCGGTGATGCAAGATATTGTAGGTACAAGTATCAGGTAGGTACGGGGTATCATCTCCACCTGGCTTCACAGGTCTGAGCGTGCCTTATATTTGTCTGATGGAAGTGGAGGAGGTAGTAGTTGACCCTATTTTACCCAGTTACACTCTTGTGAGTGTCGTCAGTTGGTCGTCCTGTCAGTTTGTTCGGCCTTCATATTTTGTCGTTTGATCTTTTTATGAGTATTTGCTTGGGGTTTACTCAGTTTGTGTGTTTAGTGGATTTAATTAATTAATTAAATTTATGGAGTTATCTCATAGTTGGTATTTTGGGAATTATGTATTTTATGCATTGAGATTATAAGTTTAATTAATTAAAAGAAGTTATTAAATTAAGTTGCAAGCTGCATGATATTAGAAATAAATTTTATTTAAATTTTAGTGAAAAATAAATTAGATTAATTTCATTTATTGTTTCCTAGAATTTTAAATAAATAAAAGAATAACAGAATAAATAAATAAATAAATGAATAAAAGAATAAATTAAAATTAAAGTATTGCTTTAATTCCTTTTTTAGGAAATTAATTAATTTGCATGAGAAAAGAAAAGAAAAAAATGATTTTTGCTTATTGCATGTTAATTTATTCCTTTGTTAGGAATTAGAAAAGAAAAAGAAAATTGCTTTCAATTACTAAAATTAAATATTAGGGTTTTTGGGAAAAATATATGCAACCTAGAATTTCAGTTTAAAAGGGGAATATATCTTTTTATTTTTGGGGAAGTCACGGGAAAGAGGCAGAAATTTTGGTGAAGAAAAATTGTTTGGAGCTTGTTGAAGGATTGAATCTCTCTTACAAAGTTCTTCCAGGAAAGCTATACCAGGTTGGGTGGCTTCTTCTGGTTGTTTTTTTTAAAGAAAATATTTTATTTCTTCTCTCTTTCTGAATGATGTGTGTATTAAAATATTTGTCAAATCCAAAATCCTTTCTGGTTATTTCTTGTTCTTGGCTAAAGTCCATTCCTGAAATTAATTTCTAGAAAGAAGTTATTTCCTGGGTGTTTGTAGATTAAAATTTTGAGGAAATTGGGAAAAGTTAATATGGCAAATTTTGCCAAGATTTTTATTGTGCATGAAAATTGCAAGATTTGGGAGAAATGAGATTTACCAGAGAAAACATTCCCTCTTGTTTGTTTTTTGTTTCGATATTTGGCTATGGCAGTCCTTTTTAGTATTTGTGCATCTCTGTGTAATTATTTAGTTACTATGATAATAAATTTAATTTCAATTAAATTTATTAGGTTATTAAGTTATGGGGAAATTGTTTTATTTAATTATTTTTGAGGAAAATTGTATTAAATAAATTTGTGAGAAATAAATTTTATTGGAAAATGAAATTTATTATATTTTTATGCTATTATAAATTTTAATTATAAAAAAAATTATTAAAAAAAAATTAACAAAAAAAAAAGGTGTGGGGAGGCGGACCTGCTACCCATGGTAGCAGAGGCTACCCAAAGGTACGACAGTAGCACTACCCAAAGGTAGCAATTGCTACCTACGGCAGCAACGCTAACCAAGGGTAGTGACTACTACCATATGGTAGTAGCGCTACCAATTGGTAGCAATTGCTGCCATATGGCAGCAGAGCTACCAAAAGGTAGCAGAGGCAGCCAATAAACTGCGTTTCCTTTGTATATTGCCCTTTGAAAATTCTAATAATTATATTATATTATTATATATAATTTTTAATTTTTAATTTAATTTAGATTATTGATATAATCTGATCGGGTTTATTTGTAAATTGATCATGAACATATAATTAGGGGGTTATTTTTTATGTGTTTTTATTTAACCTTATTGGACAAATGACAACATTGATTTTCCTTGTATTAATATAGTTGTATTTTCTTATTTTCTAGACAATCTTTAATTGCAAGTATTTTATGCTTTTGGCTGTTTAAAGAAAAGATTGCCTATATTAGGATTTTGCGTAAATAGTATTTGTAGTCAAGCTTAATTTCATTGCAATTCTGGTTAAGTTGTCATTATGTCATATGTTGTTATACCCCTTGGTCAAGTGTTGTTGTGTAACCTGGTTGATATGAGCCATTGTGTGTTTTGTTCCAAATGGTCAATCCTGGGTTAGTGATTGTGTATCCTTCACCTGTGGTTTGTCAAGATTAGATATGGTTGTCAATTTCGCCATAGGGTTCTCATAGAGAGACCTTTCCTGTTAGTGTCCTATGAGAGAGAGAGTGGCTTTCGAGCAGGGGACGCGCTCAAAGTGGAAGGTAGGATAACCCCTCGAAATTGAGTTAAGAAGTGATAACCTAATAATTGATTAGGGGGTGGGTTGTTTAAAATATTAATTAAGTTAATGTGCCTTGCACATGGTTGAGTGCTTGTATAGGCTTAGGATGTGGTGAGAAGGCCTGGAATGGCAAACTTACCACCTTGTCTTCACGAAAGGATTGGTAGGGTCCGCATGAGGCTTAGATGGAGTCGGAGGTTCAGGAGAGGTTACCAAGATAACCCAGGATGGGGGCCGGGACCTATGGAGGCCTACCAGGGTAACCACCTTAAGCCATGCGATGACACTCTCTTCTTAGATTCACTAGTGTTTGTGAGTTGAGTCACATGGATGTTTGCAGAGTCATGTAGTTCTATCGTACTTGTCTTATTTTTCTTGCTTGAGGGTCTTCTACTATCTCCTAGCATGGTGGGGTGGTTCCATTTTGGGATCACATGGTCGGGTGGTAGTGCCACTTCCCATCGGATGTTCTGGATTGTATCTTCAAGTGAGGAAAGGCTTTGCTCGTGTTTCTTGGTTCGTGGTTCATGTACCAACTCTTGTTCATGATCATTGTTCAGTTGAGACCTTGTGGTCATTGTATCAAACTTTTATGTAACCTTGATATTGTAACTTTTGGATTCCGTGGTATTTTTGGAAGCCATGCATTTATGGATATTGTAATATTATATCGGTGGAATGTATGTTAATTTAGTTGCTTTGATCTTTTGTATAAATGGTTTATGGATAAATAAATGCATTGGAATACTTTGATTCTTTCATTATGGAATTTATATGCATGTGTAGGTTTTATCTTAAGCATTTAATTTTCCTAATTGGATGGACAATTAGATTAACCATGGTGTTAATATAATTTGCGAATTTAATCTTCACTGGTAACCCTTAGGAAATCATGTGTTAGACTTCTGATGTGTTATTAAACGTGCTATTGTTATAATTAATGCACTTAATCTTTTTTTTTTTTTTAAATATTTCACCCTTTAGTTGTGTAGTTGTGTTGTTTTCCTTTAGGGTTCCTGGCAGGGCATTACAAGAAACCTTGTAATGAGATTGTAGCCTAGTTATAGGTATTTGTTTCATGGTACTATAACCCTTTCTATGTTTATTGAAAGTTGTATTGTTCATATAGAATATTACTAAAATTATTTTAGCTTTAGTATTTTTATTTTGTGGTGTGTATATCTATGTTAAATTATGTAGGCTAGTAGACTAGGTGGACCTTCATTGAACACCCTAATCTTGACTGCACTAAAATATTACCATATTCAATTTCCATTGGTTATCTAAGAATATTTCATCAAGAGGCATTAGAGTTAGTATGACTATTGGTGTTATAATCTATAGAACAAATGAAACCCCAAAGAGTAGTGAAGGAAATATATGATATATATTTATAAATAAAAATAATTTAAGAAATTAGAATAGCATTATATAGTTGGTCTCCAAGAGAGTAATGCAAAATCTTAAGAAGAAAATTAGCATTAACAAATCTCAAAAGTATGAAGCTACATGAATGTAAAAGGGTATGAAAAAAAGCTAAGAGAATGATTATAAATAGGGGAAGTGAAAGGGACAAGGTGAAAAAATACAACTAATAGGAAGAATACACAATAAAAATTTGAAATAAGGAAAGTGTAAGTCCAATAGGAGATGATCACACCTCACACTCTATTAACATAAGTAAGCTTAAATAAAAGTGTAAGGAAACCTATGTTAATAAATAATAACCTACTCTAACAACCCTATTAAGTGTAGCTTAATTTGGTCAAAAGATAGGTCCTAATAAATCAAACCTAACGAGGTACCTATGTACATAAAATTCCCCCTCACATAATAAGCCCCCCAATGAAAAGAGAGAAATCTCTAAAAAAAAGAGAGAGAAGTAACAACTAAGAAGCACCCCAAATTATGAAGCCTCATCTGCCCCCAACAAAGATTTCAAATGAAGTTATATTTTTTTTGTGAAGGGTTTGGTGAAAATATTGGTGACCTTCTCAAAATTCAACTAGTGGTAGAGACTAATTGAAAGGAAGTTAAGGTAACATAACAACTTCTGACACTAGCCTTGAGAAGAGGATTATACAAACTTTTTAGATATTTATAACAATTATAAAAACTCAACAAAATTAAACATAAATAGCATGCCCACAACAACGTAGTGATTGGCATGGGGAGAATCCTTTCGAGAGCAAAAACCCATACTCTAAAAGTCACCCAATATATTATTCATAAATTGACAACATATTACAATATACTTGCAGAGCAAACTTCTCATGGGAATATCACCAACAAAGATTCAAGGGCAACTTAACAATTATCAGACTCACATAATACATCACAATACTCAATCGTAATGCAAACCCTCATAAAATAGGGTTTCCTTCTAGGGAAAACAAAGTACACAAAATATCTGTCATTAGATCTATGACCTAATGATAAATAGTCAAGATTTGTAATGATAAATTATACATAAAATATGGCTTCAAGGAATTTTCCCCTAAAATACCCCATCAAGGAGCACATCCCCTAGACCCTCCATCGGGGGGAAAACTCCCTAGACCCCGCAAAGGGGTACCCTCCTTCCAACTCACCACACTCATTAATCAATAGTAATTCTGTATTATTGCAAGGTTGATACATCATTTTCCTCACAAATCTCCCACTTGACGAACACCTTGCAAGAGCAACATAAGTGATACAAACATCATGTTTTGACTGCTAGGGACTGAGAGCCCCATAGACTTGAAACACCATCTAAACTTCTTTGTGCTCACAACCTTAGTTAAAAAGTCTGCAACATTCATCAAAGTTTCTACCTTAACTAGCTTCACTCTACCATCCTCAATCATATCTCTAACAAAATGATATTGAACATCAACATGCTCGGTGTTGGCATGAAATGTTAAGTTCTTAGCTAGGTAGATTGTACTTTGATTGTCACAATGAATTGTCACTACACCTTGTTTTATTCCAATATATCAAAACATCATCTCTTAAGCCAAATGGATTCCTTACAAGTATGAGTATCTACCATATACTGCTATAGTAGTGGATAAGGCAACCACAACCTATCACTTACTCATCCAACTAATCATACCACTAAATAAAGTAAACGCATAAGCACAGTTGGATCTTCTACTATCAACATCACTGCCTAGTCTAAATCCATATAGATATGAATATCAAGAGAAACTTTGTCTCCAATGAAATTACCATGATAACACAAAGAATGCTTTCAGGTACCCTTCAAATATCTAAAGACTCTTTTATGTATATCCTATTGGATATTGTTGTTTCTAGGATATGTTGTTGTCATTAATGTCAACATATTCTTGTGTTTTGGTGCTCTGGTGATTGCAGAGAGATAGGCTGAATATTTTGTAGTGTTCTGGTGTTTAATTTGTTGAGCTTCGATATGATCATATCTTTGGTTGCAGATTTGGAAGAGTGTTTGGGATGTTCATGTGTATCTTCATTTAATATGGTTCATGATTTGGTGCTCCACAAGTTATCTTTCTTTTTCAAGTTGTTGTTGTTAACTGCTCTTGAGTATTAGTGTGTTGATCGATGAAGATTTGATTAAGTGGTGTTGGTGTAGCTATTGCATATGGTCTTAATGTGCTTGTTCATGCTTCCTAATTGTGTCCTATTTGTTTTGGTGGTCCACATTGATCATTGTGCATGTTATTGAAGATCTTATGGGTTCGGTGATATTCTTTGTGTTATGCGGTATTTTTCAGTGTTGTAGCGTGTTGCGGTTGATCTTGGCGAGATTTATGGTGGTGTTGCATGTTTGAGGATTTGATTTGGGTCCATGCTATGTCATCTATGACATTTTATTCATCTAGTGGTTGATCTATGTATCATGTGATGTCATTTGGTCTTAAGGATTTAGTCAACCTTATAGTCAAGGTTGATGATTTGTATAAATAGGTGTTTTATTCATGTAATTCAGATATGGGTGTTGTGTCTCATTATCAGAGAGGTGTATGTGCGAATAAGTGAATTCATCTTTTGGTGTGAAGTGTTAAGTAGAGAATATAGCAAGGCAAACAAATGAGCATAACCGAAACTGTCATCAGGCATTAGGAGATGCTATTCTTTCAGTTCATCCCAACCGGATTGTATTCTGAATGTTATTGTAAGGTATTTAACCTTCCCTGAGGGTTGCAGTCTTTTGGGTCATTATATTTTGAGCAATGATCTCTTGGCAGTTTGCCTAAATGCATGTGCATTCCCCATTGTAATATTTACACATACTACTGCAGAGTCATTTTATTGTGGGTAGGTTCCCACCATGGTTTTTCCCTTAACTGGGTTTTCCATGTCAAAATCTTGGTGTTTTGTTCTTATTGTTGTTGATCATATCTGAGATTGTGGTTAAATTGTTTAATCCAGTGAAAACTGATTCACCACCCCCTCTTAGTTTTCCTCCATTATTGTTGCCAGCACATCCTAATGAACTCTACTAGGATTAGACATATATTTGGAAAGAACTCCCATACTTGGGCAATGCCTATTTTAGTGCAGGCCATAACATACATGAAATTTCTAACTATTCCCTATTAAGGCACTTTTCTCTTGTCTTCCATCTCTGACGGGGATGTAGGATAATTGGAAATAGATAATTGTGTTCCACCTATAAAGGAAACACATAATGGTCTACAATCCTACATGTTAAACTTCTATTAAACTAAATTCACATACTTACTTTGGCCTAGCCATAGATTTTTGTTAATTTTATCTCTTCTAATTTTCATTGCAAGAATGTGTTTAGGTGCACCAAGATCTTTCATTTCAAATTTAAGAGCATGTTGAGACTTTAGTTTTGAAATCGTACCTTTTCTTTTACTAATGAATAACATATCATCAATATATAAATGCAATGTGTAGGAAATGATTACCATAAAAATTTTAATAAACACAATGACCTAATTTAGAATGCTTGAATACCAAACTTAACACATATGTATCAAATATTTGGTACAACATCCTAGGATTCTATTTAAGGCCATACAAAGATCTTCAATTTACAAACCAAATTATTGTTACCTTTTACCACATAGTGCTCTAGTTGTGTCATATAAATATCCTCCTCCAAATCACCATGAATGAAAGAAGTTTTTACATCCATTTGATCAACCTCTAAATCATAAGCAACAACAATAGAAAGCAAAAATCTAATGGCTGTCATTTTTGAAATAGGACAAAATATCTCACAATAATCAACACCCTCAACTTGAGAGTAGTCTTTTGCAACCAACCTTGCTTTATACTTTTCAATACCTCCATTTGAACCAATATTTTGCTTGAACACCCATTTGCAATGAATAGGTTTTTATCCTTCATACAATGGTACAAGATCCCATGTATCATTATTTATCAAAGCTATGGTTTCTTCATCCATAGAAATTTTACAAGACCACATCATTCATACCTAATGCCTCTTCTATAGACCTAGGTTCATCCACATTAGTATTAAAAGAAAAAATACATCTACAATCATTAGGTGAAAACCTTTCAGGTGGTTTTCTATGTCTTTTAGACCATTCAGTAAGATGAGTTGGAGGTTCTTCCTCCTATTGTGAAGACTTGGAGCTAGATGAGCTTTCCTCAACTTCTTGTTTATCCAGACATATTGATTCAAAATTTTCAAGCATAGAAGGGAATTGAATCACATCTTCTTATTTATTTTGTTATTTCTATAATATAATATAAGGATACTTAGTTTCTCTAAATATAATATTTATACTATGTATTACTTAGTTTCTCTAAATATAATGCTTCTACTATGTATTGCCTTCTATGCAACAAGGTCCTAAAGCTTGTATCCTTTCACACCATAACTATATTTGATGAAGATGCATTTCATAGCCTTTTTCTCTAACTTTGTTTGTTTCTTCTTTGGCACATGTGCATATGCCTCACAACCAAAAAATTTAAGATGTATCAAAAAAAGCTTATGACCAAGCCATGCCTCTATAGGAATTTAATCAACAAGAGATGATGTAGGAGACTTCTTAATTAGGTAGCAAGTAGTGGCAACAACTGTAGCCCAAAATATTTTCACTAGACTAGAGCCTCTCAACATACACCTAACCTTCTCCATCAGTGTCTTGTTCATTCTTTCTGCAATTCCATTCTACTGTCAAGAATATGGAGTTGTTTTTTGTCTATTAATACCATAGTCTTTACATAATCTATCAAAATAATTAGAGAAAAGTTCACCACCATTATCAGTCCTCAAACATTTTATTTTCTTTCCAATATGAAACTCAACCATTGCTTTAAATTATCCAAATTGATTCAAAACTTCAAATTTAATCTTTACAGAATATACCCATGTCCTTTGACTATAATCATCAATAAATGAAACACAATGTGTGGATTTTTTAATGGAAGGAACACCTACAAGACCAAACACATCAGAATGAATATGATCCAAAGTGACAAAAGATTTATGAGAACTCAAGTTAAACTTAACGTAGTTTTGTTTTCTATAAATGTAATGCTCATAGACATCAAAATCCGGATTATCATCATATAAACTTTCAATAAGATTTATATTTTTCAAGCTCCTTAAACTCTTTTCTCCAATTTGGTCAACTCTCTAGTGTCATAACATAGTCTTCTTTGTAGGCAACCTTGCTTCATAAGAAAGAGCACCCTTAGGTACCTAAAAGTTGTGACCATCTGCTGAAGGTCAAACCCTCACATCATCCAATGAAGTATCTACAAAAAAAAAATCATAGAAGTGCTTTTACACTCCATAGTGTATGTACCCAAGTTATACAATATGCTAAATCTGACACCTCTACAAATCACTATAGCAACTCTCATCATTTGACATCCTTCATTAAAAAATAACACTTGCATCTATCAGTTTGTTCACAAATAACAAATTTTGTGTTAATCCAAGGATATACGACACACCGTTAATCCTTTTTAGTCTACCATCAATAAACTTGATTCTAAATTTACCATAACCAATAATATCTAAATGAGAATCATCACCCAAGTACACCTTTCCTCCATAGTATTTTTCATATTTAAAAAACCATTCTATTAGCAACAATCAAGAAGGAAGATTGAGAGGGGGGGAGGGTGAATCAATCTTCTCCGAATCCATGAAATTAAACTCCAAAACAAAACTAATAAACTCTAGCAATAGACAGATAAGTAAATTAACAACACA
Source organism: Cryptomeria japonica (assembly GCF_030272615.1). Taxonomy (NCBI): domain Eukaryota; kingdom Viridiplantae; phylum Streptophyta; class Pinopsida; order Cupressales; family Cupressaceae; genus Cryptomeria; species Cryptomeria japonica. The sequence continues at coordinate 561,122,512 of NC_081411.1, read as the reverse complement.
ACACACAACACCAAGATTTTTGATGTGGAAAAATCGGCTAAGGGAAAAACCATAGTGGGAACCTACCCATAGTAAGATGATACTCTGTAGTGGTATGTGAAATATTACAATGGGGAATGCACTTGCATTCAGGAACACTTCCTAGAGCTCACTGCTCAAAAGATATTTGCCCAGAAGGCTACAACCCTTAGAGAAGTCTCACTAACTTACAATGATTCAGACTACAATCTAGAAGAAAGGAATTGCAATGATATCATCTACAAATGCCTGATGATAGTTTCGTTTAAGAACAATTGTCTACTCTACAACACCAATCTCACCTCAACACTTCACTAGATGATAAATATCTTGTTTTCACATTCACCTCTCTCTAAAAATGTAGACACAATACCAATACTCAAATTACATGAATATCCTACCTATATATACAAATCATCAATCTTGATAAAAAGGTCGACTAAACCCTCAACCCTCAACTCACAATTACAAAATTACATTACATGATACAAAGATCGATCACTAAAACAATATAACGATTTACATTACATAACATGGACCTAATTCAAATTCCCAAATGATCACATCCACTGGAAATCATGCCAAGATCAACTGCAACACGCTACACCACTAGAAATACCGCATAACACAAAAATCAACACCAGTTCATAGAAATCACCAAAACATTGCACAATGATCAATCTGGATCACCAAAACAAATAGGAAATGACTAGGAAACACTATCAAACACATTAGAATCATCTGGAATAGTTGCACCAATGTCACTTTTCAAATCTTCATTTGTCAACGTCTAGAAGCTCAAGATTACAACCAATCAACAACTGCCATGAAGAAAGATATAACTTGTGGAGAACCAAATCATGAACCATTTGAAATGAAAATACACAAAATCATCCAGAACAATATCCCAAAGTATTAGCACTAGATCTGATCACACCAGAATATATCGGAGGAAATACCGCATTCTGCAAAACAGTGATGAGCAAAACCAAACTACAAAATCAGATAATAAAATCTTCCCAATATCACTAGAATAAATAATAGGAATATGTTGACATAAATGAAAACACCATATCCTAGCAACAGCAATGAACAATCATATCCAACAATCTTCCCCTTTGGCATTGATGGCAACATATGAATGTGAAAAATAATCAATGCGAAGAAAGAAGATATCACCAGCAAACTCTCCCTTTAATCAAGATAGATAATGCAGTTTTTCACATGATCTCTCTCCCCCTTTGACAACAATTCCAAAGAAACAAAAAACCAAACTCTCTCCCCCTAAAACACAAAACCAAAAATCTCAGAAATCTCTCCCAAAACATAGACTACTCTAGCAAAGGAGCAACACCAACTCATCAATCCAAATAAAAGAATGAGGCTCTGAAATCAATCGGATCGATGCAACTCAATGCATCTAATTTTCATCAAGAGGGGTGCATACCCCTAACTTGTTTCTCAAGTAGATGAATGTATCTATAGGCAAAGGCTTAGTGAAAATATTAGCACTTTGTTCCTTTGTAGATACATATTCTAGCTTCACCTTCTCTTCACTGACTTGCTCTCTCAAGTAATTATATTTGATTGATATATGCTTAGTCTTTGAATGTTGCACCAAATTCTTTGACATGTTTATAGCATTGGAATTATCATAGTATATAATAGTAGGCTCATCATGAATAACTCTGATATCTTTCAACATTTTCTTCATCCAAACTATCTGAATGCAATTACTAGCGGCATCAATGTACTCAGCTTCAGTAGTAGATAAAGACACTGAATCTTGTTTCTTGCTTGCCCATGAAACCAAATTCTTACCCAAAAAGAATGCTCCTCTAGTAGTACTCTTTTGATCATCAACATCACCCACCCAATCTGCATCAGTGTTGGCACACAACATGAAATCATCATTCTTCAGATACCATAAACCATAATCCATAGTTCCCTTTAGATATTTGAATATCCTCTTAACAACAGTGACATGACTCTCCTTCGGATCAACTTGACTTCTAGCAACCATACACACAACATGCATAATGTCAGGCCTAGTCTAAGTAAGATATAGGAGTCCACCAACCATAGATCTATACAAACTCTGATTAGCTTTAGGAGATTCATCATTTTTAGACAATTTACAACCATTCACCATAGAAGTTCCAACTGGTTTGGAATCATCTAATCCAAAATTCTTCAACAATTCCTTCACATACTTAGTTTGAGATATAAAGAAGCCTTTTCCCATCTATGCAATCTGCAAACCTAAGAAAAACTTCAACTCATTGATCATAGACATCTCAAATTCTTTTTGCATATCACTGACAAACTTCATACTCATATCATCATCACCACCAAAAATAATGTCATCAACAAAGACTTCAATAATTAGGATGTTATCATTTTCAATCTTAAAGTACAGATTACTGTCAACAACACCTTTAGTAAATCCCAATTTCAACAAGTATTTGTCTAATCTAGCATACCAGACTCTAGGAGCTTGTTTCAATCCATGAAGTGTTTTCTTCAACTTACATACCATGTCTCCATCATCCGACAATGAAAATCCATCAGGTTGCTCAATGTAAACTTCTTCCTCTAGATCACCATTCAAATATGCAAATTTCACATCCATTTGATATACCTTGAAATCTTTATTAGTATGAGCAAGTAGCTATCTAAAAACTTCAATTCTAGTAACTAGAGTAAAGGTTTCTTCATAATCAATTCCTTCTTGTTGTGAATATCCTTTGTAGACCAATCTAGCTTTATTTCTAACTACTTCACCAGCTTCATTTAATTTGCTCCTAAAAACCTACTTAGTAACAATAACATTTTTATCCTTAGGTCTAGGAACAAGTTCCCAAGTGTTATTCTTTTCAATCTAATCTAACTCTTCTTTCATGGATCTTACCCAGTTATCATCTTTACAGGCTTCAACAACATCTTTAGGTTCAACTTTACAAATCAAACATACTTCTTAAACATCTAACCTTCTTTTAGTCATCATACCTTTATTCTTATCACCAATAATCTGATTCTCATAATGATTCAATCTTGCATACCTTAGAGTCTTCTGATTGTTCAGATCCTCGAGTTCCTCACCAGCAGCAGCAACATCTGGATTAACAGTCTCTATCAGATCATTCTACTTAGGCTCTTTAGGATGAATAGGAGATAAAACAACATGTTGACCATCATCATAAGCTCTGATCTCCTTCCCAAGGTTGTCATCCACCTTCACATTCACATTTTCAACTATCTTTCTTAGTCTCTGATTATAGCATCAATAGGCTTTGCTCTTTGTAGAATATCCCAAAAAGATACCTTCGTCACTTCTAGCATCAAACTTTCCAATATCCTCATCTCTCTTGATATAACATTTTCTACCAAAAACTTTGAAATATTTTACAGTAGGAACATGACCAAACCATAGCTCATAAGGAGTCTTTTTGGTATCACCTTTGATGTGAACTTTGTTGAATGTATAAACAACATTGATAATAGCCTCTCTCTAGTAGATCTTCAGAACATTTTCATCAATCAACATAGTTCTTGCAACATCCAAAATAGTTATGTTCTTCCTCTCAACAACTCCATTCTGTTGTGGGGTTCTAGGAGAAGATAGTTGTTTTCTATTTCCATGCATCTCACATAATGAATTGAACTCACTAGAACATAATTCTCCACCTGTATCAGATCTCAAAAATTTTATCTTTAATCCAGACTCAGTTTCAACTTTAGCTTTGAATATCTTGAATTTGTCAAATGCTTCTAATTTTTCCTTCAAAAAGACAACCCACATCATCCTAAAATAATCATCAATTAGCAGCATAACGTATCTATCACCTTGCACATTTCTAACATTTGTAGGTCCACATAAGTCAGTATGCACAAGATCTAGCAATCCATCAAATGTATATTGTTTACTCTTGAAAGAAATCCTTGTTTGCTTACCCAACTGACATTCCTTACATACTGGATTAATAGGTTTAACAATCTTAGGCAGATCTCTAACAGCTTGTGTAGAACTGATCTTGATCAATGTGTCAAAGTTTACATGACACATTCTCCTTTGCCACAACCAAATCTCATCTATCTTAGAAATTAAACAACTTTGCTCACCAGCATTCAAATGAAAAATGTTACATTCAATCTTAGTCCCAAATCCAATCTCTATACCAGAAGCATTTAAGATCTTGCATTTACCATCCTTGAATTGTAGATCATAACCCTTATCAACCATCTTCCCAACACTCAAAAGACTATGCTTTAAACCTTCAACATACAAGACATCATCAGTGTTATGCTTACCATCAAAAGAAATAGAACCTCTCCCATGGATTACACAGGCTTTGTCATCTCCAAATCTAACTACTCTACCATCATACCTTTCCATGCTTACAAATTTGCTTTTATCACCGGTCATATGATATGAATAACCACTATCAATCACCCAATCATCTTTCTCTTCTACCTTAGTAGCCAAATATTTCTCCTCAACAGAATAGCTATTGGAATCAATAGGTACAAGTCTATCTTCTTTAATGGTAATAAACACAACTTCATCTCCTTCTGATTCATCTTCAGCATAATAACAGTTCTTCCGGTTCCTAAAATTCCAGTTAGATTTATAAGGCTTATCATATCTATCATTCCTATCATTCTTATCAAACTTATCATGCCTGTCATACTTAGTCATTCTCTCTGGGCATCTAGAAGAAAAATTTCCTATCTTATTACAAGAAAAAAATTTCAAGGGAAACTTTCCATCATACTTACTGACACCTTTAGGCAATCTCTAGGCAATCAATGCTTCAAGCTCATCAAGATCTCTTTCTTTCTCTGCTATCTCTCTTATTTCTCTTTCATATCTGGATATCCTGCACTCATCAGGATCATATTTCTAATTATCGGATATAGATGTTGATACTCTAAATGTTGTCTCAAGCTTTCCATATGATTCTCCAAATTTGCTCAGCTCAAATGCAACAAGTTTCCAACCTGTTGTTCTCCATTTTGAAAACTTTTGTTTCTTCTCTTTAAAAGTGAAAATTACTACCTCTGTGCTGCAATGGAAGAGAACAACAAAAGTTTGAAATAAAGACAACAATATGAGGTTCCAGCATTAGGAAACCTCCTACACTTTAAGCTTTTAAAAGCTTGGGCAGGTGAACCCTTTTAAAGACTATTTTCTCACAAAAATAGTAAATGGTTTGTAGAAAACCAGTGTAAATTCCTACAAACTTTCCTTACTAACCAGTACAACTAACCTAAATGAAAAATTGATTTAACTTTTTAAAAATGGATCACAAAATGCAACAAAAACCAATAGATAAACCAGTACCTTATCCGGGCAACAGAGTCATCTACAATAGACTGCAACCTGACAAGAGAAACTAGTACACAAATCACAAGTTCTTGATCTATCAACTCTAAATATGTCTGACATATACAAAGTCCTAATCTACACCAGACTTCATCATCAAATCCACACCAAAAATACTGATATCAATGACTTTGTTCAAAGTATATTTATATTTTCCTCCTTAAGAAAAAGACTCAAAACAACTTCATTAGATGCCTAGCAAATCATTCAAATAAGCAATCCTTGATTACTTAAATGGAATGAACACTAGTACAATGACATAGAGACAATACAAATTTGAGTTTGAATTCTCTGGACTGTATATTTCATTCCTCTGTCAGAAGGTTACAAGTACTTCATTTTTTACTCAGAAATGTCTAAGACAAAGGCCTGTATTAATTTTGCCAGAGTTTAGCTACAAAAATTTGTGTCCCCTTTTCTAGGTAGCCTTGGTATCTTTTTATAGAAGTCAAGATGCAACAAGCTTCGGACTACCTAGAAGAAAAATCTTACCCTAACAGTCATTTATTGCAAAAGTTATATTTTTGTGCCATTACAGTTGAGGGAGAAATCTAACATTCTTTCTAGGATGTGTGCTTCATTAATTGACTAGGCATTCTTTTGGAAAATGGCCGAAAGGGCAGGCCCCTATTACCCAAAATCAGATACAACCACCATTAGTTTCATAATGTAGGTGGATCATCTTGTGCTAGAGCATTGATGAGTTCTTATCTAAGAAAACACATGGCCGCACACCATTATGTTCTCTGCACATCACCTTGAATACCTCTCACCAACCTTTCACTTCGAACAAAATCTAATGGGATTCGCACATCTCTGCCATTGATTCTTTTGAATATTTTGAAATTTTGGTGCTAATGGACCAGGGAGTCATCTTTCTAAGCACCTTTCCTTTAGTTGCCATGTCGCGGCCTTTAAAGTTTGGATGTATTTCCATTGCGGTATTGCGACAGCCATCCGATCATGGGAAACTAGCGCACCCTTTAACTTTCCTGAGTAATTCGCTTAAAAATGGGCCCCACCACTTGGTCTCTAGCTGTTAAAAGCCTAACCACTACCACTAGTTTACCGTCATAACCGCTTACCTTAACTACTGGCATTAACCGCTGTCACACTTGACCTATAGAAAATCATCACCTTCTATTTGGGAAATAACTTCTAAGATCCTGAGGTCACTGCCCCAGAAATACTTGTCGTAGGCTACACTTGACTGTAGAATCAGATTCCTCAAATTGAGAGATTTCCAATAATATATGACAAATCTATATTTGGGCAAAAATTCAACCCTCAGCCATCAATCACTTAGCAGGTCGGTCACTCAAGCATTTGCCTTTTCACCACAGTTTGAAACTATATTTTAAGTTGACTTTCCCGCATAGGTTTCGAACGCATGTCACCACCTAGTTTGCTCGTGAGTCCCTCTAGACTCCACCTATCTTTCCACTTCATCAATCGCCAAGTCACGACCATTAACATTTGAGAACCTCCATCTTGCGGTATGGCAACAATCGTAGATCTTCTTTGAACTTTCTTATTCTTTACTTCCTCCGAACTATTCTTCCTATGGGTCCCACCGCTTAGTCACCAAGTCATGCCTCTTAGCCATTGATCATCTTCCCATCATAACATGGCAACCACCATCAGATCATTCATCCAACTGTCAGATCCCTCTTGACATGCCCATCAGTTAATTCACTTGGGCTACTCTCTCCTTTGGTGGGCCTACCATGTGTCACTTCCTAGTTTGTTAGGCCTCAGTCGTTTGGCCAAACCTCCCCTTGGGCAAGCCGCTTTCATGTTTTATCAAAACCCTAGTTTTATCGACACCTTTTATGTTGATGAAACTGATGCCTTCGATGAGTCCTTATAGTGATCCGTCGAAGCCAAGGTCTCATTGATGTTCATTTTGATGACATGCCACCTAATCTTCCTCATGTTACCATTGGACCTTCCACCTCATCAGTTGTGTGTCACCATGTGGCACCTCATTATTAGCTCAAAGTCCACCTCGGCACCACCTGCCTCTTGGATCTACCACGCGTCAGCCTCTAGTTCTCCACCTAATCCACCTGAGTGTGGTCTCATCCGCCATGTCAATACCACTGGACCCACCACTTGGTTTGGTTTGTTCAACATCATTCTTTCGGCCAAACTTCCTCTTCGGCCAGCCATTTTCATGTCTTATCGAAACCCTAGTTTCATCAACACCTTTCATGTCGATGAAACTGATGCCTTCGGTGAGTCCATTTAGAGGTTCATCACGGTCGAGGTCTGCTCGACATTCACGTCTGATGACATGCCACCTGTCTGCCACGTGGAACTCCTTGATTAGCTCCGGGGTCCTTATCCTGACACCTTAGCATGACCTCCACTAACCACCGGAATGAACCTCTTCATAACCATCTGCCTTGACTAGTTGCACTAATTGTCGGCCATAGTTTCACCACTAGTGGTTTTTCACCAAGTCATGGCCTTTAATAGTCGAGCAACCTCATGTTGCGGTATAGCGATGGCTATCATATCTTTTGCACCATTGTCCGATCTTCTTGGACTTGTAGGCTAGTTAATCTCTCCTTTTTCTGCAAAATTAGGCTGATCTGAGATTCACGTGAGGGGCCCACCACTTCTGAGCTGCTACTTGCCAAAAGTCCATAAGCTTTAACACTTAATATGTATGGGGGTTTGCCTTTAAATACTGAAATGCTCCTCCTCGAGGCCAATGTGGGATAAATGGACAATGCTTGGGCCTTTCCATCGGGTCATCAGGACCTCTCCAAACATGCTAACTCGATGGGCGATGGCATCTTTCCGCGCTCCGCACCTCTTATTGGGTCATCGGGGTAGCATGAAAAAGCCTATGCCGATACCCAATAGCACTGGCAACTAAAATTTATTCCTTGGACTATGCAAAGAGGATGGTTATGGTCTGGGCCCGAACTATACACCTACCATTGCATTGGTTATAAAACTTCGATGCCTCCCCAAATGCTTGCGGATCTTCATTTTCCTGAACTGCTTGCATTAACTACTGGCCATGGTTCACCTCTAGTGGTTTGTTGCCAAGTCATAGGCGATAACCATCGAGAACTTTAATGTCGCCGTATAGTGACAGTAGCAAGATCTAAAGAAACTTGCTCGATCTTTAGGAAAATCTGACAGAGACATAGGAAAAGACACGGGACTTAGGAAAAATTAAAAACTTATCAGAATCCACCTAGGCCTAGACTTTAAAAGGGGGGCCCTCTTGACGATGAACAAAACCTTCCACTTAAGTGGAAACATTAACAAGAAAAGACCTTTAATCAAAAGAAAGGGACATTTTGAACCTTGAACCTTGAACCGATTTGCAAATTGTTCAAAACTGACATAACACATTCTCACTTGCTTATTAAAAAAACATTACAAAGCCACGACTCATGCAAGAAACGGTTGAACCTTGAACCTTGAACCAAAAAGGTTCAAGGGCTCAAGTTCAATATGAATTACAATAATGTGCAACAAAGGTTTAATTTTCCTAAATGTTTTCATGAAAAAGCAAAAACCCTAAACCATCAATATTTTATAGGTCCCAACACAACCAACACATCTCTTGTCATTGTAGTCACACTTTGGATCTCATCAATAGTAGGAACCTTATGTTTATAAGTAGGAGGCAAAGATCTCAGCATGTTAGCAACACTCTCATCTTCCTTAATCTTTCCACCAGCACATCTGATACCAAGGACAAGTTCATTCACCTTAGCCATGTATGAATGTATGTTCTCGTCATCTCCCATCTTCAATGTCGCATACTTTGATTTAAAACTTAGCAACTTTCACCTAATTATCACCTTCATACAAGATCTCAAGCTTCTCCTAGATCTCATGTGTGGTCTGAAGTCCCATTACATTTGTCATCTCAAAGTCAGTTAGGGCACTAAACAATGCTTCCTTTGCTCTGATGTTATATTTAGCTTCCTTAACCTCATCAAGAGTAGATGGTCCATTCTAAGGAACAACATAGGTACTCTTGGTAATCTTCTAGTAATTCTCTCCAATACATTTCAAATGCACCTCCATCCAACTCTTCCATATAGTATAGTTAATTCCATCAAACCTCAGACTGTCCTTCTTGAAAAGAATACCTTGAGCTGCCATCCCAGATTTCCTCAAGCGATCAAGCTTCTATCGGAGGATCTAGCTCTAATACCAATTGTTAGCAGCAATCAAGAAGGAAGACTGAGAGGGGGGTGAATCAATCTTTTCTAGATCCAACAAATTAACTCCAAAACAAAACTGATAAACTGCAGCAATAGACAGATAAGTAAATTAACAACACAACACACAACACCAAGATTTTTGACATGGAAAACCCAGTTAAGGGAAAAATGGCAGTGGGAAGCTACCCAACATAAGATTATACTCTGCAGTAGTATGTGAAAATATTACAATGGTGAATGCACTTGCATTCAGGCACACTGCCTAGAACTCACTGCTCAAAATATATTTTCCCGAAAGGATGCAACCCTCAGGGAAGTCTCATTGACTTACAATATGATTTGGACTACAATCTAGAAGAAATGAACTGCAATGATAGCATCTACAAATGCCTGATGATAGTTAGAGTTAAGAACAATTATCTTCTCAGCAACACCAATCTCACCTCAACACTTCACTGAATGATAAATATTTTGTTTGCACATTCACCTCTCTCTGAAAATGCAGACACAATATTGATACTCAAATTACATGAATATCTCACCTATATATACAAATCATCAACCTTGATAACAAGGTCGGCTAAACCCTCAACCCTCAACTCATAATTACAAAATTACATTACATGATACAAAGATCGATCACTGGACCAATATAATGATTTACATTGCATAGCATGGACCTAATTCAAATTTTCAAATGATCACATCCACTAGAAATCATGCCAAGATCAACCGCAACACGCTACACCACCAGAAATGCCACATAACACGAAAAGCACCACCGATTCATAGAAATCATCAAAACAAATAAGAAATGAATAGGAAACACTAGCAAGCATGTTATAATCATCTGAAATAGTTGTACCAATGCCACTTTTCAAATCTTCATTTGTCAATGTCTAGAAGCTCAAGAACACAACCAATCAACAACTGCCACGAAGAAAGATAACTTGTGGAGCACCAAATCACAAACCATCTGAAATGAAGTTACACAAAATCATCTAGAACAATATCCCAAATTATCAGAACCATATTTGATCACACCGAAATATATTGGAGGAAATACTGGATTCTGCAAAACAGTGAACAACAAAACCAAATTACAAAACCGGATTAGAAAATCTTCCCAATCTCACCAGAATAAATCACAGGAATATGTTGACATCAATGACAACAACATATCCTAGCAGAAGCAATTAACAACCATATCCAACACATTCTCTATTGGAAGCCATATGAAAAGATGCACCTAAGTCTATTAACCATGCATCATTACCTACATGATGATAAATCAATGATGAACAGAGAGTACCAAACTGGTACTAAGAGGGGGGGTGAATCAGTACAGGTATAAAAAAATTTCCTGAATTGGTTTTAGTGCAAATAGTGAACTTGACTGGCAATCACTAACATCGGTCATAAACTAAGTTACTACCAGTTAATCACAATGAGACTATGATAAATATAAATCGGAAACACTTATCTTACCACACAACCTACACCCTCATTTCCACATTATCCTTGTGCATAAACATGTATTCTATCACTAGAGATATAATAACATGCTAGATCAACATGATTCACCGCTTGACAGGAAACAACAAAGCCTCACATGAAAAAGACATCACATATGACACACATATTTTTCACATGGAAACCCAACTGGGAAAAACAATGGTGGGGATGAATACCCACAAGTTGTTTTTGAACTCTTTAGAAGTTCGCTCTGTTAGGAGCCTAGTCTGGTTAGAAACTTTTACAATAGGTTTTGTTAGGAACCGATCCTATTAGGGATCACCCGGTTAAGGGATGGCTAGAATTCCCAGTTAAGGGTTTAACCCTGTTAAAGGTTATCTTATTAGAGGATTTTATGAACTCAATGGCTTTGAGTCACCCTGTTAAAGGATTTACAACAAGCTAGTTAAAGCTACCCTGTTAAGGGATTTTCCAATTGTTGAAGTGATTAGAGATCAATAAGTATTACAATGATCTGGTGATAGCATTCAATGCCAATGCAGACTCACTTTAGTTCCTTTCTTTTGCATACACACTCTGTAGGTATCAACCCTCTTATCTGGTCTGGCAAGAATCACGTATCTTTGCACTTAGATACATGCACAATATTTGCCAACAACTTCAACATGAAACACAACATCGACCTTATAGGAAATAGATAGGTCGGTAACATAAACCCTAAACCCTAAACATTTAGGTTAAGCAATTCAGTCAGTTCAATCCTGACCACTAAACACTTTGCATTTGAATACAACGGTCTTGAATAGATCTCAAGACATTCTCCATCATTCGTTCTTCACCGCTTCTTAGAGGTGATAACCCATCACTCATTCTTCACCATTTGTAGAGACTTCGCACATTCTTGAGGTAGATAGGATCAATCTCCTTCATGCAAGATCCTTCATGTGCACGAGGCTGACGTGGCAACAATCTGATCGCCATTACAATGCTAACTCATCACACAATGCCATTGGTTGAATCACACAGGCTCAGAACACTTCAACTGGAAACCCTGAAGCTAAGACTACCAACCGGTAGTCATACCATATTAAACCTTGATAGAAAACATTCCATATACTGGTTCACTTGGTCAAACATACTGCTTCACCTTTTGCAAATATACCGGTTCTCAACATTATACTGGTTCACTTTGCCAGTTGCTTAACTTCAATAAACATGTTCACTCTTCAACATATTACCAGTTCACTCTTTTAGCATATTATTGGTTCTCTCTTCTATTAGGTCCCGGAGACAACTGAGAGGGGGGGTGAATTAGTTGTCAAATAAATTCAAACCCAAAACAACTTAACCAACTTAATGCTTAATACTGGTAAACCAGTTCAATATGTCGGTAGACAGTTTTAACAGTTAATTGATATACCGGTAAGGATTAGTGCATGAAACATAAAGACAAAGTCATCCACAACACATAACACCAATATTTGTATGTGGAAACCTTGTAAGGGGAAAAACAACAGTGGGAAACCTTACCCACAATCAGATGATACTACTGTAGATAGTAAGTGTACATAAATGGGGTCTGTACATGCAGAAAGGCCAAGCACTTAGAGCTCACTGCTCAATCACAAAATGGGAGTCACACTGACTACAATTGGATGGTTAAATCCAATAAGAATGTACTACTAAAATTAGCATCTTCATATGCTGGATTCAGTACTGGTGTAGTTCTGATTGTCTTCAAAAAACCTTCCTTCAATCTTCGAATGATGTCTACATGTATAGCTCTGCTTATTTTCGCATATACCTTCACACAATCGTTTTTCACATTCCACACTTGATCTTACAAATAAGATCTTACATTTATACCATAACCTAAGACCAATTTTAGTAGGTCGACTCTACAAGATATTACAATAAAATTAATTTATATATCAATTAATACCCGATACAATAACCGATTCAATATGTCAGCTTAATGCATTTACAACAATAATAAGTCATCTCCATAGCGTGCCATGCTGATCTAGAAAAGATAAACTTGCTGGTGTAACCTAGACCTATTTGCCAGTAACAGCAAATATGCAAATGCTAATGTACCAATAAACAAAACTCCAAGGCAAAGTGTCCACACAATGTCTTCGACATAACCAAGTGTTTTCCATATCATTCCAAGTGCTGGTGATCATTATATCTTTCTGGTGTACCAGATACCGGTGACTGTGCATGAGTCACTTGCTTGTCGGTGAATGTTGCTGATTCTCCAAAGTGCTAGAGTTGATAAGTGTTTAGTAGGTATTGACATCAATGACAAAACCATACCAAAATACCAACAATCTCCTCCTTTGGCATTGATGGCAACACAAGATGGAAAAACCATCAAAGTGCCATAACAGAAATGCCAAATACCTAAAAACCAACAAACTCTGAAATTAAAATATAGATACAAAGAGTAATAATCTCTCTCAAACAACAATCTCTCCCCCTAGGAGCAACATGTGTTTTCCTTGTGTTTTTCTATACCAATCTCTCCCCCTTTGACATCAAATGCCAAAGTCCTTACCAAGCCAAGTTCATATACAAAATACCAATCAATGTAGTATACCAACTACTCCCCCTTAGAAGTAGCTTCCCATCAAAGCCGGAATAAAAGATTTCTCTGTTAATTCTGTCGGTTGATGACAATCATCAATTTCCTAAGTCTCTACCGGTGGGGGTATGACCCCAAGCTGATCTCTGAGATATTCAAAAGTCTCCTTAGGTAGAAGTTTAGTAAAGATATCTACAATCTACTCTTTAGTATTCACATAAACCAGTTTTATTTCCTTTGCTTCAACATTTTCCCATAGAAAATTCAGTTTGATAGAAACATGTTTGGTTTTGGAATGTAATACCAGATTCTTAGATATATCAATTGTTGTAGTGTTATCACAATAGATAGTAATAGGTTCCTTGCATTTTACCTTCATGTTTTTCAACATTTGCTTGAGCCATAGTACCTATGTATAGTTAGTTGCTGCTGTGACATATTCTGATTCTGCTGTTGATAAAGATGTACAACTTTGTTTCTTACTCAACCAAGAAACTAGTTTGTTTCCAAGAAATGCTCTGCCGGTGGTGCTTTTTCTATCATCCACATCTCCTACACAATTTGCATCTGTGTATGCACATAATTCAAATTTTTCATCTCTAGGATACCATAATCCAAGATTTATAGTACCTTGTAAGTACCGAAAAATCCTTTTTACTGTTGATTCATGATTTTCTCTAGGATTACTTTGAAATCTTGAAGCAATACATACTGCATTCATAATATCAGGTCTGTTTTGTGTAAAATATAGTAAACCTCCTATCCTATATTTGTATCTAGTTGGATTAATAGGTGTAGATTCATCCCTTAGTGATAATTTGTCATTGGTGGTCATAGGTGTGCTTACCAGTTTAGAGTTCTCCATCCCAAATTTCTTTAGTAACTCTTTTAAGTACTTGGATTGACTCAAGAATATACCTTTATCAGTCTGTGAAATCTGCAATCCTAAAAAGACTTTTATTTCTCCAATCATAGACATTTCAAATTCTTGTTGCATTTTAATAGAAAATTCTTTACATAATCCATCTTCTCCTCCAGAGATTATATCATCAACAAATACTTCTATAACCAGGATGTCATCATTAGTCACTTTATAATATAAATTGATGTCTGCATTTCCTTTAGAAAAACCAATCTTCAAAAGACACTTATCCAATCTTGCATACCAAGCTCTTGGAGCTTGCTTCAATCCATACAAAGCTTTTGTTAACCTGCAAACAATATCTTTGTTATCTGTCAAAGAAAATCCATCAGGTTGTTCAATGTAAACTTCTTCTTCAAGATATCCAAATGCACATTTAATATCCATTTGATATACTTTGTAGTTCTTATGTGCTGCAAAAGCCAAAAATAATCTGACTGCCTCAATTCTAGCTACCGGTGCAAATGTTTCATTGTAATCAATTCCTTCTTTCTGAGAATATCCCTTACACACTAGTCTGTCTTTATTTCTGATAACCTTACCATCTTCATTAAGTTTGTTTTTGAATACCCATTTGGTTCCAATTACATTTTTATCTTTAGGTCGGGGAACTAATGTCCAAGTGTTTTTTTTTCTCAATTTCTTCTAATTCTTCTTCCATAGATTTAATCCAAAATTTATCTTCACATGCCTCATTAACTGATGATGGTTCAATTTGAGAAATAAGACATACCTCTTCATTTGCCAATCTTCCTCTTGTCATAACTCCTTTAAACTTGTTTCCAATTATCTGTTCTTCAGAATGATTCAGTCTTACATACCAGGGTGTCTTTGTTTGCTATTGTTCCTCAGTTACTGTGGAATTCTCAGATGATACTGGGGTAACTGGATCTTCATTTTGTATCGGTGGATTCAGTGTAGGTTCATTTGTCAAAAATTTTGTTGCCAGTTGTTCATCAATCTTTACATTTGTACTTTCAACAATTTTCTACAATCTTTTGTTAAAACATCTATATGCCTTGCTCTTAGATGAATAGCCAAGAAATATTCCTTCAACACTTCTAGGATCAAATTTTCCAATATACTCATCTCTTCTGATATAACATTTACTTCCAAAAATTCTGAAATATTTAAGAGTAGGAGTAATACCAAACCATAGTTCATGAGGGGTCTTACCGGTTTCACCTTTGATGTGAGCTTTGTTGAATGTATAGATTGTTGTACTAACGGCATCTCTCCAATATACATGTGGTAGGTTTGCTTCTGATAACATACTTCTTGCTGCATCCAAGATAGTTCTATTTTTCCTTTCAACAACTCCATTCCATTGTGGTGTCCGAGGTGCTAATAGTTGTCTTCTGATTCCATTTACTTCATAGAATGTATTAAATTTCTTAGATGTAAATTCTCCTCCTTGGTCTAATCTTAGACCTTTGATTTTCTTACCAGTTTTCTTACCGGTTTCATTTTCTAACATTGCTTTGAATAGTTTGAACTTTTCCAGTGCTTCTGATTTTTCTCTGAGAAAAGTAACCCAACACATTCTAGAATAGTCATTAATGATTAACATGAAATATCTATCACCTTGTAGGCTTTTAGTTCTAGCTGGACCATATAAATCAGTGTGAATTAAATCAAGAACATTATTGGATTTTTCTGGAATACTTTTGAAACTAGCTCTAACTTGTTTTCCAAATTGACATTCCTTACATACTATATTGTGAGGTTTGACAATTTTAGGTAAATATCTAACCGCCTTAATAGTATTGATTTTCACCATGCAATCAAAGTTTACATGACAGAGTCTCTTATGTCATAACCAACTTTCATCAATATGTGCTATTAAGCATGTCTTTTCACTGTTATTCAAATGAAAGATATTACCTCTAGTCTGATTACCGGTTGCAATTTCCAAACCAGTTCTATTCATGATTTTGCATTTTCCATTTTTGAATTGTAACTGAAATCCTTTCTCAACTAATTGACCAACACTCAAAAGATTATGCTTTAATCCTTCAACATAGTAAACATTGTCAGTGTTATGCTTACCATCAAGAGAAATTGTACCCTTACCTTTGATCAAACAAGCTTTGTCATCTCCAAATCTCACTAAGCCTCCATTGTATTCTTGAAAGTTCAAGAATTTACCTTTGTCTCCTGTCATATGATGTGAGCATCCTGAATCAATGATCCATTCATCCTTTACTTCAACTTTAGCTACCAAGGCCTGTTCTACCGGTTGATCTTCTATTATAGCAACAAAAACCCATCCATTGTCTGTCGGATCCTCATCAGAATCATCAGTCACACCTTCATTAGCAATGTAACAATATTTGTCTTTATTCTTCTTAAATCTGTATCTCTGATATTTAGGGTTAGGCTTGTATGTTCTTCTAGCTTCTTCTCTTAGTCTAGCATGTCTATCAGAGCATCTTGAAGCCATATGACCAATCTTATTACAGTTAAAACATTTAAGGGTACTTTACCTTCATACTTACTTCCAACTGGACCTTTAGGCATTTTCCTTGCAAATAGTGCTTCAAGTTCTTCATTTTCTTTCTTGCTTTCTTCAAGTTCTCTTGCATAAAAGGCTTTCCAATCAAATTTGTCAAATGATGGAGCAGATGATGTTGATGCTTTAAAGGCCAAATTTGTCTTTATAGTAGCAATAGGACCAAATTCTTCAATTTCAAAAGCTGAAAGTTTCCCAATCAATGTATCCCTAGTTACTGATGTATTAGGCTTTGTTCTTAACTCATTTATAGCAGTGACTTTCATTTTATATGCCGGTGGCAATCCTCTTAAAACTTTTGAAACAATTTCATCCTCACAACATTTAATACCCAAAACAATCTCATTTACTCTTTCAATAAAATCATAAATCCTTTCATCTTCTTCCATTTTCAGATGTTCATACCTAACCCGGAAGCTTTCAAGTTTTGCAATTTTGACTGTGGAATCTCCTTCATTCAGTGTTTCCAAATGATCCCAAATAGCTTTAGCGGCAGACCTATCTGATAGTCCCATGATTTGTTGATCAGATAATATGCTCAAAAGTGCTTCTCTTGCTTTGCAATCATTTTCCTCATCTTTAGTCAAGTTGGGTGGATTGGGCTGACTCTGAGTAGCAGTAGTATAACCATTCTTTGTAACATCCCAGATATCCTTTCCAATGCAATTTAGATGTGTATCCATTCTGATCTTCCATATGCCATAGTTGGTTCCATCAAGCTTAGGACTATCCTTCCTAAAATAGTTAGTAGACATTGGATCTCAAGCTATTAAGCTTCTGCAAAAGAGGACTAAGCTCTGATATCAATTGTTAGGTCCCGGAGACAACTGAGAGGGGGGGTGGGGGGGGTGAATCAGTTGTCAAATAAATTCAAACCAAAAACAACTTAACCAACTTAATGCTTAATACCGGTAAACCAGTTCAATATGTCGGTAGACAGTTTTAACAGTTAATTGCTATACCAGTAAGGATTAGTGCATGAAACATAAAGACAAAGTCATCCACAACACATAACACCAATATTTCTATGTGGAAACCTTGTAAGGGGAAAAACAATGGTGGGAAACCTTACCCACAATCAGATGATACTACTGCAGATAGTAAGTGTACATAAATGGGGTCTGCACATGCAGAAAGGCCAAGCACCTAGAGCTCACTGCTCAATCACAAAATGGGAGTCACACTGACTACAATTGGATGGTTAAATACAATAAGAATGTATTGCTAAAATTAGCATCTTCATATGCTGGATTCAGTACTGGTGTAGTTCTGATTGTCTTCAAAAAACCTTCCTTCAATCTTCAAATGATGTCTGCATGTATAGCTCTGCTTATTCTTGCATATACCTTCACACAATCCTTTTTCACATTCCACACTTGATATTACAAATAACATCTTACATTTATACCATAACCTAAGACCAATTTTAGTAGGTTAGCTCTACAAGATATTACAATAAAATTAATTTATATATCAATTAATACCCGATGCAATAACCGATTCAATATGTCAGCTTAATGCATTTACAACAATAATAAGTCATCTCCATAGCATGCCATGCTAATCTCAAAAAGATAAACCTGCTAGTGTAACCTTGACCTATTTGCCAGTAATAGCAAATATGCAAATGCTAATGTATCAATAAACAAAACTCCAATACAAAGTGTCCACACAATGTCTTTGACATAACCAAGTGTTTTCCATATCATTCCAAGTGTCGGTGATTATATCTTGCCGGTGTACCAAATACCGGTGACTGTGCATGAGTTACTTGCTTGCCAGTGAATGTTGTTGATTCTCCAAAGTGCCAGAGTTGATAAGTGTTTAGTAGGTGTTGACATCAATGACAAAACCATACCAAAATACCAACATCTTCAGCATATTGACATCAATGACAACACAATATCATCATGTCAACATATTTTGCACATATGCCAACAATCTCCCCCTTTGGCATTGATGGCAATATATAAAGATATCTCTCTTTCTACATCACATCTTCTCCTTAATATTGCAGATATCTTCTCCACTTCACATCTTCTCCCCCTTTGACAACAATGCCAAAGTGGAGGTACAAGCTTCCCTGTTCCACTATGCTGCTCCCCCTGAGGAGTAGTATCCTTCAACACATCAATCCTGAAAAAGATATAGTAAAGTAAGATTAGACTGATGTGGAGCACAAACCTTTAGATTACCTCTTGAAGGGCCAACACCCCTAATTCACCTCTTAGATAGGTAAAAGTAGCCTTTGGTAGAGGCTTGGTGAATATGTTTGCTAACTGCTCCTTACTGGAAACATGTTCCAATACCACCTCTTTGTTCTGAACTTTTTCCCTCAATAAATAATACTTGAGGTCAAAGTGCTTGGTTCTAGCATGTAAAACTGGATTCTTGGAAATATTAATTGTACTTGTATTTTCACAAAATATACTTACCGGTTTAGATACAGGGACTTTGAAGCCATTCAATACATGCTTCATCCAAATAGTTTGGGTGCAGTTCATAAAAGCTACAACATACTCCGCTTCTACTGTAGACTGAGAGATACAACTCTTCTTTTTACTCATCCATGAGACCAGTCTACCACCAAGAAAGAATGCACCACCAGTTCTGCTCTTCCGGTCATCCACATTACCAGTCCAATCAGCATCTGTGAACACTTTCAAGTTGAAATCATCATTGTATGGATACCATAATCCATAATCAATAGTTCCCTTTAGATATCTACGAATCCGCTTGACTGCTACCAAGTGTGATTCTCTTGGGCTTTTCTAAAACCGAGTGGTAATCCCTACTACATGTGCAATGTTCGGTCTGCTATGCACTACATAATGCAGCTTACCAATCATTGATCGGTAATCCTTCTCATTTACCAATGCCGAGTCATCCTCTTTCGATAGTTTACAACCGGTCACCATTGGTGTACCAACCGGTTTGTTGTCTTCCATGCCAAAGGTCTTCAACACCTCTTTGACATACTTGGACTGAGTAATAAAGATTCCATCTTTCATTTGTTGAATCTGCAGTCCAATGAAGAACTTAATCTCCCTTATGAGTGACATCTCAAACTCCTTTTTCATCTCATCTACAAAGTCATGACTCATCTTGTCATCAACAAATACCTCACAAATCAGAATCTAATCTCCTTCAGATTTAAAGTAGATATTTCTATCTTCGCTTGTTCTTTCAAATCCAATCTCCAAAAGATGGGAGTGCAAGCGTTCATACCATGCTCTAGGTGCCTACTTCAGTCCATACAAGGCTTTATGTAGCCTACACACCATGTCACTGTCTTTTGATAGAGAAAACCCATCTGGTTGCTCTATATATACCTCATCTTCAAGTATTCCATTTAGAAATGCAGATTTTACATCCATTTGGTATACGTTGAATCCTTTAAAAGCTGCATATACAAGAAGCATACGAACTCCTTCCAATCTTGCTATTGGAGCAAAGGTTTCTCCATAGTCTTCTCCTTCTTCTTGGGCATATCCTTTGCATACTAGTGTGGCTTTGTTCCTTACCACTATGCCACCCTCATTCAATTTATTTCTGAAGACCCATTTGGTTCCAATGACATTTTTATGCTTCAGTCTGGGTACCAAAGACCATGTACCATTCTTCTCTATCTGATCAAGTTCCTCTTCCATTGCCTTGATCCAATCTTCATCTTTATGTGCCTCTTTGAATGATTTAGGCTCAAATTCAGAGATCATACATGAATTTTCTCTGACCTTTCTTCTTGTAAGAATTCCTGTATCTTTGTCTCCTATGATCTGCTTAGGATCATGACTGAGTTTTACATACCTAGGTATATTCTTAACAGATTCCTCTTGCTTTTCTTCTTCATCTTCATATTCATCAACATCAACATCCACTGGTGTAGGAGCACAATTACTGGTACTGGGCTGATTTGCAACTGGTTCCTAGAAGGTTACTACCGGTTCATCTCCTACATGCTCTCTGCCAATTTCCTCGGGTTTCTCAGGGTTTTCATCAACCCTAACATTGATGCTTTCAACAATTCTCTGAGTCCTATTGTTGAAACATTTGAGAGCTTTGCTCTTTGTGGAATACCCTAGGAATATTCTCTCATCACATTTAGCATCAAACTTGCTCTGATGTTCACTTCTCTTGATATAACATTTACTACCAAACACTCTGAAGTAGCTTACCACTAGTGTCTTACCGGTCTAGTACTCATAAGGATTCTTATCCTTTCCTTTCTTGATGAGTACCTAGTTCATTGTGTAGACTACAGTGCTCACCGCTTCTCTCCAAAAGGTGTGGGCAACCTTTCCTTGGATTAACATGGTTCTAGCTACTTCAACCACAGTCTGGTTGTTCCTCTCTGCTAAGCCATTATGTTGTGGAGTCTAGGGGGTAGACAGTTGCCTCTTGATGTCATTCTCTTCACAATATTTGTTGAATTCATCGGAAGTGAATTCCCCTCCTTGATCAGTTCTAAGGCATTTGATTCTTCTACCGCTTTCCTTTTCTACCAGTTCTCTGAAAGCTTTGAACTTTCCAAAGGCTTTAGACTTATCCTTCAAGAATGTGACCCACATCATTCTTGAGAAATCATCTGTAAGAGTCATAAAATACCTATCTCCCTACACACTCCTAGTTTTTATAGGACCATACAAATCAGTATGCACAAGATCAAGTAAATTGTCTGTAGTAAAAGATTTACCTTTGAAGGTTGAGGAAGACATTTTCTCCAGTTGACACTCTCTGCACAAAGGATTTTCTTGTTTGCTCAACACTGACAATCCTCTAACTGCCTTGATCTTACTGGCTTTCACAATATTGTCAAAGTTTACATGGCAGAGTCTCTTATGCCATATCCAACTATCTTCAAACTTAGCCATAAGACATGTACTAACATTAGCATTTAGCTGAAATAGGTTACCTTTGGTCTGCATGCCGATAGCCATCAGTTCACCACTCTTTCCTTTGATTTTGCACACTCCATTTCTGAATTCTAGAGTGAGTCCATTATTATTCAATTGTGCAACACTCAAAAGGTTGTGCCTTAGACCTTCTACCCAATACACATTGTCATCAATGCTTCTTCCATTCAGAGAGATGGACCCTCTCCCTTTTACCATACATGGTGCATCATTACCAAAATGAACCACACCACCATCATACTCTTCTAGAGAAAGAAACTTACTCCAATCACCAGTCATATGGTGAGAACAACCATTGTCAATAATCCACTCATTGGAATTATCAAAGCGAGAGACAAGAGCTTTCTTGTCTGACACATCTTCCTTGATTGCTACAAACACAATATCCTCATTTTCATCATCTTCTGATTCCTCAGTAGTGACACCTTCATCAACTGCTACAAAATAGTTTCTCTGCTTTCCTCCTTTGAACTTCTTGAACCTTTCTGGTTTGTCATTGCTATCACCATTAGGATAGTTTACAACAATGTGTCCTATCTAGTTACAAGAAAAGTATTTCAAAGGGAGCTTACCTCTGTATTTACCAGTTCCCTTAGGAATTCTCTTGGCAAGAAGAGCTTCAAATTCCATTAGGATCTCCTCATCATCGATTTCTCTACTCTATCTTGGTTCACCACTGGTACTAGCTTCTTTGCCTTTTCTAGATGGAGCAGTAGATGCTCTAAAGGCTGATTCAGTCTTCTGAACACTACCATCAAAACTATTTAGCTCATAGGCTATCAACTTTGCAATGATGGAGTATAGGGATACCTTAGTTTTGTCTATTGACCTCAACTCCTAAATAGCAGCTACCCTTATTGCATAGACTGGTAATAAGGATCTCAAAACTTTGTTAACAATAGTGGAATCTTCCATTTTACCACTTGCACTCTTGATATCTCCAACAATAGTTTTGATTCTTATTCCATATTGCTGAATGGTCTCTCCTTCAGCCATCCACATGTCTTCAAACTTACCCCTAAGGTTTTCTTCCTTAGCTTGTTTTACATGCTCATCACCACCATAGATATTCTCAAGAGTATCCCATACTTCTTTGGGATTATCTTTATCACGGACATCAATAAACTTAATGTCAGATAAGTTGCTGATTAGGGCTTCCATGACTTGCCCATTCTCCTAAATCTCTCTCTTTTGGTCATCGATGAGTGTACCGGTAGGGATAACATAAGCATTCTCAACATAGCTCCAATGTTGAGCACCCATGCTTCTGATGTATATCTTCATTCTGTCCTTCCATATTTTAAAGTTATCTCTGTTGAACTTTGGACCTTCCCTCTTCATCAATACAATAGGATCTTTCCCTCAAGCGATTAAGCTTACAACATAGAGGACCTAGAGGATGCTCTAATACCAATTGATAACTCAATGATGAATAGTGAGTACCAAACCAGTACTGAGAGGGGGGTGAATTAGTACAGGTACAAAAACATTTCCTGAACTGGTTTGACTCTAAACAGTGAACTTGACTGGCAATCACTAACATCGGTCATAAACCAAGTTACTATCGGTTAAGTACAATGATATTGTGACACATATAAACCGGAAACACTTATCTTACCACACAACCTACACCCTCATTTCCACATTATCCTTGTGCATAAACAGGTATTCTATCACTAGAGATATAATAACATGCTAGATCAACATGATTCACTGCTTGACAAAAAACAACAAAGCCTCACATGAAAAAGACATCACATATGACACACATATTTTTCACGTGGAAACCCAACTGGGAAAAACCACGATGGGGATGAATACCCACAAGCTGTTTTTGAACTCTTTAGAAGTCTGCTCTGTTAGGAGCCTAGTCCGATTAGAGACTGTTACAACAGGTTCTGTTAGGAACCGATCCTGTTAGGGATCACCCGGTTAAGGGATGGCTAGAATTCCCAGTTAAGGGTTAAACCCTATTAAAGGTTATCTTATTAGAGGATTTTATGAACTCAATGGCTTTGAGTCACCCTGTTAAAGGATTTACAACAAGCTGGTTAAAGCTACCCTGTTAAGGGATTTTCCAACTGTTGAAGTGATTAGAGATCAATAGGTATTACAATGATCTGGTGATAGCACTCAATGCCAATGCAGAATCACTTTAGTTCCTTTCTTCTGCATACACACTCTGTAGGTATCAATCCTCTTATCTGGTCTAGCAAGAATCACGTATCTTTGCACTTAGATACATACACAACATTTTCCAACAGCTTCAACATGAAACACAACATCGACCTTATAGGAAACAGATAGGTCGGTAATATAAACCCTAAACCCTACACATTTAGGTTAAGCAATTCAATCACTTCAATCCTGACCATTGAACACTTTGCATTTGAATACAACGGTCTTGAACAAATCTCAAGACATTCTCCATTGTCCGTTCTTCACCGCTTCTTGGAGGCGATAACCCATCATGTGTTCTCCACCATTTGCAGAGACTTCACACATTCTCGAGGTAGATAGGATCAATCTCCTTCATGCAAGATCCTTCACGTGCACGAGACTGATGTGGCAACATGATCTGATCTCCATTACAATGCTAACTCATCACACAATGCCATCGGTTGAATCACACAGGCTCAGAACACTTCAACCAGAAACCCTGAAGCTGAGACTACCAACCAGTAGTCATACCATATTAAACCTTGATAGAAAACATTCCATATACCGGCTCACTTGGTCAAACATACTGCTTCACCTTTTGCACATATACCAGTTCTCAACATTATATCGGTTCACTTTGCGAGTTGCTTAACCTCAATAAACCTGTTCACTCTTCAACATATTACCAGTTCACTCTTTCAGCATATTACCGGTTCTCTCTTCAGCATATTGACATCAATGACAATATAATATTAGTATGTCAACATATTCTGCACATATGCCAACACATGAGTGGTCAAAGCTACAATGGATGTGTCACCATCTTCCTTATTAGATTCAGAATCATAATCGAATTTCTTCTTTTTCTTCTTCTTTTCTTAAATTTGCAATCCTTATGGAAGTGTCCAAATTTATCATCATTCCAATAAATGACTTTGGACTTTGCAAGAGATTTAGATCTCCCCTTCAAATTGGATTTATAATGTTTCTCATTCTTCTTGTCCTTTTTCCTTAGGTCTTCTATGAATAGTTAGGGCCTCCTTATCACTAATGGATATATTTCTCCTCATTTCTTCAAAAATAAAAGAACCCACCACATCGTTAGTCTCCAAAACAATAGAAGTACTACCTATATCCATAACAAAAGAATCCCATGAATCAAGCAAATAAGAAAGTAAGATATGACGTTTCTCCTCCTCATCCATCTTGATACCAACAAATTCCAATTGAGCCACCAACATATTGAATACTTTCAATTGGTCTATAATTTGTCCACCCTCTCCCATTCTCAAGGAATACAATTTCTTCATCAAGAAACTATTATTCACTAAATATTTGGCTTAGTACATCTCACCAATCTTTTTCCATAACTTCTTTGCAAAGGTCCCTTCATGGAAATTGATTAAAATAAATTTTTCCAAGAACAACCTAATTAGACCTTTGGCTTTACAGTCCACAATAGCATAATGAACGGTTACAGTATGATTTGTAAATCTAAAGACTTTCTCAACACCAGCTTCCCACAAATCTCAGTCTATTAATAGATCCTCCATCTTCAACTTTCATATCTCAAAGTTATTTCCAAAACATTTTTCCATCTCTATTATCTTCAATGATCTTGCCATCTAAATTTTTTTGCAAAAAGATCACAAATTTTTGCACAATCTCCCACTCAAATATGGATTAGTTCAAAAAATCCAACAACCTACAACTGAAACCAAAGGTGATTAGGCTTTGATATCAATTGAAAGGAAGTTAAGGTAGCATAACAAATTCCTACACTAACCTTGAGAGGAGGGTTATGCAAACCTTTCATAGCTTTATAACAATTACATAAACTCAACATAAATGAACATAAATAGCATGTATACCACAACATAGTGATTTACATAGGGAACCCCCATTTCGGGAAAAAATACCACACTCTAAAAGTCACCTAATATACTATTCAACAATCAACAAAATAATATAATATACTTGCAAAGCTAACTTCTCACAGTAGTATCACCAACAAAGATCCAAACACAACTCAACAACTATCAGATTCTCAGAATACATCAAAATACTCAATTGTAATACAATGCCCTCATAAAATAGGTTTATCTTCTAGGGAAACAAATTACACAAAATATCCATCATTGTATTTATGACCTAATGATTAACAATCAAGATTTACAATGTTAAATCGTACATAAAATGTGGCTTCAAGGGTGCTAACCTTGAAATCCCTTGTCGAGGCACATGGTCTCTAAAACCTCGCAAGGGAGTACCCCCCCCCCCCCCCTTACAACCCCTTGTGCTCATTTATCAACAATAACTTTTATTATTGTGAGGTTGAGACACCATTTTCCTAGCATCAATGACCTACCCATAAGATTCCAAATATTGTGCATGTGAACTCCTATGTGCTTGGTCTAAGTTTCATTAAATCTAAATGGTACTCTAGTTGTTACAAAATACTATTGAAGTTCATCTAAACTAGATACTAAAATAAATGAGAATTTTTTGAAGCTAAATAGCCTCAATGGCAACATTCATGATCTCTCAAAACTTGGTCCGAGTGGAAGGTAGAGTAATAAAAAACTCTTTCTTACAATCCTAAGAATTGTCTACCCAATCTAAAACTATATAGCCTGCCATGTTAATATCAATGTTTCTACTTATAGTGAATCTCAAAATTATAAGTACCTTGCATGTAATGGAGGATCTATAGGGTTGTCTTCCAATACATCTCATGGGGTTCCTACATAAACTAAGATACCATGCCCATAGCATATGTAATATCAAGCCCTAGGTGAGTCAAATAAACATGGTTCCCAACAAGTTGATACAAAATACCATTTATGAAGAAAGGTAGTGGAATCAACATCTTATGCTAATCTTGAGAGGATTAGTGTATAAAAACATAAAAATCTTATCCAAACTATTATAAAAAATAAAAATAAAAGTAGAAACACATATAAATACATAAACAATAAAACACATAACAACAATATTACATGGAAAATATCTTTTAGGAGAAACCCCCCATCTTTTAGGAGAATTATACTCAGACCTTAGGAGCTCCTCTACTTCCAGTGAACAATAGATTTCTACCCTCAAAAACTCTTGTTAGACACAAAGATATATTGAGAGGGGGGTGAATTAGTATATCCCAAATTCAGCTTCAAAACCAATGCAACATTGAAAGCATTACCACATTGCATATTATCATTAAAGATGCTATGCAAATGATAAAGATAATCACACATCAACACATGAGAACACGAGATATATCTGGAAACCCATAAGGAAAAAAAAAACCATAGTGAGAATAGTTGTTGTGATCTAGTACCCTAATATAGCCTCACAAAAATAATAAAGAACTTAAAATATTTTGTAGGCACAACGTACAAGTTTTACAACATCGGATGAAGACACCAATCCCCAATTATATTTCCAGCCACCAACCTACAAGAGAAACCAATCCCTTGATCCAAAGAACTAACCGCCAACACAAATTATGAGGCACTAACTTCAAATACAAGAAAGAGATACAAAAGACATATTATGCAAACCTTCACAACTCAACTTTAAACATTATGATATGATCCATATTAGAACACTCTCTAAGTGTGTATAGGTTTTGCAATTTGATCCAAACTTTAATTCATTTATGCTACCTATTGAATACATAGCTTGCATATCTTTTCCCAGATTTTCCAACTCACACTCAATTAGAATGCATTTCAATAATAATTGCATTCTTATCTTAGCCTAGAACATATTTGTAACATCCACAAGTTGGCCATAGAAATAAAACTTAAACCAAAATATGTAAAAGGCCCAATTCAAAAGCCAACACATTACACCAAGAGTGGGAACATGATATGCTTTACCCAACACTAACTCGGCTGGTCCCAAACAACCTTCATGTGATTTATCTAGCTAGTGCACATTATTTTTCTCTAGCACAACCATCAGGAACATCAAAACAATTCGCTAAATAACACAATGAACACTCTTATCACTTATAATTTTATATCTATTGAAGCTCAACCTCTAAAACTATAAAATTTGATACATCATATGGAACTTTTATTTACTTCCAAACTATAATTCATAACCCAAAACTATGCTAGAACGTGGAGCCAAACTCCATGATAGTGCAACTAGAATAATTGTTTAGAGACATGGACCTTAGAAACTTAGCAGTATATACTTTCGTACCTCCATAAATATTTTAGAGAATTAGGCGTAGACGCCTAAAAATGTCTCATCGCTAATATGCTAATTATACATCCTAATTAATTAAATAATTTTTTAATTATTTAATTAAGCTAATGTTGTTCTTCTAAACTAACTTAATCATTGCATTTTCAACAATACTAATTATTCAATTTCTATCTTCATCATTAAATCAATTAATCCCCTTTTTATTATTAATTAAATATTTATTATTTAATTAATTTTGAATTAATACCTTTAATTAAATAATATTTATTATTTAATTAAATTCAATTTCTAATAATTAAATAATTTCTTTAAATTACTTATTTAACTAATTAATTCTTTTCAAATATTGAAAATTCAAAAATTCAAATTCCCCAAATTCTAATTTCGTCTAATTTCAAATAAATGTGCATTTCAATTTCATGGATTTGAAAATCCAAATTCAACACAAATGCAAATCAAATGCAATTTCAAATCAATTTCCTACAACACATGTTTAAATCCTAACTGGCACTAACTTTCAATCTGACTGAGCAATCAATTCCATCATCTCCCCAATTAACTCAGATAACTCAATCACCTTTTTTCACTCCAAATCAACTTTTTGGAATAGATCGATCAAATGAGTTTATCTCTCAATCAATTATGTCTCAAGTAATCCCATCCATTGATCAATTATGTTCTCAAATGCATCTTGACCGTTCATTTCTCTCATCCAGAATCTATAAATTTAACTCAATTCTCCCAATTTCATTAATCACGAACTTTTAATTCTTGTGTCATATTGCAAGTTAGCAACGCAATACTAAAAGCCATCATACCACGAGAAGTAGAAGGACAATGGAAGTGACTTGTGTCTATGCAATAGGGAGTTTTGATTGAATTTATCTATAGCCTTATTGTCTTGATTGCATACTTTTATTGATATTATGAAATACATTAATTAGATAGGATTCATGATTTTCCTATTATTCTGATTAGCAATGATGAATGTTTCCATAATACAATTGGTTAACGTGGCATGAACCTACAAGAACTTATATTTATGAATCCTCGCTAATACACAGAGGTTTTCACATGCATATGCATAGTATTTTGCATGCACTCATATGGCGTTTCACATACGTTGACATAGTGTTTTGCATATGTTCATCAGGTGTTTCGCATTCATCCAAGGTAAAAGAAGAGTAATGCATTTAGGTCATTTCTATTAGTTAATATTTTGTCTCTTTATTTCAAGTCATGATTAGTTTTCATAATTTGGGAAAGTCTATTGATCAGTTATAGGTTTCATTTAAAATACATCTAACCCCATGTCTCATAAGATAATGATCAAGATAGCAGGATCTAGACAGCAAGCAGAACACATAAGACTACAAAGACATTACCAGAGAACTTTGAGAGTAGAATGATTATTAATAGAACCAGAGTTGCAGATCACCTACTTTCAATATCAAAGATGTGTCCAATCCTATATTCTAAAATACGGAATGATAGAGGGGACCGGATTAGCAATTCGATAATAATTTATCAATTTTTAACCCTTTGTTTTGAAGGATCTATTTTTTTAGTTTTTACACATAAATTGGTTTCGCATGCTTTCAATTGTCATTTCACACTCATTTAAGAAGTATGTCGCATCCATTCTTCTAGTATGTTGCATGTGTTCATTTAGTGTGCTGCATTCATTTAGTTTCTATGTCGCATAAGACTAGTAAATTTGATTTCATTTTGTCTATGTATTTTGTCTTTTATCTGATCATTTTCAGTGCTACCTATGGTTAGTATGCAGCATGTGGCTAGGATAACAAAGACGTTTTTATCAGTCAAAGACTTAAATCAAACTACTAACTCATGTACTTGTAGGATGTATTTGTTTTCCTTTTAGTAATTTCACATTTCAATTTTGTGCAATAAAATGGACATATGGTTGCAATTCACATTTTGATTTAAGGCAATAAAAAGAACATCTTGATGTGTTTACAACTATGACAACTCACACTTTTCAATTGGTTCTTAAGAAGAATAATTGTCCTTTGTGTTTGGCATACTTGTTCTTGTGAATGAACCTACTAATAACACACACTATCCTCTCTCCTAGCTTTCATGGTCCTAGGTGCAAGAGAAAAGTGTTAGCAACACTCAAATTTCTTTTTTTAGGTAGAGGTCATGCCACCTGAGAGCCCATAAGGCTAGTGAGAGGGAACGACCCAAGCGATACTTCTTCAGCCTGCTATACAAATTTAAAAGTTAGGAAACATTTATGACTGCTCAGTGAGGTTGGCCTATCTGACAAGTTCCCTCAGTATCCACACTTGTGTGAGATGTGTAAAAATCCTCTTACAAGGATTGGGATAGGTTCTTAAGTGGATCATGTATACACATAAAAATGGCTATGAGCAATTAAATAAATATTTTATATTTATTTAATGTTTATTCTTCTATTAAATAGTTAATTTGAAAAGATTAATTTATTTAATTCATTTTGTGTCTTTCTATTAATTAATTTAATTAAAATATTTTATTAATTAATTCATCTATCCTATTCCTCTAAATTAATTAAATATCTAAATATTTAATTATTCTTCTAATCAGTTAATTAAATATCTAATATTTAATTATTTCCCCAATCATTTGAATATCTAATATCTAATGGTTATTCTTCTATCCTATAGTCTCAAATATTAAATAATTTTTAATTATTTAATCTCTTTTCCAACTCATTCTTCTATCTCCACTTCATCTTCCCTTTGCCAACTCATCAATCATGTGGCTAAAGATATTAATATTTCTTAAATATTAATTCATCATTTATCTCCAACTACCAAATTTAATGAAACATTGTGTACGTACACATATTTCATAACCTTCTTCTATATTCTCTCCAACATCCCTACATCTTAGGAAGGACTTGAGTCCACTTGTCCTCTCATGCCTAAATCTTCTCCAACCATCCCTAGATTCCCTCACTCAGTAACCCAATCAAGGTGAGATGAGTGACACTTGTCTTCTCCTTCCCCCTTTCTCTCAACCTTCACCTTTGCTCACAACCATCCAGATCTATAGATCTGATCATGACTGTTGATCTAGACCACATCATCTTATCCTCTCAAATTCTATAAAATTTGGAGTTTGAGTTGAGAAAGAGTTAGTCTTCAAGTGAGTTTTCAAGTTAATCATTTGTGAAAACTTATGCATCCGTGAGTTTTAATCTTGAAGCATTTTAGAATAATCATTAGCATTGCACATCATAGTATCAGTTAACTACCAGTTATCAGTCCATTCTTCATATGCCATCTTGGAAACTATCAGTGCTTGTCTGAGAGCACACCATCTACAACCAGGAACAATGGAGGTAGGACACAATGAGACTTAAATCATGAAGGTAAAAATAGTATTTTTATTTTAATATCAATTTCATGTAGTTTCATTGGTTAAGTTTGGATTTCCCGTAGCATTTCCTTTGTATTTTGTGAAACTAATATGTTGCAGGTAGTATTCTAATGATGAAATTCAAGTCGGCACCATTTTGGCACCCACCGTGGGACTAGAGCCTTGCATATATCTTTTTAATATCCTTTCTAATTCTCGCAAGAATAAATTTAATGCTTTTGTAATCCAGATTCACACCTTTGTGAGTTATGACAACACTTTTATTTAATAGGTTAGCGCTTTTGTCATGAAGTTTAATGTATTTGTCAGTTTGGTTAGTGCTTTTGTCAGTGATTTCTCACTTCTTAGTCCACAGAGCAATGCTTTTGTATTGCAGGTTAGGGCTTTTGTTCTTTAGGTTAGCACTTTAGAGGTGAAAGACAATGCATTTGTTAGGATAGAACTTTTATTTGCAACTGACAAAATTTTCTTGCAAGTTTGAATGTCCAAGAACTGAAATTTTTAAACTACTGACATGTCTATGTGCAGGATTTGTTTTAAGCAAATTTCATGCATTTCCTCACCTAGTTAATTAAGAGATTTATTTTGGAAAGTAACACATCATATCTTGCTCATTTAGCTTAACTAAGCGGATAAATTGACAGCATGCAACTTGCATTTTGAGTGACTTCTTTAAAGTAATTGCACATAGATTTTAGAAGGCTAAAATAAACTTGTGTTTGCCGTGCTTGATGAAGTATTAGGTAAGTATTCTCTCACCCTCATATGGTGATCAGAAAACCAGACCTATTTTCTTTTATGTATAACCTTTAGAGGGCCTTCCTTCCCGAGATGCCTTGAGGTGGCTAGTGAGAGGGGAACGACCCAAAGTGGAAACGGGATAATACTGAGTCCTTCCAATCCACTCTAAATAAATCATGTTTGTGATGAAAGTCACAAGAAACATGTGTTGACAAGTTCATACCGACACTATGTTTCCCCATAAACCCTATGGAGTGTAACCTCTATAGGCTGGGAACCTTCTGTATTTACAAAGATGAAAGTGTCGCATGTATGGCCACATGACCAGAAGCGTTTACTAAAAACCACTTGTACTAGTTGCTAAAATCCTTCTAATTGTTGGCACAGGAGGTCGGACCTCTGAAGCGGCTCACACACATATGGTTCTTAGTAGAGATATAAAGTTTTCCATGGGGAGTTTTCACAGAAACTGGTGCTTGGTTGTCCTGGAGAAGTGAGTACCGAGGGTAGAGCTAGTGGGGTCAAGCATCTAAATATCTGCTTTGAATAGCGTAGCCTCGGGGGAAACCCCATGTGAGATTCAACAATTATTGTCTCAGTCTGCCATAGGATTTGTACTTATGCATTTTGTTTTTTCAAACATTGTGTCTTCTATGTCTATGACATGTTCAAAATGGTCAAATATTGAAGAAAATCATTATCTAAAAATGAGCAAAAATCCAACAACTTGCTGAAAGAGTTGAAAAGAATCCTTGAAACATAGTCAAAATAGCGCTTTTATCCCATAAGTTAACACTCTTTACCACAACAGTTAGCACAAAGGCTTTTTCACATCTAAAATGAAGCATATCAAACCAAAATTTCAAAATCGGTATCAAAACACTTCTTGAGTAGATTTTGTAATACCCTAAAATTGGTCATCTAAACCATGGGCCCCTAATCTTGACAACATCACCAAGGTCCTAACCAAAGGCAATTAAATCAATCTTGAGCATATTATTAATTCTTTAATCATCAAATATCACATGGCAAATCAACTACTCAATATTAATTAAATATTTATTTAATTAATCAAATCATTTCCAATAATATCATTTTGATCAATTATCCTATTTTAATTTATTAAATATCCTTGCATATTTAATTAATTAATAAATTTGTCATTCAATCATGCAAAAAGGATTAATTTATTACAAAAGATGAATTAATTTATTACAAAGAGTTGAATTGAAAATAAAACAAAAAGAATTGAATTGAGAGAGAAATTAAACTTGAGATATTATTTCTTTTTCTAAATTTAGAACTTGAAATCAGAAAAGCAACTTAATTGAATTATTGAATTATTCTCTAAAATTGGAACTCAAAGCTTTTCAAAAAAAAAGAAGTTTAGTTGCATTGAAAAGACCTTTTTCTTGAATAAATCAAATATGTGCATGGAATTATCTATTTTTATCATATATGCATGGAATCAATTTATTATTATTTTCCAATGCAACTTGGACTTCTAATTTGAATGCATTTCAATTAAACTATAATTGGAATCTATCTCAAGGTTAACTAAACATGATTTCTCAATTATTTCAATTAATCCAAAATTAAGCTTTTTCATCATCTCTCTTGTGATTCTCTATAAATTCAGTCTTTAGCTCTCATTCCAATTTACCCCAGAGATTTTTGAGAACACGCTTGGAGATTATTATCATGCTAATTTTGCTCTGGAGTCATTGAAGATTATTGTGCTTTTTAGATTGTTTGCATCTATTTTTCATCCATTATTGCTTGCATCCATTGTTGCTTGAATTGATTATTGCTTGAATTATTCATCCATCTTGCATCCATTTAGCTTAATATCATATAGATTAAATCCTTCGTCTTGGTGTAGTCTAGTCACTGGTATTGCTTATAAAAATCTGAGAGCAATCTTATACTCGCATCTTTTAGAAGGCAATTAGTCTCTTTGTTATGGTTTATTACTTATTAATTATTAATTACTAACCATGCATATAATGACTTAATTGAAGTGTTGTGCTTGCAGCTACAGGTTCACTTTTTCACACACACATATCTGGCGCCCACCGTGGGGCCCGAAGACTACACTTTTTTGGCCTCCAAGACTAACCACTTTTTTTTTATTATTATTATTTATTTTCTAGATTTCAAATTTTTTGGTTTTTCGTCCGTACATCTCGTATGACAATTTTTACAGGCTGAAACGACAAACTACAGGTGTTGCACAAATTGCAAATATCCTATTGTACGAGCAGATCCTCTGTCATACAAGAAGAAATCCTCTGTCGTACGAGCAGACATCATCAGCAATCTTCTTTCGTACGATACTGCATCCTATCTCGTACAAGTCAAGTGTCTGTCGTACGATTCTGTATTTTCTAGTAAAAGAGGCAAATTTCATAATTTTCTCATTTCTGATTGATTATTCTGACGACTAACCCTGACTATTTATTTGTCTATCTTAGAATTTTTCACAGCCTAACTAGTTTTTTGTAGAACGCTTTTCGAAGAATATGCTTGTCGCACAAAGATAATATGACTACTGATTCGTTGTCTTTGCAGGTTGCCTAAGGAGAATCAACTAAACATCGTGTATTCTTTAAATTCATTTTTAGGAACCTAACTTGCTATCTGGTTAAAGAACAAATTTGTCTTTCGTGCTTTTAGAAGATTCTGAGGTAGGAGAGTATGCTCTTATCTTTTTCTAGACAATCATAAATCCAAACCCTTGAAGCTTTTTCTTTGTTTGAGATTTGTACATCTTTAGTAGGCCTGCCTTCCCGAGGGGTTGAAAAACTCTTAAAGTCATTACGGTCGGTGTGAGGGGAATGATCTAAGTGGAAATGGCTAAATGCCAAGTACTCCAACCTACTATAAAATAAACGTGATTTTGATGAAAATCAAGTCAATGGCAGTGATCGAGAATAGCTCTCCTTTGTACCTTCGAGTATATAAAACCTTGGTTTTCAAGGCTGGGAGACCTCTTAATTGAGTTTATACCTCGACACGCCGAATGGATCCATGACTAAATCCAATTCAAAATTAGAAGCTACCCGGTTCACCTCCGAAAGGGGGATAATCTTTGTGCAAGAGAGATAGTAACTCTCCCAAGATACTTGTCATTTCGTGCCCCCATTAGCATTTGGAGTCGGATAATACGGTGTTGAGAATCCATTGTGTGAGACTCAGCGACCATATTATGATTAGCTATTGGGTGTGTACCTAAGTCTACAAGCAAAGGTTTTCTTTCCTCACCAAATTCCTTAGGGTTTGCATGTTGTGATTGGAGTCACTATACATACTACTTGTTTTCTGTGTTTTCATCCTTGAAACAAAAACTGAAATACCAAAAATTAGCGAAGACCAGAAACAACTCAGTGAGTCGAAACTCTGTCCGTGTTAGAAACTAGTCAATCCTAAGTCAAAACTTTGTCTGTGTCAGAAACTAGTCAATCCTAAGTCAAAACTCTGTCTGTGTCAGAAACTAGTCCATCCTAAATCAAAACTCTGTCCATGTCAGAAACTAGTCCATCCTACGTCAAAACTCTGTCCGTGTCAGAAACTAGTCCATTTTAAGTTGGAAATCTGTCCGTGTCAGAAGCTAGTTTATCCTGGTCAAAAATCAGTCCATCTTAGAATTAGTCATACTCAGTTATCATACTCAGCAATCAGAAAAACTTAGAATTTCTAGGCTCTGTCCTCTGAACAGTCGTATGAGTCTGATAATCCATCATGTTGCACTAGGTCTTGTGTCGTACGAGTCTACTGGTTTGTCATCCTATACCATATTATCTGTCATACGAGTCTGAGTCATCTATCGTTCTGCACTGTATCCTATCTTGTACGAGATAGAATTGCCCTCAGTATTTTTTCATCCTACACATGCCCATTTGTCATATGGTACGAAGTAGCAACTCGTACCAAATAGAACTATTGTCATCCTGTAGTTGCTAAATTGTCGTCCGGTCCAAATAATACTGTCATACGAGTCTCTAGTTTTGTCAAAATAGAACAGTCAAACTTGCCTAAAAATAGCTTACAGTGAACATAATACTGGTTATCATTTTCTTGAGCATAAATAGATCAAGACACTATACATCTGCCATTTGCATTGCACGATTTGGTCGATCACCTTTCAGCTAGTTCAATCAACTACCTAAAAAATTTAAGTTACTTAGATAACGTCTTATACAGGATAGATTGTTCCTAAAACCAGACTGAATCTTACACTACGCTTAGAATCAACTTAGATAACATCTTAGATAGGATAGATCGTTCCTAAAATAAGACTAAATCTCAGTTGTTTCTCCTAAACAATACTCTAAATAGAACAACTAGCTCTGAAATTGATCTTGACCTCTGCATCACAAACAACTCTAGGTCACACAAATCCATAAAGATGCCTATTCAAACTAGGAGTTCTCGTAAGAAACAAGCCAAAGGAAAAGAACAAACCTTCACCTATCAAGATAATCCATTCTACGTGAAGGATCCACTCACTGACATGCCGTCGTCATCAGGTGGACCAATTTTTTATGAACCTGAATCTCCCACCATACATGAGATAGAATACAATGATGGAAACAAAAATGACCGTAATATTCCCAAAAATCATAATGACTCCTCATCATCAAGTGAGATTGATGAAGATGTTGAACCTATAGAAAAAGAAATCCTTGACTGTCAAAAAGACAAAGACTTTAGAAAAATGATGAAAACTATCATGACTCGAGAGAAGGAAGACTATTTCTTAGAACTAGTAAAACAAGGTGTCAAACTTCCTATTGGATATGATGTTCAGACACTTGTTACTAAAAAGGAAGACTCACCTATACGCATGGTACACAAACAGTTACTAGCTTTGCAGATGGAGGTCATAGAACTGAAGAATAAGGACAAGTCCCCAAAACAATATTCTCTGGAAACAATATGTCCCTTTCCATTTGACAAAAATCTACACATGCCTCCATTTCCTCCATAAGTGGAAATCCCAAAATTTGACAAATATGATGGTACCTCAGATCCTCAAGATCATGTTAGGGAATTTAGTACTACTTGTATGGAGTTCATGCACAATCAAACGTACCTCATGCATCTCTTCCCAAGGAGTTTAGGGGGTCAAGCAATGGAATGGTTCTCAAGCCTACCCAAAGGAATAAAAACATTTGAAGAACTTATCCAACTATTTTTACAACAATACTCATACAACATTCGACATCCTGGTGACTATGATCGATCTTTGTAATACTCAACAGAAAATAGGGGAACCTCTTCTTACTTTTATCCAACGCTGGAGAAAGATGTTCTCTAGGTACCCACGACCTATTCCAAACTATGAGAAAATGGATATATTTGTCAATAACTTGGTCCCCGAACTGAAATATAGTGTACAAATGCAAGTACACCCATCATTTAACAAAATGGTAGATAATGCCATTTGAATAGAAGATGTGCTCATAAAGAAGGGGGATATCACGCCTTTGTAAAGAAACACAAATGGGATCTAGCTCTAAAGAGAAGAACAAGTATTGGAAATTTACCAAAGACAACAACAAGAATGTTGTTAATGATGGAGTAGTAGACACTGTCAAAACCAACTCAAAATCCACAATATTCAACTTGGCTAGTGGTACACAAGAACTTAAAGCTGCTGAGATTGCAGCAGAGAATTCGCCAAAGAAAACAAAGGAATGGTTCAAAGAAAAGCCTTGGCTTTCCAAACCTAAGCATGATTTTACTCCTCTTGAAGAATCATATGAATCCGCTTTCAAGGCTATATTGGCAAACAACTTGATAACACTACCAGATAACTCCAGACCATATGATCCAGATGTCAAACCAAGATGGTGGAGAGAAAATGAATACTGTGACTTCCATCAGAATAAGGGTCATAACATAAACAATTGCATGAAGCTAAAACATGAGATTCAAGATCTCATAGACGCTGGTAAATTTGTTGTTGGGAATCATCCAACCAATGCTGATCATAAAGAATTTAAAGACCCTTTGCCTACTTACGAACAAGGTGATTCCTCAAAGACCAAAGGAGGTGCCAAGGTAAATTATACTTATGCCAGCCAGGACAACGTTATCAAAATGATTGAGCCTTCACACTCGAAAGATTACAATGTGATTATAGTTCAAGATAAACCAAATGAATCACGATATGCAAGAGCTCTGACTTGATCTCAAAAGAAAGTTACCCTCCAAGGAGCTAGTTCTTCCAACCCGGCTCAAGAAACATCAAATCCAACAGCCTTTCCAAACAAACAAAAGGAATCAACCTTGGACAAATTTAAAAGGTTAACCTCATCATCATCCTCTAGATACAACGTGGTTGAATAGTTAAAAAGGATAAATGCTCAAATTTCAATTTTTGAATTGCTACAACTCTCATCTGCCCACAAGGAAATCCTAGAAAAAGCATTGCTCACTACCAACGTTCCAAAAGATTTAAACATTGATCGGTTTCAGTCTATGGTGGGTCATCTGAATTCACCTAACTATTTGACCTTCTCTGAAGAAGATGACAATTCATTAAATCATCCACATAACCAGCCATTGCATATTGAAGCCATGATCCAAAAACACAGAGTCAAACATGTTTTGATAGATGGAGGCACAGGGTTGAATATCTGTACTTATCATCTTCTTACGGATTCTCTGAAAATGTCATTGACCTAGGCAAGAAAATAAAAATTAAAGCATATGATGAGGAAGAGAGGACCTCCAAAGGTCTGGTATCATTACCAATTAGAGTGGGACTGGTAGAGAGAGATGTCCTTTTATAGGTTCTCGATATTCCATTGTCATACAATATATTACTGAGCAGGCCATGGATTCATGAAATGAAGGCAATATCGTCAACATATCACCAATGCTTAAAGTTTCCTTATAACAGAGCTGAAGTCGGTATTCCTTCTGATACAAATGTCTTCTGTAATGCATTGACAAAAGGTGTAGATACTTTTGTGCCTCATAATAGGGCAGCCTCTCCAAATGAAGATCCAAAAACATTGATGAAAGACTTAGAAAAGAGATTGAAGATTATAGATAGCGGCATGGATGGCTACAAGATAGAACTAGTACTATCATTAGTTTCTCTCCCTCCATCACCAAAATGGTTGGGCAAGCCATTAGAGGATATGAGAACACAAACTTCAGCTTCGAATACCATATATGATGGTCTCTTTGTACAGTATTCTACCTCCTTGGCGGATGAAATAGAAGAGGATGTTGTGCTTAACTAGCTCTTTAAGGAAGATAGTCAAAATGAAGAGGTACGATACTGTGAGATTTCCTCAAACCAATATGGTCCTGGCTATAAAATAATTCAACGTATGGGGTACTCAAGTACTGGTCCTTTGGGCAAACAAAAAGAAGGTATTACTGAACCAATTCAGCTAGAAACCAAATCCACACATGATAAGGCTGGACTGGGATACAATCTGAAAAAGACATTAGACCAAAAACATGTTTCTAAGTCTAAGTGCTCGAAAAAGATATCGCCTTTAACATTACATGAAGCGGATACTAAACAAATAAAAGTAGAGTGTAGAAAAGAGAAAGAGGAATCAACAGTCAAGAAAGAAGAAATAGTTAGTTCCCAGGATTCGATGGTATTAGCTATGATAATACAAGAAGTTGAGGTTCCTGAGGATATAAGAGATGAAGTCATAAGAATTAGAGAATTTTTTGCACCATTAAAAGTTCTAGTCACATATACTGGCAAACAACAAGTAGATGATTCAGAGACCGATTCAAACAAGTATGAATGGGGTCCTGACTATCTTTCAGACACATCCACTATAGAAACTCCAAAAGAATCTAGTGGTGTCATAGATGATACTCAAGAGTTGATGCACATAAAAATAGAGAAGGAAATACAAGAAATTAGACAAAAGAGGCAAGCAAATTATGAACAAGGATTGAAAGAAGGAAGAATACCAGAAAGATTCTCATCTATGTGCCCTTATCCTAAAACAGAACAAATCAGTTATAGCACTACACAGGAAGAGTTAGAAGCTACAAAACAAGAACCAGTCATCAGTCCAGAAGAAGCTGAATGGAGTAGATGACAAAAAATCATAGAAACAATGAGATCATGTCAATAGGTGTGTCAGATACAAATGACAAATGAACCACAACATGAAGAAATTTGTAGCATTAAAGATGTTGGTATTGATACCATACATATGCTTACTAAATCACCTAAAAGAGCCTTGGAAACTTCATCCGATGACTCTGATGACTCTGATGACAGTCCTATTCATGATGATATCCACTCAGCCTCAAATTCTGAATCATCTAATACAAACAATGAAAAGTTGCCTACTAGTCTGATTGTTGTTAAACCACGATATGGCGTCCAGTGTGGTGTAGTAAATGATGTTACAAGTATGTCTTTTGGATTAGATCGATTAAATATTAACGTGAATTTAATAATCATGATCTGACTCTTCCTGGTCTCGAGTCACTTACGCAAGGTATCATTCTGGAACTTGACTTTTCGATCTACAGTTGTGATAACAATACCGTGAACGCTCTTGAACCTATCCAAAATTTGTCCTTAGTACATCCCAAATTGATTGACTGTACTTTAGAGAATCAACCCATGGATATACCTACTTTTGCCAATGACTATACATTATCCTATTATCTCAATGCAGTCGAACCTATAAACTCTTCCACCAATGAATAGAGTGAAAATATGACTGAAGTGGTTATCAAGTATCTTAGTCGCAAAAACAAGAAAAATAAAAATAAAAGATCTGATGGCAAAAACCATATTGTGGCGGTGTCAGAATCTAAAAAAGAGAAAATAAAGGACGTACATAAAGGTGAAAACCACTTTGAGGCGCCTGAAGGTGAGATACTTGGTATACTGCCCAGTCATTTTCAGGAGCGGTCTTCCATATTGATTGAGCCAACTCAGCCAGTGAATATCGGGAATCAAGAGACACCATAAATCATTCACGTAGCTCAATCACTATCAGCAAAAGAATTGAAGGAGTTCACTCAGTTATTCTTAGAAAAGAAAATAAACTTTGCATGGACGTACTCTGATATGCTAGGCTTTGATCTTGATCTCATTATGCACCATCTCTCAATCACACTAGGAGTAAAACTAGTTAAGCAAAAACTCCATAAGATGCACCCACATGTAGTGTTATGGGTCAAAGCTGAACTAGAGAAACTGCTCAAAGCTGGATTTATCAGAGCAATAGATTATGCTGAATGGATTTCCAACATTGTGCCTGTGTCGAAGGTAGATAAATCTATCAGAGTTTGTACAGATTTTAGAGATCTCAACAAAGCATGTCCAAAAGATGACTTTCCATTGCAAAATATTGATATGATAGTCGACATGACAGCTGGGTATGAGATGTACTCACTAATGGACGGATTTTCTGGCTACAATTAGATTAAAATCACTCCTGGAGATCAAGAAAAGACACCTTTCACCTGTGCATGGGGAACCTTTTGCTAGAACGTTATGCCATTTGGGTTAAAGAATGCAGGGGCGACCTATCAAAGAGAAGTTACAACTATCTTTCATGACATGATGCATAAGAATATGGAAGATTATGTTGATGATAGCTTAGTGAAGACTATGAAAAGATCAACTCATATTCAAGAGTTAGGTCCTATACTTGACATAATGGAAAAATTCAAGCTCCGATTAAATCCAAAGAAGTGTGCATTCAAAGTGACATCTGGTAAACTACTTGGCTACATCATTTCAAAGAAGGGAATCAAGGTTGATCCTGAGAAGGTCCAAGCTATAATGGAAATGCCACCTCCAAAGAACATTAGTCAAATGAGAAGTCTATAGGGACATCTCCAATCCATTAGAAGATTCATTTCTCAGCTAGCAAACAAGGCTCAACCTTTTAAAAAAGTATTGAGAAAAGGAATAATATACAACTGGGATCAGCAGTGTGAACAACATCTTCAGCAGATAAAAGAGTACCTGTCTAATCCACCAATATTGATGTCACCTATTCAGGGTAAGCCACTAATCTTATATATATCAGCAACTGATTCATCACTGGGGGCACTTCTGGTGCAACAGGATGACAACAAAAAGGAAAGAGCTATTTATTACATCAGTAGGACACTGATGTCTTATGAAATGAGCTATAGTATAATAGAAAAAGCATGCTTGGCATTAGTCTTTGCATCACAGAAACTGAGGCATTATATACTAGCACATTCGGTCAAGTTGGTGGCCAAAATCGATCCACTCAAGTATCTTCTTAATAAAGCAACATTCACCAGAAGATTGGCAAAATGGGTTATGATCCTTACAGAGTTTGACATTGAATATGTGGAACACAAAGCCATAAAAGGACAAGTAATTGCTGATCAACTTGCTAAAGCTCCACTTGAGGATACTCAACCACTACACATCGAGTTCCTAGATGAATCAATAATGCATCTTACTCAACAACCCTGGAAGATGTTCTTCGATGGTTCCTTTACTCAAAATGGTTCAGGTGCTGGCATATTATTTATTACTCCTTAGAAGTATTCAATCCTAAAGTCTTACAAGATTTTGTTTCCCTGCACAAACAATATTGCAGAATATGAAGCTTTGGTGAATGGAATAAAACTAGCTATTGAATGGAAGGTTGTTGCATTACATATCTATGGAGATTCTCAGCTGGTTATCAATCAAATCAATGATACATATAAGACTCAAGATGAGAATTTGATGCCTTACAAGAGGATGGTGGATGATATCAAGAAGTATTTTTCTTTTGTATCATTCCAACAGATTCCTAGATTAGTGAACAGAGAAACAGATGCTATGGCCACCTTGGCATCTATACTTGAGCTATAGGAGTCCAATTTTCACTTTGATTTCCTGGTGGAAGAGTTATACTACCCCGCTTATGATTCTCCTGAGACCCAAATAGTCTATTCTATTATTGGACATGACTCATCCTGATACAGCCACATCTATTCCTATCTATGCAATCAAATTATCCCTGAAAACCTTACTCGTAATGAGAAAAGAAACCTAACTCGAAACACATCATGGTATGTTATCATAGCTAACAATTTATTTAGACAAGGTTTGGATGGTACATTTCTTAGATCTCTAGAAACTAAAGAATCTAAACATGCATTATCAGAAGTCCATGAAGGTATTTGTGGATCTCATTCAAATGGTTTTACTTTAGCTCAGAAACTATTACGGGCTGGCTACTATTGGCCAAACATGGAAAAAGATGCCATTAAATTTGCTAAGACTTGTGAGAAATGTCAGCTTCATGGAAATCTCATACATGCCCCGGCAAGGGACCTCATACCATTTATAACACACTAGCCTTTTCAGCAATGGGCCTTTGATCTCATTGGTCAGATATATCCGGCTTCATCCAATGGACATAAATTCATCATAACTACGACTGAGTATTTCACCAAGTGGGTAGAGGCAGTTCCGCTCATCAAAGCAACTGGTAAACAAGTCACCTTGTTCATCTGAAACTATATCATTTGCAGGTATGGGATACCTTCGTCCATTGTGACTGATAATGGAGGACAATTCAAGAATAAAGATCTAGACGAGCTTTGTGAGAAATTCAAAATAAAGCAATACTGGTCATCAGTATATTACCCTCAAGGTAATGGACAAGCTGAGGCATCTAACAAAACTGACTATCTTGCACAAAACAGTGAACAAATTTGGAAAGGATTGGCATCTGCAGCTCAATCCTGCACTATGGGCTTACAAAACAAGTATCAAAACACCTACTGAGGCTACACCTTTCTCTTTGGTGTATGGGTCTGAAGCAGTATTACCTATTGAAGTAATAATACCATCTCTAAGAGTTTCGTTGCAAGGTCTTGTTACTAATGAAGATCATAGAATATCTAGATTGCAAGAACTCAAATTGTTGGATGAGCGTCGGCAAGTGGCATTTGATCATCTCAGAGTGTATCAGAAGAGAATGTCCAGAGGATATAACAAGAAGGTTCGACAAAGAGAATTTCAAGTTGGTGACCTAGTTCTGAGAGAAAATCCAAAAAATCAACAATTTCGCAACAATA
This sequence comes from Cryptomeria japonica, assembly GCF_030272615.1. Classification (NCBI taxonomy): domain Eukaryota; kingdom Viridiplantae; phylum Streptophyta; class Pinopsida; order Cupressales; family Cupressaceae; genus Cryptomeria; species Cryptomeria japonica. Next base: position 561,077,924 of record NC_081411.1, on the reverse strand, counting down.
AAGGGAAGTTTGAACCCAACTGGCTGGGTCCCTACATTGTTACTGCAGCATATGGCTTTGGTGCCTATCAACTCTCAAACTCGGAAGGAGAACAGCTCCGTGAACTGATTAACACCATCCACTTGAAGAAATTCTTTGCTTAGCATTTTCTACTCTGGCAAACATGTACAACTGAAAAAGTCCTAAGAAAAATCCTAAAAATTTGAAAAAGTCTTGAAAAAAAGAAAAAAATATATATATAAAGAGAGAAATTGCCTTGGTGAAAACCTGGTAAACAGGCACCTTGGTAAAAAAAAAATGAATCTCTGCTAAGTAGGTGAAAACCTGGCAAACAGGTGCCTCTTGTACTCAAGCGCTCCATCTATCAACGCAATGTTGGCATTTCCTGCTTTCATGCATCTTTTGCTTTCGCTTGTACATATTTTCAGTCACTTTTGTGACATCCTGGTTCATTGGAACCCTCATGAATTGAAACTGATCAACGTCCTAGTCTTAGGTTATTCGACAAAGCACATTACATATCCTAAGCAGTGTCAACCAAGTCATTCTTCCGTCAGTGAAACCTGGTCGTCAACTCCGAGTCAATCACCTATCTCCTAACTACCAAAGAGTTTATCACTGAGTTCACAAGCAAAACAACATAACGGAAAATAATCACTAAACAGTTTGAGCTATGAGTGAAAATTTTCTTTGTATTTTGTCTTTCATATTGATTTTCGATTATTGTCCCTCTGAGTAACTCGAGGAAGTCTATTGTGACTAAGAGGAGCAAGGATTGGGGGCATAATATTTTCTTTGTTTTCTACTTGTAGGAATGATCCCGATGATCTGGAAACATATAAATTAGCTGGGTGTCTATGATAAGAGCCTTCACATCAAGGTGAAATCACCTCACATACCTCAACTCCACTTATTTGTATGCTACAGGGAGGTCCATATCATTTCTTTGTTTGTTTTGAGGAAATTTCTTTATGATGCAATTCGGGTCCCTGCGAAATCTATCCAAGGATATGAACGAAAAAAGGGTCATTGTGGAAAAGATAATTCATATTGCACATTGGAAAAGAAAGGAACTCTAACCTTTCTATTGTGTTCGTTATGCTCAGTGATGAATCTTAAGTATTTTAAATCCAGTGACTAGGTTTAGGTTGCATTTTGCACATCATTTTGCATATCATTTTGCATTTTTGTGAATCTAGAATGATTCTGATATGGTAATAATCTCTTTATCTTCTGAAGGAGAGCTGAAAGCATCATCATTTTTTTTTACGCTAAGTGGTCTATTTATCATTATTTCTTCGATCGAGTACTTGTGTTTTGAGATGTTTAGCTGCATACATAACATTTCATATAGCTTCATACATTTCATTATTACTCATTTGCATTATCATTTATTTGCATATAAAAGAAACAAAATTATACATTCATAATCATTTGTATTACATACATTCATATGCAAAAGAAATGCATACATATAGAATAAAGCATATAAGAGACATTCTCATAAGTGAATCAACACAAGTATGATGAAGTCAAATCAGATCTCGTATATATATAATGTCAAGTATAAGAGTACAAAATGATGTCCAATGACATATACAAACTCCCATCGGAGCAAGAATCGTATAGGCTACAAAAAATGGGTGTGTCTACAAAAAAAATATCCGAGCTACAAATGAATCATCTAGCTAGCGCCCTCTCCCTCATTGCTTGGTGGAAGAGGAGGAGCTTGATGTCTAGGATCCTAGTGTGATGCTTGAGCTCCCTTTGATCATGCCATATACTGTGAATAGGGTTGCACCTGCTGTGCAACAGGAATTGCGACACTATATGCCACCACATAATATGTTGCCCTAATGCTCTGGAGAAGAACCTCTTGCCATAGAGACTCTATCTCTGCTCTTGACTCTTCTCTCAATGCTATGATTTGGTGATCACGCTTAGCCCTAACCTCAACTAGCTGTCAGTCTCACTCCGCCAACTGAGTCTGAGCCACTGTCAACTATGACTGCAGCTCTGCAAGATGTGCTCTCATCGACCGTCCTGTGTCAGCCCCCTGCTCTCTCGTAGGCTCTCCGCCACCATCTCCACCTATGGCTCCACTCTGCTCATCCCACTATTGTCGGACCTACCTCAGAGATGCTTGCTCCTCCTCTCCACCACCCAACCTCACGCCTACTCTCCCAAGGGATCCACCCTCACCCCTCTTCTATCCAACATCAGCTGGCACGCTCCTGCTGCTAGCACCAGGATCACCACCAGTCCATCGTGGAGGCTCTGATCTTTGTGCTTGTGCCTCCCTATGGCCCTACCTCTAGCCCTGTCCCTGTGCTAGTGCGGGGGCATCATCCTCCACATACTCAATATGAGGAGCCTTCTCTCTCGGATCTATAAATCGAGGGAACGGATGCTGCTGAAAGTAATCCCTATACTAGGGCAATACCCCTGCATCTTGTACATCATCCAGATAATCCCATCTCAAGCGATGTAAACCTATCAGCTCCTGCATTGCCAAGGCATATGACAACCATGGAGACCATCCTTGCCTCTCCTCATCAGCATAGTGAGCATACGTTGTATACTCCTACGAGATCCCCTGAGGTCGGCCATACTGCCTCATCACTTGTGAAATGATGAATCACTCCACAATAGTCTGTGATCTCCTGATCAGTGGGCATGTCACAAAAAGGTCCCTACAAACCCTTCGCTAGTCATCCCATAGCTCCAATCCTCTGTATGGTCTCTAGACAATGGCTATTAGGTCGTCGAGCTGTCATCGCCAAAAATCTGTCTTGCCCAGATGGGTCTGTGTGATATATCTGGCATACCTATAAATGATTGGCTACCCGAGCTCTCTACTGTCATCTACAATCGGCCGATAAACAGGAAGGTGCTCCCAAGCCCACACCTGTAAAATGTATACACCCGCAACCATGCTCCACCCATCTCTGTAAACAATCTCATGCATCTCCCGATACATGTGGGCCAATAAACAAGAGCTCCAGCCAAGTCTCTAAGGGGTCTCTATCAACCTCTCTAGCATCCGACCCCATCCACTCTGGAAACCCTACTAGAACACATGCTAGGGGATACTCCTCACTATACCTGCTCATGGAAAGAGTCAAAATGTCTGGGTCCCTAAATACGTTCCTAAGAGCCTGTAGTCCAGGTAAAAACGCGGTATCATAATCCACCTTTTTCCTAGCAAAAGGGATATGAAGGATCCTGTACACATCCTCGAGAGTGATAGTCAACTCCCCAACTGGCAAATGAAATGTATTTTGCTCCGAATGAAAATGCTCAACCAATGCCATGAGCATTTCATGGTTCACACGGATATCAGGTAATCACAATAGATGAGTCAAGCCGCATAAATCAACATGAGCCTACTCAACCTTAGATAAATGATGAACGAATGCCATTGTAGGTGGATATACACATCTGAAGAGCACAGGAGGTAATTGCACCTGCAAAAAACCCAACAACGATCATCAGAAAACATTCCAAATGAGCCTACAAGAGAAGTTAAACATCACGCAAATCCAAATAAGTCAAATGAAAAACCAAAATTTCATGTTTACACTTTAAAAAATGATCACTGTCTTTCGAACGGTAAAACACAGTCAAGCAACATCTCGTATGAGTCAGGAATGGCTCTCGTACGAGAAAACAACCTCGAATGATAAACTTTTACACATCGCACGAAAAAATGGTCTTTTAACAAACCTGTCGTACAACATGAGGGTGGACCTCGTACGAAAAAACTAGTAGGCTCAAATGAAAAAAGATTTTTTATCAGTTTCTCGTATGAGACAGGATCCTATCTCACATGATAAACCGAGACACCCAACCCAAAACCCGTGAAAAACTTCAAAAAAGCATTAAAAAAATCAAAATTGGAAACATAAAGAGGCTTAAGATCAATCACTTACCGTTGGCTCATAGTTATAGGGTCGATTATGTCTTCTCTAGTGCTCAAATCAATGCTGACAAGTAGGGACTACCATTTTTCTTCGCAGAAGGCTTTTTGAATTTTCAAACTTGGAGGGTTAAAATGATTTGAAAATGACACTTTCGTCCCATATATAGCCTAAAACCTAATTTTTCAACTTGCTCCGATGGTCATGAAAATTGTACCCTTGGCTAATTTGCCTGCTCTGATTCCATTTTCGGGATCAAAATCGAAATTCAAGATCATTTTGCTAGTCAATTTCACAATTTTGACCACTTTGCGCTCTTTTCATCAAGTGCTCATTCTTTCTTCAAATTGCGCTCAATTTCAACACTGAATCTTAATTCAATTTCATTCTACACATCAACATTACAATCAACTCTACGCTCAATTTCTCATCAATCATCGCCAAAATTTTCAAAAATTCCTTAGAATCAATTTGTGCTCAAATAACTTAATTTCGCCACCAAATCGCCTATAATCAAGTACCCTCATTATCTTTCGATTTTGCTCCCAAGGGGGCATACTCACAACCTTATGACTTCACATCTCACAAGTCGAGAAAATTTTTCAAATCTTCAACAAAAGTCGAGCAAAACCTTTTCAATTAAAGAAAATCAATCCTTATTTCCAAGGGGCATCTCAGCGTCATCGCTTCACATCAAGTTGAGATCTCTCAATCATCTGAATCGAATCAATCGCTAGGGGCATATCAGTTTCATCACTTCAAATCAAGCTGATATTTGTCTTTCATCTGAATTAATCTCTTAATATTAATCAGTTTCATCGCTTCAAATCAAACTGATTATTCGTTTAAGCTCAATCAAAAGTTTCAAGAGTATCTTTGATCACACTAAATCTAAGTAGGTGTTCAGTATTCATTTCTTGATCAAGTTGAACAGTTCATTCTTCACTCATCGTGTCTTGATCAATCAAGTTCAAGATCGATTTTTATCATCACTCGCTGTATCTAAGATCAATCAAGTTCTAGATCAGTAAGATCCGCTTCTTGATCAATCAAGTTCAAGTTTGGTATCTTTGTTTTCTATTGTTCCTCAGTTCAATCAAGTTCAGGATTGGTATCACTTTAATCAGACTTCATTTAGCTTTGTCGATTCAAACCAAGCTAAACACCTTGCTTTTCATCTAGTTCATGATCAATCAAGTTCAGAACTGGCATCTCCTAGACATCACACATTCTTTGAACCAATGCGCTGCTCCCACATTAATTCAAAGAGGGGCAAATGTAATACCCTAAAATTGGTCATCTAAACCATGGGCCCCTAATCTCGACAACATCACCAAGGTCCTAACCAAAGGCAATTAAATCAATCTTGAGCATATTATTAATTCTTTAATCATCAAATATCACATGGCAAATCAACTACTCAATATTAATTAAATATTTATTTAATTAATCAAATCATTTCCAATAATATCATTTTGATCAATTATTCCATCTTAATTTATTAAATATCCTCGCATATTTAATTAATTAATAATTTTGCCATTCAATCATGCAAAAAGGATTAATTTATTACAAAAGATGAATTAATTTATTACAAAGAGTTGAATTGAAAATAAAACAAAAAGAATTGAATTGAGAGAGAAATTAAACTTGAGATATTATTTCTTTCTCTAAATTTAGAACTTGAAATCAGAAAAGCAATTTAATTGAATTATTGAATTATTCTCTAAAATTGGAGCTCAAAGCTTTTCAGAAAAAAAGAAGTTCAGTTGCATTGAAAAGACCTTTTTCTTGAATAAATCAAATATGTGCATGGAATTATCTATTTTTATCATATATGCATGGAATTAATTTATTATTATTTTCCAATGCAACTTGGACTTCTAATTTGAATGAATTTCAATTAAACTATAATTGGAATCTATCTCAAGGTTAACTAAACATGATTTCTCAATTATTTCAATTAATCCAAAATGAAGCTTTTTCATCATCTCTCTTGTGATTCTCTATAAATTCAATCTTCAGCTCTCATTCCAATTTACCCCAGAGATTTTTGAGAACATGCTTGGAGATTATTATCATGCTAATTTCGCTCTGGAGTCATTGAAGATTATTGTGCTTTTTAGATTGTTTGCATCTATTTTTCATCCATTATTGCTTGCATCCATTGTTGCTTGAATTGATTATTTCTTGAATTATTCATCCATCTTGCATCCATATAGCTTAATATCATATAGATTAAATCCTTCATCTTGGTGTAGTCTAGTCACTGGTATTGCTTATAAAAATATGAGAGTAATCTTATACTCACGTCTTTTAGAAGGCAATTATTCGCTTTGTTATGGTTTATTACTTATTGATTATTGATTACTAACCATGCATATAATGACTTAATTGAAGTGTTGTTCTTGTAGCTACAAGTTCACTTTTTCACACACATAGATTTGTCTCTAAACTATCACACATCTTCAAACTAGTTCAATAACTGGGTCACTAATCCAACAGGTTATTTCCAAAAGGTTTCCATAAGCATAAAACATTCAACAAGCTATTGATTCAAACATTTTAAGTGCAAAAATCAGCATCATTGTCAAGTTTCTCATCAAGATATATCAAATCCTCTATCACGAAGCTTGATCAATCCATCTTGTGTTCATTATCTTGGATATATCTTTCCTATTTTGAACCTAGGTTATATCAAAATCATAATTGCACTATTGGAATCAAACAAACTTGTAAACTATCATATGCTTATATGACTTTTAAGTATCACCTTAAGAAAAGAAAACCCAGTTATAAAGCTACTCAGAAAAGAATAAGATTCTTGTATATCAATTGCAAGATCTTATTAAAACATAGGACATTCCTACACCATTTTCATCACTATTTACATAGTTGTGGGATAGAATTTGACAGAGAAATTTTGCAAGGACGTGCTTTTCAACAAAGAGACGCTTTATTACAACGAACAAACAATAGTGGTAAAATTAACAAAGCATATCTTCCTAAACCAATAATACCTATTGAGTTGTCTTTTGGAAACTTCAAAAAATTTGAAACAATCACATGCCAGTTTGGACTAGAGCTCAATACGAACAACTTAGAAAACAACAAAAACAAATGGAGGAAGAAGATAATCCGATATTCCAAACTTTTGGGTATACGACTACTGATGAAGAAGCAGTCAATAACACCATTAGAGACCTTGAGGAAGATTTCAAATTTGATAGACTAATGGAAACATTATTGGCAAAGTAAAAAGAGAAATATTTTTTGATGTTGGCGAAATCAGGAGCTAAATTGCCACAAGACTTTAACATAGAAAGCTTGAAACAAGATGCGGAGGCAAGTAACACCCAAAACATGGATGATCCAAATAACGAAGATGTAAACAAAGAAAGTCATGAAGAGACAAGAAAAGAACATGATGACACAAGAAGAGAGCGTAGTGATAAAAGAATTTATGAAGAGATAAGGAGAAACCGTATGATAATCCATTGTTAAATCTCACTCAGCAAATGCAAACTCTACAACAACAAATACACGATATGTAGAATGGAACAAGCTCCAAGAAGTATTCATTGGAAGATATATGCCCGTATCCTTTTGATAAAAGTCTGAATATGATATCATTCCATAGCATTGCGAGATCCCTAAATATGACAAATACGATGGAAATTTTGATCCTCAGGATCACATTAGGGAGTTTTGTACTATGTGTATGGAATTTGTGCATGATGAGACTTACCTGATGCATCTTTTTCCTATAAGTTTAAATGGACAATCAATGGAATGGTTTTCAAGATTACGATCTGGAATCAAATCTTTTGAAGAACCCATGAATAGATTTATTTCACAATACTCCTACAATGTAAGGAATGAGATAACAATGTTGGATTTATGCAATGTTAAACAAAAGAATGGTGAATCTTTTATGATCTTCTTGCAGTGATGGAAATGAATGTTTAATAGGTATCTAAGAGATGTACCTGATCAAGAAAAGATGGACATATTCATTGATAATCTTATTAGTGAAATGAGTTATCGACTAAAAATGCAATGTCCTCCCTCTTTCGCCAAGATGATTGAGAATGGTCTGAAAATAGAAGACGTGATGGTAAAGAAAGGAGAGCTAAAACTTTACAATAATCCTTACAACAGCAACAACAATCACAACAATAACAACAACAATGACAAACCCAAGTTCTGGTCAAAGAATAGGAATGTCATCAATGGAGGAACTAACGATAATAGTTCTATGAAACAACAACCAATCTTTAATCTATCAAGTCAGATCCCAAACAATAATAATCAAGAAAGCAATAAATCCAAGTCTTTCTTCTCCAATCCTTATAGAAAATTCACAAACATTGGAGAACCCTTGGAATTAGCTTTAAAAACTCTTCTTACAAACAAACTGATTGTTTTACCAGAAGAAAGAAGTTATGAACCACAAGTCAAGCCTAATTGGTGGAATGATAATTATTTTTGTAATTACCATCAGAATAAAGGACACCAAACTAATGATTTTCAAAGATTGAAACACCTTATCCAATATTTAATCGATAATGGAACTATCAGAGTGGATAGCCATAAGACAAACGAATCACACCTAGCCTTCAAAACTCCACTTTTAAATTATGAAAAAGGTGAACAATCCCAATTAAAATATGAGAAAGGAAAAGCCAAAGTGAACTACACTTATACATATGATGATGTGGTAAATGTCATCATTGTTAAAGATAACACACCTTTAGAACCAATCAATCTCATTACGAGAAGCAAAGCGAAGGTCACCATTCCGGGTATAACAAAAGAATCAATATCCACTTCACAACAATACAATTTAGTAGAGAAATTACAAACAATACCCACTCAAATATCAATTTTGGAACTTCTCAAATTTTCACCTATGCATAAGGAAATTTTGGAAAAATCTTTAGTAGAAACAATAGTTTCAAAAAACTTAGATGTGGATCAGTTCCAAAACATGGTGGGACACCTTATAGACCCTCATTGCTTATCATTTTCTGAAAATGATGACAAGTCCTTGCAACATCCTCACAACGCTCCCTTACATGTTGAAGTCACCATTAATAAAACTCGTGTCAAATGCGTACTCATAGATGGTGGAGCAGGCTTAAACATTTGTGCATTAAGTTTAATAAAGGCTTTGGGATATTCAGAAAATGCAGTAGATCCAAAGAAGAAAATAACCATTAAGGCTTATGATGAAGCAGAGCATTCTTCTAAAGGAACTATGGTGTTACCAATCAAAATAGGACCTGTGGAAAGGAATAAATTATGTTAGGTTTTAGATTTGAACCTCTCTTATAACATTCTTCTGGGAAAGCCATGGATTCACATCATGCAAGCAGTTCCTTCTACATATCATCAATGTGTAAATTTTCTTCATGAAGGACAAGAGGTCACTATAATTGCAGACTCTAGCCAATATTGCAATAATCTGAAGCCAACACAAGATACAAGAGTTCCACATAACAGAGAATCAATATATCCTACCAAAGAAATTCAAGAAAAGTTATGGGAAACCTTCGAGAAAAAGCTCAAATTAAATGATGAAGGAATGGGAAAATATTCTCTATATAATTTTCCACTTTCACCTAAATCACATGGAAAGCCTACAAATATCCAATCACGAACCTCAAAGAAATCAAAAGACATGTTTAATGGAGCATTTGTTAGAGTTGGAAAACTTGCAGAAGAAACTGAAGACAAGGACATTCTTGGTTGGTTGTACAAAGATGAAAATGAAACTATAGCAACATCTACAGAAGTCAATATTTCCATAGAACAATATGGCAATGGTTATAAGATCATGCAAAAAATGGGTTATGAAGGAAAAGGACCAATTGGTAAGTGACATCAAGGTATTTCAGAACCTATTTGTCCTCACTTGCAATCTAAAGAAGATAAATCAAGACTTGGATATTCAAAACCAAATCAAAAGCACCATAATTATCAACAACCAAAGTGGAGAAAGAAATCAATCTCTAAAGAAGAACAATGGCAAGAAAAGCTACATCAAGTAGTAGAAATAGTAGCCAATAAGTAGAAACAAGAAGAACATGAGAAACAAGAAGAAGAGATTGCAATCAAAAGAGAAGAAGAATCTTGTCAACAAGTTCAAGGAATCCGAACAAATGCAAAATCTGAACAAGATATTCCAAAAGCAATAAAAGTAGAGATAGCAGAAATCAAGGAACTTTTTGCACCATACAACATTCCTGTGTGGTATAGTGGTGTAGTCCTAGACAATGGTTCAGAGACAGACTCAAATGAATATGAATGGGGTCCAGATGTCTCATCTAGTATATCAAGTGAAGAAAAAAATGAAGAGCAAGCAGCTATCACAAATGAATACTTGTCTTTTACAAAACAAAAGATAGAGTTAGAAAGAAGACAAGAAGAACTCAAAATCCAAATAAAAGAGGCATATACAAGATAACAAAAGAAAGGGGATGAAAAATACCAAGAAGTAATGCCACAAGAAGCAAAAATAGATATGGATCAAGCATCATAAAATATCAAATTTCTATCAAATGAGGAGCAAGATGTACCAAGGTATGGCAAAATCATAGAAAAACTAAGAGATAGTCAAGTAGGATTGACTATTAGTCCAGAAGAAGCTGAGTTTGAAAGAAGATAAAAGCTAGCAAAAGAATCCTCTATATCATGTACACAAGTATGTCAACTTTGAAATACAAATGAATCTATTGAAATTAATCAAAAAGGAACTTGTAGTACTAAAGATGTGTGTGTTGATATAATCCATTCGTTTAAGGGACAACCATCAGATGAAGAGCCACTTGACTGTGAACTACAAAATACCAACATTGATTTTGTTAGGACTGATTGGATAACACTTGGGAGAGACTATCCTCAAGATCACTCTATCTATGAAATTACCTACTCTATGCCAAATTATGACTATTATGTCATGAACTTTGAAGCACCTAACAATGATGATGACTATGACTTACCCATTCTTCATCCAAAACTAGTTGATTGGGATAATCTAGAAAACCCTGAATTGGATGTCTTTTCTAATGACCATGACTTAGTTGTGTATCTTAATGTTGTTGAACCCATAACACCTAAGATATCTTCCATTCTGGAATCAAGTAAAATTTCTTTCAGTTAGGATAATGCCAAACTTTCGAGTAGCAAAATTGAAATAAAACAAGGAAAGAGACCTAGTGCTGAAAACCATTTCATGGCAACACTAGATCAATCAAGAGGAAAAATAAAGGATGTATCTGATGGTGAAAACCTCTTTGAGGCACTAGAAGATGGAAATTTTGACATTCTCCCTACATATTTTCAAGAGAGATCTTCTATTCTAATAGAACCAATGGAAGCAATAAACATTGGTACATCAAAGGATCCCAAGATACTTCATTCTGCTGCCTCAATATCAGATAGAGAGAGGAAAAAATACATAGAATTATTCAAACAAAGACAAATAAATTTTTCTTGGTCCTATGGAGACATGAAAAGACTTAATCTAGATCTTATAATGCATCATCTCAATGTGGATTTAAAAGCAAAACCAATTAAACAAAAGCTAAAGAAGATGCATCCACACATCGCTCTTCTTGTAAAAGTTGAGCTAAAGAAACTATTAGATGTGGGTTTCATAAGACCTGTTGCCTATCCAGAATGGGTTTTAAGCATTGTACCAATGTCAAAGCCAGATAAAAGCATAAGAGTCTATAGCAATTTCAGAGATTTGAACAAAGCATGTCCCAAAAATGATATCCCACTACCCAACATTGATATAATTGTGGACTTATTAGCAGGGCATGAGATGTTTTCATTAATGGATGGATTCTCGGGATACAATCAAATAAGAATTTCCCCTAAAGATCAAGAAAATATAGCATTCACCTATGCATGGGGTACTTATTGCTTGAATGTTATGCCATTTGGGCTTAAGAATGCAGCAACAACTTATCAAAGAGCTATGACAATAAATTTCCATGATATGATGCATACATTTATGGAAGATTATGTAGATGATATACTTGCAAAATCTCATACAAGACAAGAACATTTGAACATCTTGAGCAAGATCTTTGATAGGCTAGAAAGATATCAGCTGAGGTTAAATCCAAAGAAATGTGCATTTGGAGTAACCTCTGGAAAACTTCTTAGGTACATTATATCAACTTGTGGAATTGAAGTAGATCCTAAAAAGGTCAAAGCCATCATGGAAATGGAGTCACCTAGGAACATAAGTCAATTGTGATCTTTATAAGGAATATTGCAATCAATCAGAAGATTTGTCTCTCAATTAGCAGATAGATGTCAGCCATTCACTCATCTTTTACATAAGAACGTTCCATTCAAATGGGATCAAAAATGTGAAGAGGCTTTTATGAAAATCAAAGAATATCTCATGAATCCTCCAGTACTGGTATCACCAATCAAAGGGAAACCATTGTTACTCTATATCTCGGCGACAAATGTATCATTAGGTGCTCTCCTAGCACAACATGATGAAGAAGGAAAAGAAAGAGCAATGTATTACACCAGTAGAACACTTGTCGGCTATTAATTGAATTATACATCAATAGAGAAGACATGTCTAGCAGTTGTATTTGCAACTCATAAGTTGTGACATTAAATGCTGACTCATTCTGTGAAACTAATAGAAAAGATAGATCCACTAAAGTATTTGTTGAAAAAGTCAACTTTGAGAGGCAGACTGGCCAAATGGGTTATGATACTGAGTGAATTTGATATAGAGTATGTTGATAAAAAAATTATCAAAGGATGGGTCATTGTTGATCAATTAGCTTAAGCACCCTTACAAAATGACATACCATTGCATATTGAATTTCTTGATGTAGACATTTTGACAGTAAGTACAAAATTTTGGGAATTGTACTTTGATGGTTCTTATAAACAATATGGATCAGGTGCAGGAATTTTGTTCATCATACCTCAGGGACACACAATTCCAAAATCATATAGACTATGATTTCCATGCACATACAATACTGCAGACTATGAAGCATTGACTATTGGGTTCAAAATGGCTATTGAATGGAATATCAAGGAATTACATGTCTATGGTGATTCACAACTTATCATCAACCAAATAAATGATGATTATCAAACTAAGAATGACAAGCTCATTCCCTACAAACAGCTGGTAGAAGAGTTTAAAGAACACTTTGAAGAAGTATCATTCACTCAAATCCCAAGAAATGAGAATAAAGCAGCAGATGCAATGGCTATAATAGCATCTCTCTTGTAGAATCAAGAGAATCAACAATGTTATGAATTCCTCATGGAAGATATCTTAACCCCTACCATTCAATCCTAGCATACCTACATGATTTGCCATATATCGGGAACCAGTCAATCCTTATATGGCCAAACTTATCAATACTTAAAACAAAATATCCTTCATCCTGACCTATCCCACAATCAAAGAAGAAATTTTATCCGTTAGTCATCCCGCTATACTATTATTGTTGATATCTTATATAGGCGAGGTCTAGATAGCACTTTATTGAGATGTCTCGAACAAGAAGAATCTGAGAAAGTTCTTAACAAAGTTCATGCAGGTATTTATGGCACACACTCAAGTGGATTAACACTAGCTAAGAAACTTCTTCGTATGGGTTACTATTGGCCTACTATGTAGAGAGATTCATTCACATATGCCAATAAATGCAAACGATGTCAGATCCATGGGAATCTCATCCATGCACCAGCACAAGAATTGTGTCCTATGGCAGGATCATGGCCATTTTCTCAATGGGGCCTTGATTTGGTAGGTAAGATAAATCCTTCATCCTCTCATGGACATAAGTTCATTCTTACTACTACTGAATATTTCAGTAAATGGATTGAAGCAGTACCTTTGACAAAAGTGACAGGAAAACAAATATCATCATTCATCTTGAATTATATAATCTGTCACAATGGAGTTCCTATGACCATTATCACTGATAATGGAAGACCATTTAAGAATCAAGATGTGAAGGAACTATGTGAGCAATTCCATATCCAACATAGGTTTTCTACTCCATATTATCCACAAGGAAATGGTCAAGCCGAGGCATCAAACAAGACTATCTTAAAAATCTTGAAGAAAACAGTCAATGAAGCTGGAAAAGATTGGCATATTCAGCTAAATCCTGCTCTTTGGGCATACCAAACTAGCATCCACACACAAATGGGGGCAACTCCATGTTGCTTAGTCTATGGATCATAAGCCATATTACCCATAGAAGTAGAGATACCTTCTCTACGAGTTTCCTTGAAAGTTCTTATACCAGAAGAAGAAGAACGAGTCTTTAGAATTCAAGAACTTGAGCTGATCTAGGAACTTTGCCAAAATGCAATAGATCATTTGAAGGTATGTCAATAGAGAATGACAAGAAGTTATAACCACAGAGTCAAGCCACACATTTTTCAGATTGGAGATATAGTTCTAAGGGAGAATCCAAGAAATCAGCAAGACCGAGAAAAGAAGGGTAAATTTGAACCAAATTGGTTAGGTCCTTTTGTCATAGTAGCAGCATATGGCTCAGGAGCATACAAGTTATCTACCCCTGAAGGTGATTGGTTTGATGAACCTATCAATTCTATTCACCTCAAGAAATTCTATGCTTGAGATATAAAAGTCCTGGAAAAAATCAATAAAAAGCATATAAAGTCCTAAAAAAAATCATTAAAAATCAGAAAAGCAGAAAATCCCTAAAAAGCATAAAACAACGAAAGCATAAAAAAAAATCAAAATATGGAAAAAAAAATGCAATAAATTTAGATAGTGAAAACCTGGTAAACAGGCACTTTCTAAAAAAAGTGAGTTCTTTCATCTATGAGATTGCTTTACGCACCTATTTACTCCATCCTATCACATCTATCACTACCATCTATCTTAGCTCATCCATTCCATATTTCGCATCCATTACTTTGAACCATTAGCAGAAAATATGCAGCTTACCAACAATTATCAATCTTTGACATACTTGTCCTAGTCACTATCTTAGATTTTATCGGAATCAATCAATTTGCATTCATATCACGCCATGGTTTAGATCTTGATCAATTCATACATCCATAATAAATAAAAAAATTTGTTGGGGGAAAAATCCTAATTCCTTTTGCAAAGGTTATCTTTTGAATCTTTGAAAATCCAAAACATTCGGAAAACTTGGAAAAACCAAAAACACCTAGGGTTTTGAAAGAGATAACAAGCAACAAGGCAAAGAAGATCAAGGCATCTTATGACAACTAAATTGTGAAAATCAGAAAACAAAGAATCAACCAACAAGTAATAAAGGATTATCAAAGAGAATCCATCAAGATGATTATATCAGTTAATGACCAGGAGAACATGTGAATGACATACAAGATTCATTGTTTATATCTTGATTTTATTGCCAATCATGTACTCTATGCGACTCAAGGATGTCCATGACTAGAGAAGCTATGATGGGGCATGATTATTTTCTTTGATTGTTATCTATGGTTTATCTCTTATTAAGGTATGTACTTGTCTAAGGATATGATCGGCAAAAGATCAAGGAGGACGTTCTGAGTCATGCATGAAAGGAGATAATCCTTGTTTATTCTGCAAGAAATACTCAGGTCAGCTTGACTCATTATATCAAGTTGCTTGTATTAACTTTCTATATCAAAATCCATGTAAGAAATACTCAGGTCAGATTGGATCATTATGTCAAGTTGCTTGTATTCTCTTACAACATTTTAAAGCTCAATGATGAAATCAAGCACTGTTACAAGACATATATATGAAGAATGGAAGTATCATTTTAGATCATTTTTAGATTAGCTCATTATTCATCTGCATTATAAGAATTCATTGTCAGTTGCATTATAAGCATCTCATTTCATTCACAGATCAATGGTCACAAATAAAGATTGAGTATACTTGGACAAACAAAAACAATTTGCATTTGATCATTGTAGGTGCATTCATTTTTTTTAATCACCATCCATTCAATTTAGTTGCATTCAATCATTGCATTAGTTTACATTCAATTAAGTGAATTTCATTAATCATGTAGTGTATCATCATTATTATTTGCATTATCATTGAAGTTCATTAAGATCATTTAGTTCCATCTTCGCATTTAGATTCATAAACATTACATATAAAACATCAAAAACATTTGAATAACATATTACATAATCATTCATTTTGCATATAGATCATTTGCATTTACATCATCTTTCACATTTAAAAAGAAAAAGAAATCAATCATTCATTTGCATTCCCATATAGATCATTTCATTCAGATCATTTAATTTAATAATCATTTTCATTTGCATTTTCAAAATCAAAAGCATATCATTGCATCATCATAATGAAGAGAAAAGATTATAACATCATCCATATAATCAATGCATAAAATATCATAATATAGAGTAACATACATAATAAAAGATCATCATATAGAGTCCATGCCTACATATAGATCATCATAAAACAATAAAAGTCCAAGTATACAATGATATCAGATAAAAAATGTAAGTGCCTCATCAATACAAGTCAAGTCAAGGTTGTCATGTGCCACTACCACCTGACTCTATATGTCTATGTGGCTTTGGGCGATAAGATTCTCCAGATGCCTGTCTCACATGATCACCACTCCTCTGAGGAGGTCCCATGACTCCACCGCTGCTAGTATCCATCCTCACGGTGGTATGATAGCTACCTGCTCTCTGGCTCTCTACGACTAAATCCTCATATAATCGTTGCCAATGGGATGTCTCCTTCCTAGCCCGAAATATTGCTCTAACAGTATCAACTAAGAGAATGCCTGATCCAACCTACTGAATGTGATCAAGGAGACCCTGAGTATCTTGTTGTCTCCTACCACCACCACCTCCATCTCCTCCCTCATCTCCATCACCTTTGGCCTCCTGAGCAACTCTAAGCTCCCATCTCCGTCTCTGCCTCCTGATAATGGGATCATCTGAATCATCATCCTCATCTCCTAAGCTAGGAGGAGGGTTTGTTGGATCGGTAATATAAGGAAATGAGTGTGCAAGTATGTACTAAGCATAATCTACAGTAACCCCAGGATCTAGAATGTGCAATCCCATATCACAAGCCACCCTAGGAGTAGCCAGAAACTCTGCAAGTGCTATCTCAAATGAAAAAGAATGTCCCCAGTCTCACCTATCCCTATACCATCGTGCATATATCATGACACCAGTAGGCATGGGCTGAATGATACCAAACTGTCTCAGAATGTGACTAATCAACTGCCGCTCAACAATGTATGGAGTCTGACCAATGAGATATCTACTCTGCATAATAAATGGTAATGTCTATGCATCATCCATCTCTGGCTCACAATCGATATAAGGTCTCCAAATAACACTATCTAGTGAATCAAGAACCCAACACCAATACTCCATCTTACCCAGCTTATGCTGAGTAAGGATACCTACATATAGATAAACATATGGCTGCCTCTCACCATGAACTCTATGATGAATAGGCCACGTAATAGCAATGTGCTTCCAACACCAGATCTGCAAAAGTGTGCATCTTGTAGACAGACTAGCACTCTCATTGAAAACAACCTAATGAAGATCATGATACAAATGAGCAAGCATACAAACACCCCACACATATCGAGTCTGATGTTGCATCATGCTCTGAAGAATCTCACCCCAACCAACAACAAAACCTTGAGATCTCCTATCTGGACAGATGAATCCCCAAATCAAACCTGCAAGAATCATAGGGAGAGTCTCATAATACATAATCATATCCTCCCATCAGATCTCTCCTCTTGAAATTCTCTCATCACCAAATATGGCTCTGCAAGCCTCTATCCCTCCACGATCCTAAAAATCTTATGGAATTAACTCACCGATCACTGGGATATGGAGAATCATGTAGACATCCTCAAGCATCACACTAATCTCACCTGTGGATAGGTGGAAAGTGTTATGCTCGCTATGCCATCTCTTGACTAAAACTGTCAACAATCCCCTATTATGGGTAATATCAGGTATGTATAACAAGTGGCATAATCTACAGACATCTATATGTCTCACCTTGGCCTATGTAAGCTCTAGCACTAAGTGGGGCATAGCTGGGCATTTCTCCCGACACTGGAGAACATCAAGTTTCTCTTGTTTACCAAGAGAATTTGATCATTTGTAAATAATCTATCTATCTCTCATAGAGATCACTTATCTATCACATCACCAATTGATAAATCTTTTCAAATGAAGCAAATCAGGCTATCAAATCAATCTAAACCTAAAAATCATGGGTTTTTATCAATCAATGAGATCAATCAAACTCTGTTATGCTCTTCATCAAAAACTACATCGGTTTCTTAGAGCTAATCTATCAATCAACATTATCAAATCAATCGATCAAGTTCCTATCAATCAACATTATCAAATCACAATACCAAAATTTACGTGACCAAAATTCATTTGAGGCACAAGCGCTAATCTTATTCACAAAAGCACTATTTTTTTGAACATGGGCATTAAATTAAACATATATGTGAATTTTTTTGCAAAAGCGCTAACCCTTGCAACAAATGCATGAAACAAAGCATAAGCACTACCCTATTTAGCATATGTGTGAACATTCTAAGCATAAGCGCTAACAAAATAGATGCTCTACAATCCATTGCAAAAGCGCTAACATTGACTACATAAGCGCTAACAAAATCAAAAGCACTAACATTGACTACATAAACACTAACAAATAAAACAAAAATGCAAAACAAAGATGCCGAAAATCACAAAAATTCAAAATAGCCAAAAACGCGCCAAACACACATGGAAAATTGTATGACAAGTTGCAAAAAGGCTTAGAATAAGGTACATATCAGATACCCATACTCAATAGCTCGTTGATATTGTCGAACCTGCTCAAATCGATCTCCAACGGAATCACCATTTCACCACCTCACCAAGATAATCTCTTCACAAGCTAACAAGGATGCAAATGAGATTAAAATTAACTTTGGTTAATTTAATATTTACTATTTGGAAAGGTAATTAATATTTTTCAATGGGGAGATTATATTTATTTTTCATAAATAAATTTAATCAAAGGACCTTTTCCATTATCGTGAGATCAATTGCTTATCCAGAAAAATTTAAACAATTTCATGATCAATCTCCCGAGGGGGCACACAATCAGGATTTTTTTCTCCATCAGGCACACTATCGAGACTTGAGTTAATCTTTGAAACAATGTTGTCTTGACATCATTTCAAAGAGGAGCAAAATGTATACACATAAAAATGGCTATGAGCAATTAAATAAATATTTTATATTTATTTAATATTTATTCTTCTATTAAATAGTTAATTTGAAAAGATTAGTTTATTTAATTCATTTAGTGTCTTTCTATTAATTAATTTAATTGAAATATTTTATTAATTAATTCATCTATCCTATTCCTCTAAATTAATTAAATATCTAAATATTTAATTATTCTTCTAATCAGTTAATTAAATATCTAATATTTAATTATTTCTCCAATCATTTGAATATCTAATATCTAATGGTTACTCTTCTATCCTATAGTCTCAAATATTAAATAATTCTAAATTATTTAATCTCTTTTCCAACTCATTCTTCTATCTCCACTTCATCTTCCCTTTGCCAACTCATCAATCATGTGGCTAAAGATATTAATATTTCTTAAATATTAATTCATCATTTATCTCCAACTACCAAATTTAATGAAACATTGTGTATGTACACATATTTCATAACCTTCTTCTATATTCTCTCCAACATCCCTACATCTTAGGAAGGACTTGAGTCCACTTGTCCTCTCATGCCTAAATCTTCTCCAACCATCCCTAGATTCCCCCACTCAGCAACCCAGTCAAGGTGAGATGAGTGACACTTGTCTTCTCCTTCCCCCTTTCTCTCAACCTTTTCCTTTTCTCACAACCATCCAAATTTGCAGATCTGATCATGACCGTTGATCCAGGCCACATCATCTTATCCTCTCAAATTCTATAAAATCAGGAGTTTGAGTTGAGAAAGAGTTAGTCTTCAAGTGAGTTTTCAAGTTAATCATGTGTGAAAACTTATGCATCCATGAGTTTTAATCTTGAAGCATTTTAGCATAATCATTAGCATTGCACATCATAGTATCAGTTAACTACCAGTTATCAGTCCATTATGCATATGCCATCTTGGAAGCTATCAGTGCTTGTCTGAGAGCACACCATCTACAACCAGGAATAGTGGAGTTAGGGCACAATGAGACTTAAATTATGAAGGTAAAAATAGTATTTTTATTTTAATATCAATTTCAAGTAGTTTCATTGGTTAAGTTTGGATTTCCTATAGCATTTCCTTTGTATTTTGTGAAACTAATATGTTGTAGGTAGTTTTCCTGATGATGAAATTCAAGTCGACATAGATCACTGTCGCATGATAGTAACTGAGTTCTGCTAAAGTTCCCACACTACGAACCAATTGTTTTTAGTAGCCAATAATCCTTACATCTAATAGTTCAAGGAGTGTGGATCATACCCCATAGATACCTCTCATGTACCCTTCAGGATGAGACATGAATCCCCTGGTTATAAGATCTCTGGATCTCCGAGGTAAGATAATCTGCTATGCTAGAGAAGTGAGTGTCATGGTGGGGGAGCCATCGCTACTATAATCTCTATCTATCCGCCTTTCTTGTGGTATTCTATTGTAGAGGCTCCATTGGATGGTTTCCATTTTCCAAACTAGGCTTGTAATCATTTTCAATTTGTCTTCAAATCTTTCCATGTGAAAAGGCTAATAAGAGTCAATCCAATCTTGGGCCAATATAGGCCCTTTCACATGTAACTTTAATTTTCAAAGTTTATCCAAAACAAACTCAGTGGCCATATTGTCTTTGCAATCTTCTAGGTGCTTGAAATTCACCATTTTTATCAAAAACATCAGAAACTCAAAGAAGACCATCAAAACAACAAACTTGATCAACAAAAAACTGCAAACAAGGTTCTAAAACTTCAAACTATCTTATTCACATCTTTGCAATCAAAGTCCATCCAAAATCCATAGGTCCTCTAGGTTGCATAAGTCCTCATTTAACACTTGCATTATCTTAGGATCAAATCCAAATATTTGCTTAAAAAGTCATTAAGTTCAAAATACTCTCATATCAACCATCAATCAAACTAGGTGCCCTTACTCATCAATCTATTATAGGGTATCATCTGTCAACATTTCAACCTAGGTCAACAACAAACCTTAATACATTTTGAGTAGTGTCAAACATTTGGTCCTTCGAATTTGCATCCCATTAGTTGCATATTAATCTTAGGAATCATTCCCCATTTAGAAAGAGTCTCAAAGCATGAGTCAAAATGGTATAGCCAGGTGATGGTTTCTTCTTGTTCCTAAAACCTAATCTAGGACCAAACGATGATCAAGAAGAAATCATTGACAATCTCGATAACCTTGCTTGGAGGATAATAAGGAATTCCCCCCAATATATAGGAGTAATATTTATCATTGAGGACAAAATACAAAAAGCTCTTCATATAGAGGCTAAAGATGAAAGAGAAGTCATTCAGCAAAGACTTGAGAGACTTAGGCTACAACAAAAACAACAACCTCATCCTAATCCTCAATAGAGTGTCAAGTTAAGTTGCATAATTAGTCTAGTCTCACTTGCATATATATTTGAATTCAGGTCTTGCATTTAAGTCCTTAGAGCATCACAACCCGTCTTAGGTCCTGCATCTCAAGTCATCTTAAAAGTCCTCATGCCCATCACCATATCTCAAAAGGCTAAGAACAAGATGGATCCAATTAGAAACCCTTTTGTTTAACCCATCTAGCATTATGAATTGGCCAAACTATGCACATGGACAACCTCGAGGAGGGGCAAAATTACTAACAAACTTGAACAACATGCCCTCAATAGAGGAAACCTAACATAACCTGACAACAGAAGAGCTTGAGGCTGCACAATAGGACCCACGAGTCCTCAAGGTTGTCAATGCTCTCCTAAATCATGATTGAGATAGATATCTCTCTCCTTGCTATTACAAAATGGTGTGAAGTTACCCCCAAAATTTGATATGACAATAATATTACCAACAGGAGTAACTTTAAACCAAAATATGATTCAAGTACCCAACTCGTCTCAAACACAAGTTGTGTCCTCAAGCTCTACTCAAGGAACAACTCAAGGCAAACAAGAATCATCTACCCAAGCTACCATATCTTCAAACCAAGGTACACAATCTGACATGGTATCTTCAAATGTGAACATCTCATCTCAAACACATGCCAATGTTACATCCCAAACAATCTCAAGTGTCTCAATGCAAGGTCAGACAAATACCTCCCAGTTTTCAATTGCAAGCAGTACATCTCAACCAATGGTGTCAGTTGTGGGATAAACTTATAGCAACCAAAGTCTGAACCAAGGTCCAAATAATCCAATTAGTACAACTCAACCAAATGTCAACACACAGTTTACCTATTTTACTGCACCTTGTGGAACTCATAGCTCACAAATTCACAATCAATCAATGTTCCAACAAGGTCCTTTGTACACCAGCACCAACCCTTTTGTGGGAAACACATATACACCGAATGTGCCCATGGCTCAAAAACATTTTCTCCTCCAACATGTCAAAAATTTACAAAGGCAAATGACCTATATGTAATCAGGGACTGAGAAGAAAAGTTATACCATGCAAGATCTCTATCTGTATCCATTTGATCAGACATTGTACATGCCCCATTTTCCCCCACATTTTGAGATGCCAAAGTTTGAAAAGTACAGAGGAAAATGTGATCCAAGAGATCACATTAGGGAATTATTTACGACTTGCATCGAGATAGATGATGAAGATACATACATATTTAATGTGCCTATTCCCTAAGAGTCATGGTGGTCAAACCTTGGAGTGGTTTTCTCACTTACCACCAAAGATAAGATCATGGGGTGAATTAGTTGAGCAGTTCATCAAAAACTATTGTCACAACATAGACAACCTCGTAACTCTAATGGATCTATATGTTGTCAGGCAAAGAGAAGGTAAAAATTTTGCTTCATTCTTATAGCGTTGGAGATCCCTTGCTTGCAGATGTCCATGTCACATCCCTAAAGTGGAACAAGTGGACATTTTCATAGAAAATTTAATTCCTCATGTCAAATACTCACTATAAATACAATGTCTCAGTACATTCAAATAGATCATAGAAAAAGGCTTAAAGTGTGAGAAGGGTCTTGTTGAACAAGGGATTTTGAAGATTAGTAAGGAAAGTGGCTCTACTAGTAATAGAAACAATGAGAAGTCAAAAAACAAAAATATGACAAGTGATGGGGTTGTAGATGCCCATTTAGTAAACAGAGCTCAACTTGTGGTTTCACTACAAGGACCGACCAATTATTTTGTGCCAAATATAAATCAATCCTAGGACAACAATGTAGTGTCCACAAATGCAAATGTAGTGCAATCTTGTAATTCTAGACCTCCAAGGACTAATACACCATGAAGAAACTATACACCACTTGGAGAGCCAATTGAGTCAACGCTCAAGAAATTGATACAAACAAATGTCATAACTCTACCTAAGGTCAACCCATATGAACCAAGTCCTTTTAAACTAACCTGATGGAACGATAATGATTTTTGTGAATATCACCACACCAAAGGCCACAAAACATCAAGTTGCTAAAAACTAAAGAACTTGATTCAAGACCTCATTTATCAAGGAGATATCATTGTGGATAATAATAAGGGTTCCACCAATGGAGATCATACTATTTTCAAGGACCTATTTGTCAAACATGACAAAGGAAAAGCTTCAAGCTCAGGTTCACAAGTCAATCAAGACAACTACACTAAGGTTTCCTATGATTATGCAATCAATACTCTTAGCTTGGGTGATGAGATAGTGGCCACAATTACTCTCAACCCAATAAATAAAGATTGTGCGTTTATCACGTGTCGATAAAAAGTAGAATTGCAAGGAGTCCCTTCCAATCCTCTTCTATCAATATGAAACTACAATGTTGTAGACCAATTGAAGAAAACTCAAGCACAAATATCACTCTTTGATTTGCTCTGCATTTATTTGAATCACAAAGCAATCCTAGACAAAGCTTTTCATGAATATGTTGTTTCCCGTGACATAGATGAGAATACTTTCCAATCCATGGTTGGAAATCTAGTTGTTGTTCCTCATGTTTACTTCACAGAGCAAGATATTCTCACAGCCAGGCCTTTGCAAAATGACACTACATATAGAGGTTTTTGTTGATAAGAGAAAGTTCAGGAGAATGTTGATCCAACAAAAAGGATAAATATTAAATCCTATGATAATGAAGAACACCCATCAAAATGTGTAGATACTCTACCTGTGCAAGTAAGACCTATCACTATCAATGTCACATTCCAAGTACTAGATAGAGAGTTAGGATACAACATACTATTGGGTCGCTCATAGATACATACAATACAAGTTGTGCCATCAAATTTTCATCAATGCATTAAGTTTCCATATAATGGCATTGAGATCACCATATGATGCAGGAGTATCCCCGGTCTATGAGTAATTTTGCATCAACCAAAAATATTTCTTTAGTTTTATTCTTGTTCAGTTCTGGTAGTAGATTTATGTGTTTCTTTCAATGTGTTCTGATAGCTGGTTCTTTTTTATTGTGGATCAGATTTTTAGTTTCTAGGCTTATTCTTGTGTATTATCCTACATTTTCAGTTCATTTGGACTCTTTTCTAGAGAGTTATCCCTTTCAAAGTGTTTGTTTCTTGGTTCTGGAGCAGTTTTGAGCTTACCGGCTAGTTGGTGATTTCTTCTCATGCAGAGAAATTTCTTGGCTTATGGATCTATTTGGTGCCTTTCTCGATGTTCTTGCGTGCTTGGCTGACCTTCCATTCGATCCACACTTCTTGGATGTCCTTTTCCAAAGGATTTTCCCTTTCATTCTTAGGGCCAACCTATTTGCACATTTCAATTTCCTTTCTTGGTAAATGTAAACTTTTGTCACCGACCCAGATGTGTTTTGGAGGGTATATATATTGTTATATGTGATCCTTAGGAGGGAGTTCAAAGATTATGGGGATCTAGTTTCTGCAATTGTAATTCGGATGCATCTTGGAGGTCCAGATGGATTGTAATCTGGCATGTAGTATGAAATTGGGCATGTTAGCATGCATGTAACCAGATGATTTCTAGATTTTCTATGATGATAATATGATGATGCAGATATCTAATCTTGTGTTTAATCTATGTTTTGGGTATGTGCAGGATCATGGTGTGCCAAAACAGGCCCTTAAGTGGCAATGAAATTTCAAAAAATCAGAGTTATGCAACTTGACATGAAAATTTGAATAAGTTGTGAACATTATTTTTAAAATATGTCAAAAGAGAATTTATAGAAAATTGAATGTAGTTTCCAAGCTACTAGTTTTTTTTTGGAAGAAAAAAAATCCTATTATATGAAAATTTCAAATTTCAATGCAATGGTACTAAAATTTCAGGAAAAAGATAAGAAGTAGACGTATGTCTGACCACCCTAATCATAATCAAATCATAATACTTTTTTATAATATTTATAATATAAGTATTAGACTCATGTACGGATGTGACACATATTTTTTTATAATTTTTTATAAGGTAAATAATTATTTATGAATTTTTTACTACAGATTTTAAAAAATTCAGAAACTCCTAGGTTTGACCACCTTAACTTGGTCAAAACCTTATGAATTTTTAATTTTTTTAATTTTTTCCTATATTAGATGAAGCATAGGATGTGATGCATGTTTCAGACTCAAAAAATGTTATACCATTTGAAAGTTATGAGTGTTTTTCAATCAGTCTTCAATCAAAACTATTGTCAGAATTCAATTAGAAAATAAATAATAATTATTTATTAAAGTCGAAATAAGAAAAGCATTATTATTTTGGAAAGCTGAGAACGTCCTTAAAAAACCCTTTTCATTTTATCAATTTTGGCTGCAAAAAAGTCGTCAGCCACCAGTGTAAAGTCTGGAAAATCAAGGAATACTGAAAAACACATTTTTCAATTGACTTTCTAGGCTTGTCACTTCCAAGCCAAATCCCAAAGCATTCCCGAGCTGAAGTTTGAAATTTTAAAATTTTACAACACAAATAGGATATCCGATAAAATTGGATATCCGATTTTAATAAGTAATTTCACTAACTAAATTTGCACATAATTAATCTAATGTTTATTAATATATTAATATATAATATTTTAATATATTAATTTATAAATAAATTAGTATATGATATTAGGGAGAGGGAGAGGGAGAGGGGGGAGTGGGGGGAGAGAGAGAGAGAGAGAGAGAGAGAGAGAGAGAGAGATTAAGGGAGGGAGAGAGAGATTATGGGAGAGGGGGATAAAGAGAGATTAAGACACCAAATTGTGTCGTTATGGGCCATATGGTATCCTAAGGGGCTGTAGGACACAATATGATCCCTTAGGACACCATAGGACCCATAGAAACCCAATATGGTGTCATAAGGGGTCATATTGTGTCCTAAGGGGTCATACGATGTCTTAAAGGGGTCATATGACACAATATGACCCATTAGGACACAATATGACCCATAACGACCAAATATGGTGTCTTAAGGGGTCATATTGTGTCCTAAGGGGTCATATGGTGTTCTAAGGGGTCGTGGGACACAATATAGGACATCATAGGACCCATAATGACCCAATATGGTGTCCTAAGGGGTTGTAGGACACCATATGACCCCTATGGACACTATAGGACCCCTTATGACACCATATGGTGTTGTTAGGGGTCATATGGTGTCCTTAGGGGTCATAGGACATAATATGACCCCTTAGGACACCATAGAACCCATAATGACCCAATATGGCATCATAATGGGTCATATGGTGTCCTAAAGGGTCATAAGGGTTCATGGGACACCATATGACCCCTAAGGACAGCATACGACCCCTTATGACACCATATGGTATCGTTAGGGGTCATATGGTGTCCATAGGGATCATATGTGTCCTAGGATACCATATGACCCCTTAAGACACCAAATTGTGTTGTTATGGGTCATATGGTGTCCTAAGGGGTCGTAGGACACAATATGACCCCTTAGGACATCATAGGACCCAAAGCAACCCAATATGGTGTCATAAGGGGTCATATTGTATCCTAAGGGGTCATATGGTGTCTTAAAGGGGTCATATGACACAATATAACCCATTAGGACACAATATGACCCATAACGACCCAATATGGTGTCCTAAGGGGTCATATGGTGTCATAACCCCTTAGGACACCATATGACCCCTATAAACACCATATGACCCCTTATGACACCATATGACGCCTTATGACACCATATTGGGCCGTTATGGGTCATATTGTGTCCTAATAGGTCATATTGTGTCATATGACCCCTTTAACACATCATATGACCCCTTAGGACATAGTATGACCCCTTATGACACCATATTGGGTCGCTTTGGGTCCTATGGTGTCCTAAGGGGTCATAGGACACAATAGGACCCCTTAGGACACCATAAGACCCAAAGTGACCCAATATGGTGTCATAAGGGGTCATATTGTGTCCTAAGGGGTCATATGATTTCTTAAAGGGGTCATATGACATAATATGACCCATTAGGACACAATATGACCCATAACGACCAAATATGGTGTCTTAAGGGGTCATATGGTGTCCTAATGGGGAACCCTGAGCGTTCGATTAAGTGGGGGGCAAAATAGGAGCATGCATAGGATAATAATGCCTAACTAGACATGTTGGAGCTGACAGTTCATCATTGCAATGAGCAGAATGAGAAATTGGCTACAAGACAACATTCGAATGAATGAGACTGACAATTTTTTCGCCAACCGAAAAATTGCTGCCCTAATAAAATCGTAGGGAAAATTGAAAAACCAAGATAGGATTTTGTAGGGACCCCTCTCGTGGCCCTGTAGGTTCAAACTAATTGTTCATAGGTGCCACGGATTCCGAGTTAGGGCCCATCAAAGTTTGACAATTTTAGCACTTAGGGCGCTCAAGGGACGACGTCAGTAGGGTATGACCCCAAGTGTTCAACCGAGTGCGGGGGAAATTAGGAGCATGCATAGGGTAATAATGCCTAATTGGACATGTCAGAGCCGACGATTCATCATCATGACAAGCTGAATGAGAAATTGGCCACGCGACAACATTCTAATGAATGAGACTGACAATTTTTTCGCCAACCGAAAAATTGCTGCCCTAATAAAACCATAGGGAAACTTGAAAAAATGAGATAGGATTTTGTAGGGACCCCTCTCATGGCCTCGTAGGTTCAAACCAATTGTCTGCAAGTGCCACAGATTCTGAGTTAGGGCCCATCAAAGTTTGTTAATTTTAGCACTTAAGACGCTCAAGGGATGACTCTGATAGGGTATGACCCCGAGCGTTCGACCGAGTGGGGGGGAAAAATAGGACCATGCATAGGGTAATAATGAATTGTATCAAGTATTGTTCATTAAATGAATTGTATTGTATTGTTCATTATACAAACAACACTTACGATGAAATGAAATGAATTGAATTAAATTGTTCATTAAATAACCATTATTAACCATTGTTAATTATTGGAATGAAGATTAAAGATTTCCATGATAACACCATGCACAAATGAGCAACAATTTATATGATCTAATATCAACTTCTATATATATAAAAATGTCAAATGATTACAAATGTATGTCCATACACAAATATGGCATAAACGCCAACTCAAACAAAATGTATGTCTAAATACGTGAATGTATGTCCATATACAAAATATGCATGCCAACTAGACATGTAAGCATCCAAAAACTATCTATAACATCCTAAGCTACTGATGGATCATCAAAATCGATCCTCTTCGCCACACTGCTCGGCTCTGAAGGATCCTACACAAGAAAAGCAAACCACGATTAATATTAGTTATATTATATAATTAACATTCGAAAAGTTAACATAAAAATGAACTATAATTGAACTATTCATGTTTACCTCATCTCCACATTTTCTCTTCGGCTTTGTAGGACTCTTGATGTATGTCTTTGGTAGAGGAGCTATGCTTTCAATATTTTCATACACAACCTACATATGTTCAGAAACATGACATTGATACAAGTTAGCATATAATTGTCACTGATAATAACAAATTATATCTACTAAACACAAAATAAAATAAACACACATCTACTCAAGGCATCTCTTCTTCTTCTTCTTTTTCTTCTTCATCTTTAGGTATACTAGGTGTAGTCATCAAGGATGTGAAGCCAAGAATTCTCTATACATATACACAACAGGTATATGAAACTATCAATCTATGTCTAGACGTGTATAATCACTATGTTATTTAAACTATTCATTCAATCATATTTGCATTCAATTACCTTTCCCTTGTCTCCAACTGCACTACCAGATCCTAAATCACACTGCCCCACACTCGTGCTGCTTGTGCCATACAAGAGTAAAATAAGATATACATGCAAGTTACTACATAATCTAATTAATACCATTATAAATGATGAGCATGTATGTACAATAAGATACAAATGAATAGGTGCAATAATATATGTACCGTCAAGCTATCAAGGCCAATTGAAATGATCGACAAGGTGCCCTCCTAAATCTATCTCAACTCCTCCTCAGTCATCAACTGTTAAATAGAACATGTAAATAAAAATTAGTACTTAATATTATCTAGATTATAAATATTCATTTAAAATATAGCATGAACTGTGAAAATACAAATCTTACCACTACATCATCAATGTATGATGATGGTGCCTCCTTGCCTCTAACATGTGAGGACTCACCAAGGTATCCTCTAGTATGTGTCATAACATCTGGTGCATCATGCATCTCATGCACCTCATAATCTGCAATGTTCGTAGGAGGATCAACAAGTTGTCCAACTGGACCCAAGCATATGTGCCTACACATGACACAACTATGGGGCACACATATGTGTGGAGCTGAGGATGACGTGTCATCACCACCGGATGCACCGCTACCATCAAAAGTAGGCCGAGCTACTGACCTAGCCTGAGAAACCAAAAGGCTACTCAAAGAGTGAATAGCCGATATGGTCCGTGAAGCCACCTCACAAATGATATCTGGATATTGCACTGGAGGTGGGGGATCAATGGGAGGAGGGGGGACATATGGGCCCTGGACTACTCTGACTGCCCCAGGTCTATTTTGGGGCATACCTAAACCCACACCTTGGAAAGGTTGGATGTCAAAGTAGTTCACATGTTTGCGTAAAACAAACTCAGCATACAATTTTTTTATGAAGTAGAAGGGGACATGAAGATTGTTGTTGGGTGGTTTGTCAAAAACCATCCACCAATGATCCCAAAAGTTTTTCACAATACCATCATTTGTGCACCATTTAATAGAAAGTTTTATTTTTTTGGGGTCTACGGATTGACCAGTACGGGGATTCACAAACAATGAGGTGATATCGGCTTTCGATATCTTGAGATCCTTGATCTCCTTATATGACAAGCCATCCGCATATTATTCCCTCATAGAATCTTGCCACAAAAGGGCGACATTGTGCTCCTCAGTCATGGTTTCCATACTCTTTATGATCAACGTGAGAGGATCAAACATTGGGTTTAGACAAGGGATTGTACGATATATATCTGTAATCCCCCTCAATTCATTCAAATTTTGTGCAATCATATCCTGAATTGAGGGGGGGTTTGGCAAAGGAGGGTTTGGTTGTTGCGGTTGTGGTTGATCAATGTTTTCATTGTTATCCCCCATTTTTTACCTAATTGAATGTAAACAATTGAATTTAGTTAACAAATTTAAACAATTTTGTATTTGATTTTAAATAACCTAGTTTTCATGAAAAAACCATATTTTCAATGAAAAATCAAATAAACATTAAAATAAAAATAAAAATTGAATGAAAACAATTGAAAACAATAAAAATCTTACCGTTCAATCTATTTTTTAGCAATTTTTGGGCAAAACGTCGGATAACGGATGCAATCGGATATCAGATTTCTATAAAATCGTGCAGCCCGTGGGTTAAAAATGACTCACGGGCTATCACAATCGAAATATATTGCCTTAGAAAATTGGATATCCGATTTTTATACTTAAATTATTTTAAAATAACATTATATTATATAATATAATATATTATAAAATATAATATATTATATTATAAAATATAATTATATATTATTTAATATATAGTATAATATAATAATATAGTATATAATAAGTATTATATAATATTATATTATATTATATAATATAATAATATATAATATATTATTATATTATATTATATATTATATAATATTATATTATATAATATAATAATCTAATATATAATATAATAATATATTATTTATTATATAATATGTAATATATAATATTACATTATATATTATATAATATGTAATATATAATATTACATTATATATTATATAATATATTTTTTAATTTAAAATTACAGATAAAAATCGGATATCCGATTTTAGCTGATATCCGATTTTCTTAGGTAAATACCATGCCAAGCAAAAAGTCAACATGAATTTTTGCATTTTTAGGCGAGTGGAGAAGGCTATTTTTTTCACATTGCCACTTTTTGGCCCCCCATGATCTTGCACTAGCCCTTTTGTTGTTTCTTTCATTGTGTTACTCTTGTTGCATGATCTAGTCAATTCTCTTTGAGGACCCACCAGTAATGGTTGAACCAAGTGGTATCAGAGCTGGTTGCAAACCTTGAGGCATTCCTTTGGGTGAACAGATCATCGAGTTGAGGCAGGATGCGAGTGTGTTTGATAGATTGCCGAGTTTGAGGCAATTGAAACTTGTAGTCAGATCACCGAGCTGAGTCAGTTGCACCGGAGCAAAGGAGGAGATGCCGCCAAGAAGGATGAACCCCCGGAGGGTAGAGTAGATGATGGAGGATTTCAAGAATGAGATGAGAAACGAGATCTGAAATGTAGTACCCCTCCCTTGATTGGACTTTTAGATACATGTTTTGACTTCAGTTGACTTTTTTAGTGGATATTAGGGGATACATTATATTGTGATATTTTACTCAGATATTATGCTATGTTGTGTTATACTTTGATTTAAGTTTCAGTGTATGATGTTTACACATTATTTCCCTTAATGATGGTTAAATGTTATTTTAATGGATTACTGACATGGACCAACACATTTATTTTATATGTGTGATGCGTTATATACATGTTTCATGTTTGTAAGTGTGTGGGGTGCAAGGAGATGATTTTCCTTCACCCACTTCGGTGAGATAGGGAACACCATGATTATCCTCCACCAGTGTGTCTGCTGTGTTTGTATATATATATGCATATGTGGTTTGTTGATGCAGGAAATTGCAAGTACAAGTATCGTGTAGGTACGAGGTATCATCTCCACCTAGCTTCACAGGTCTGAGCGTACCTTATTGACCTGATGGAAGTGGAGGAGATAGTCGTAAGGCCCTACAATTAACCCTAGCCATGCTCAATAGTGAGCATTGTTAGTCGTCTGTCAGTTCCCTATGTTGGTATGTAGGTCATGTTCTTAGTTGGTTTATTGGAATTTGTGTGTTGTGCATTTGTGAAATTAAATTATTCTCTTCGTGTGTTTCAATGAATAATTAATATTTAATACCCTATGGATATTAATAATAAATAATTAAGTTTAGAAATAAATGATTAAGTGTGTTTTATATGTTTTAATAGATTGATCAATTTGTTTAATGGGTTGGTTAAATTTGAATTCTTGATATATTAATAAAATTCTATATTATGTTGTTCCATTAAAAAAAAGGGGGTAAAGTTATACTACCTTTATGATTATTAATGGGTGATTAATTTTTCATTTCTTAGAAGAGAATGAACTTAATTTAAATTTGAACATTTTAATTAAAGGTATTGTTTTAAAAGAAATGAGAATTTTCTATTTCTCATTTTTAAATTGGAAATGACCTAAAAGATATTGTGGGTGGAAAAATTTTATATAATGTAAAATTTTCCCCAAAAACTATTCATTATGTATTTTGGAAATTTTTTGTCTGAAGAAAATTTAGCTGGGAAGAAAGAAGGAGGTAGTTGAGGAAAAAAAAAATCCAGTTGAAGGATTTTAGCTCTTCTCAGATTATCTTCCAGAATAGCTTATTAAGGTTGGCGTTTATAAAAACCTTTGTTTTTCAAGTTTATTTGATTTGAAGGAAAATCTATGTGTGTGTATTTGAAATCATCTGTTTGCAAACTCATTTTAGTTTTGTTGGAAAAGGAAAAGATAGCATTTTAATTTGGAATTTAAACCCCTTTGGTTTCTTCTCAATTTCCCAATCATTTCTTAATTTGTTTCAAATTGAAATTTGGAAGTGGTTGTTTGTTTGCAAACTCATTTTAGTTTTGTTGGAAAAGGAAAAGATAGCATTTTAATTTGGAATTTAAACCCCTTTGGTTTCTTCTCAATTTCCCAATCATTTCTTAATTTGTTTCAAATTGAAATTTGGAAGTGGTTGTTTACTGTGTTTTTTGTAAAAATTTCATATTTGAAGTATTTAATTTTGTTGATAGAATGAAGAATTGGATTGTTTATTGTGAAAGTTGATTTGGGAAAAGTTTAAAAATTGTTGAAATTCACCCCTGTATGGGGTTATGTTGGCAAAATTTGCCCAAATTTGGTTTCTTGGAAGTTGTTTTAAAAAAAAATTGAAGTTCTCATATAATTTCCAAATTTGTTTATTTGCCCAATTTTGGTTTGCTGTTAAAAAAGTTGAGTTTGTGTGTTTGAATTAAGTTTATTGTCAAAAAAATAAGAAAAAAAAATTAAAAAATTCTGCTGTTATAGTTTTAACTCAGAAAATTATATATATATATATATATATATATATATATATATATATATATATATATATATATATATCATGTTAGTTCTTTTTTTAAGTGGTTAAAAAAAAAATGTTTTGGGAAATTAAAAGAGATTTTATTTTGAAGGGAAAAAAATTAATATTTAGTATTTTTTATTATTATTATTTTAATTAGTGGTTTAAATAATATGTTATTTGGAAATTTTGAAAATGGAAAATGAAAAATAGTTATTGTTGGGAATTAAATAATATTTTCATTTTAGTGAAATATAAATATTAGTTGAATAAATATATAAAATAATCTATATTTTTATATGTATTGGTAAATATGTATAATTATATGAATATAATTTTGGTGTTTAATTTATTGTGTAATGGTGATTTTTAAATGTTGTATTTTGAAATTTAGATGAACTAGAAAACCTTGGTCAATTTGTATTTTAAACAAAATGGAAAAATAACATTATTCTAGAGTAGCGAAGATGCGTGATTTAATTGACTGTATTCAAATTTATTTTTGAAACTACGAGTCCTTGGTTGAATGTATTAGATATTGTCATGTGGTTGTCTTCATGGTTGTTCTTGTTTGTAGTCAAGGATTTGTCAGTTAGTTAACCTTGTGTGTGGACTTATTTGGCCAAGTGGTTTTCTATTGGTTTGAACTCCTTGTACAATTTCATGTTATACCTTGGTTTTAGGAGTTCGTTTGGTCCTTTTTAGTTAAGTGTCATAAGGGAGAGTACCTTTCGAGTGGGGGTCGTGCCCAAAGTGGTTAGTAGGGTAACCCATCAAAATTTTGCTTAAGTAAGTGACAACTTAATAATATATTAGGGGATTTGGTAGATGAAACATTAAGTAAGATAAATTATGGCCACCTCATGGTTGAGTGCTAGTACAGACTCGGGATGCAATGGGAAGGCCTGGAATGGAAAACCAACTACCTTGTCTTCATGAAAGGTTTGTTGGGTCCGCATGATACATGGATGGGGGCCAGAGGTTTGGGAGAGGCTACCAGGGTAACCCAGGATGGGGGTCAGGACCTATGGAGGCCTACCAGAGTCCATACCAGGTATGCAATGACACTCTTCCCTTATGTTCACTAGCATGCAGTCTTGTGTTGATTGTGCTTAAAGCACTATTATGGGAGTCATATCTGTATGTTTATGCTTTATGTGCATACCTGATATTCATGTTAGACTATGGAATGCTTAGTTATGGATTGTGAGGAATTAGTTTTGCAGGTGCTCCAGTTGTTCTTTTCTATTTACTCCATTCCATGTTTCAGAGGGATCCTTTTGTTCTTCTCGGGTCATTCATGTATCATTTCTTTATGTATGCCTTGATAGTAGGATGTAATTGATGTAACCTTATGTATTTTTTTCATCTTTTATTTAATAGAATGGTCTTGCACTTGAAGCAGACCCAAAGACATAGCCCATTAGGGGTGAACTCTATTATCAACTTGTGTAGTATGATGTATGTGTTCATTTATTCATCTAGTTGCTTTTAATTTTGGATGCTTGAATGGTATTATGGTTAAAATATATAATGATATTTAGGTGATATTAATCTTAATTGTATGTATCAAGTTATTAATTAAATGCAGTAATAGGATTATGATAAATGTAGCTTTAATGATGTAATGTAACTAATGGCAGTTGTATATATTCAATCATGCTTAGTTTATTCTCTTATGGAATTTAACTGGTATGTTCATGTGGTAATCATTCTATTATGAGTAGGTTTAATCAATCTCATTGTTAATTGGATTAATACACCTTTGTTCATTAGATTAATCGAGTAATCTTCATTGGAAAACCCTTTAGATGTTTTAGTTAAGTTTTCCGCTTGTGCAAATGTTATTGCAATGTTTAATTTAATGCATCTTAAAGTTCATTAATGTTTTAAAAAAAATATTTGCACTCTTTTCGAGAGTTATAGTCGAATCCTTTAGGGTTTCTTGGTGGGGCATTACACACTCAGTTAAGGGATTTACATGATGAGCCTTGCTAGGAGCTTTGACCTGTTAGGATCAACCTCGCAAGAGGATTTAACACTTAGATGTTGAGCTACTTGGTTAAGGGATTTACAATGAAAGGTTTGTTAGGACCTACCCAGTTAAGGGATTTTGCTATTGTAATTGTTAGAGAACAACAGTGAATGATATGGGTATAGCACTTAACTTCTTGCTTGATCAGATCCAACTATTGCTCCAAATCTGCTACACTCTGGCAGATCTCATACTCTGGTTCAACTTCACACTCTTCTAAAAAACCACTGACACAACAAACATCAACTGTACCGACCTAAATAATCTTTACAACTCAGTCAGTCACAAAACCCTAAGACTTACAACATAGATCACCACAAATCTTTACAACTCATTCTAGATCATCATTGATGATCTTATGGATCATTGCAATCAATTACAAATCAATTACAATCGTTGAATGATCATTGCATCTCTATCTAATAAAAAGTCAAACCCTTAGAACACTTCGCTAGGCACATTGCATATTCCCAAGATATTTGCTCTCCAAACATGCCAAAACATCATTCAAATACTTCACGCGGTTTGTGCCATGTCATCACCAACATTTGAACTTGATGTAGATCACCGCCAAACCAAAAATCATTACCAGTTAAGAGAATTATTTACCGGTCCTTAAACCCTTCTTAAACCCTAGCAAAAATACAATAGAAATCATAAACATGATTTCTGACAACCAAACCATGATGCGGTTCCGGTCAGATACATATTAAAATGATGCAAACTCACATTCCAAACCACAACACTTCAATCATCACCAATTGCCAGATCTAATCAAAATATTTCCTTGTTTACCGGTTAAGGTCCCAATTCCTAGTTTCCTGACTTCAATACTGGTAAGGCATTTCTAGTAGACTAAAAAGACTTAGATGACAAAATTCAACATAGTAAACATCATTTTCCATCAATGACAACACAAATAACTAATCAAAGTCATCCAATCATGAAATCTCAATCTCTTCATCACAATCTCATCACAAACAGTCCTTTACTAGTTCAGTCATCATTCTTCATCTGTATCAGTTATTCCAATCATGCCAACATACTCCCCCTTTGGCATTGATAGAAACACCAACATAAACACTAACATATTCAACTAAAATTATGTTGCTCAGATCTAGAACTTTGTTGGTTCTTCTCTTCTCTGTTGCACTTCACTCTTTTGTTGATTCTTATCTTCTCCCTCTTTCTGTTACACAAATTTTCCTCCTTAGGCTAATATATTTATTCTCTCCCTTTGATAGAAATGACAAAGGTGCATATGCATCATCGGTCATCAAATCTGTTGCTACCGTTGTCTTCAATATCTTTGCAAATCTCATCTAAGTTGCCCCCCCTGTAGAGTAGCCACCATTTCATTAATCCACAATGAAAATATTCATTAAGCCCACCTGATTGATGCATCTCCTGCATCTTATTTCTTCTTATGTAGGGGTCTGACCCCTAATTTATCTCTGAGGTACTCAAAGGTAGTCTTCAATAATGATGTTGTTAAAATCTCTGCTAGCTGCTCTATGCTTGTCACATACTCCATTCTGACTTGTCTTTCCTGTACTCTCTCCCTTAGAAAGTGATATTTCAATTCTATGTGCTTTGTCCTTACATGTAACACATGATTTTTTGAAATATTAATTGCACTTGTATTGTCACAATAAATAGTTACCAGTTCAGACATATCAAGTTTAAAACCTTCTAGCACATGTCTCATCCAGATTGCCTACGTGCAATTCATTGATGTTGCAACATACTCTGCCTCTGTTGTTGACTATGATACACATGTTTTCTTCTTACTTGTCCAAGCAACCAATCTACCTCCAAGAAGAAAAGCTCCACTGGTAGTTCTTTTCTGTTCATCAACATTGCCTACCCAATCTGCATCAGTAAACAGTTCCAAAGAAAAATCATTTTTATAAAGATACCATAAGCCATAATCTATTGTGCCTTTCAAGTACCGAAATATCCTTTTCACCGCTACCAAGTGAGTCTCCTTGGGATCCTTATGAAATCTAGCAACCAAACCAACAACATGTGCAATATCAAGCCTATTGTGAACTACATAATGCAACTTACCAATCATGGACCTATATTATTTTACATCAACAGAAGGTGAATCATCCTATTTAGACAATTTACAACCTGTCACCATCGGAGTACCAACCGGTTTACAATCCTCCACGCCAAGTGTTTTCAATACTTCCTTTACATACTCACTTTGACAAATAAATATTCCACAATCCAATTGTTGGACTTGCAACCCAATGAAAAACTTAATCTCACCCAAATTCTTTCTTCACCTCCTCAGCAAAAGTCATACATAAATCATCATCACCTCCAAAAATTATATTGTCTACAAATACTTCAGCTATCAACACTCTGTCTCCATCAGTCTTGAGATATATGTTATTGTCCTCACTAGTGTGCTAGAATCCTATCTTGATCAAGTGTGCATGCAATCATTCAAACAATGCTCTCGGTGCCTGCTTCAATCCATACAGTGCCTTGTGTAACTTGCAAACCATATATTTATCCTCAGACAAAGAATATCCATCTAGTTGTTCTATGTACACTTATTCCTCAAGGATACCATGAAGAAAAGTGGATTTAACATCCATCCAGTAGACCTTAAAGCCTTTAAATGTAGCATAAACAAGTAACATTCATACTCCTTCCAATCTCTCCATAGGTGCAATGATTTCTCCATAATATTCTCCTTCTTCTTGTGCATAGCCTTTGTACAACAACCTTTCTTTATTCCTCGCAACCTTTCCTTCTTCATTCAACTTGTTTCTAAAGACCCATTTAGTGCCAATTACATTCTTGTCTTTTGGTCTGGGAACAAGTGTCCATGTCTTGTTCTTCTCTATCTGATCCAATTCCTCATTCATAGCATTAATCCAATCATCATCCTCCAATGCCTCTCTTACTATTTTAGGCTCAATGGTAGATATTAAATAAGAGTTTTCTCTGATTTTCCTTCTTGTTTGTACACCAACATTTTTATCTCCAATAATTTATTCTTCTGAATGATTCAGTCTGACATATCTTGGTATTACTGATTCCAATGTTGTGCCTTCTACTTCATTTACCGATTGAGCACCTATTTCTGCATTTTCCTGCTCATCATTATTTTGTACTTTCAGTTCAATAAACACAAGTTTGTCTTCATCTTTCTCAGGTACTGGTCTCATCAGATTTCTCAGAGAGTTCATCTACCTTCACATTTGCACTCTCAATGATCATTTTTGTTCTCTTGTTATAACATTTGAAAGCCTTACTCTTTGTAGAGTAACCAAGAAAAATACCTTCATCACACTTTGCATCAAACTTTCCAGTATAATCATCACGTTTAATGAAACATTTACTCCCAGAATTTTTAAAGTAACTTATAGTAGGAGTCTTGCCATGCCATAATTCGTAAGGTGTTTTGTTGTTACCTCTCTTGACAAGAACCCGGTTCAAAGTGTAAACAATAGTGCTAATTGCTTCTCTCCAAAACATTTTATGTACTTCACCTTGAATCAACATGGTTCTAGCAGCTTCAACAATTGTTCTATTCATTCTCTCTGCTATGCCATTATGTTGTGGGGTTATAGGAGCTGGCATCTGCCTCTTGATTCCCTGTTCATCACAAAACTTCACAAACTCATCAGAAGTAAATTCTCCTCCCCGGTCAAATCTCAAACATTTCAAATTCTTCCTGGTTTCTTTCTCAACTAAAGCTTTGAATGCTTTGAATTTACTAAATGCCTCAGACGTTTCTCTTAGAAAAGTTACCCACATCATCTTGGAAAAATGATCAATGAAAATCATGAAATATCTATCACCAAAATAGCTTTTAGTCCTCATAGGACCACAAAGATCAGTATGAACCAGATCTAGAATATTTTCTAACGAGAAAGACTTACTCTTAAAAGATACAAAAGCCATCATACCCATCTAACAATCCTTACATAACACATTATCTGGTTTAACAAGTTGGGGAAAACCTCTCACAATACTTGATTTACTAACCTTTATCAAATTGTCAAAATTTACATGACAAAACCTCTTGTGCCATAACCAATTGTCTTCAATCTTTACCACCAAACAACTATTCACATTAGTATTCAGATGAAATAGATTACCTGTTGTCTGCTTTCCAATAGCAATCAATTCTCTATTATTTTTAATAATCCTGCATACTCCACTTTTAAATTCTAGAAGATATCCCTTATCATTTAACTGACCAACACTCAAAAGGTTATGTTTTAATCCATCAACCCAAAAGACATCATCTGTATTTCTTTTTCCATTTAATGAAATAGTTCCTTTATCTTTAACCATGCAGGGTGAGTTGTTACCAAAACTTACCACACCGCCATTAAATTCTTCAAGGGATAAGAACTTGTTTCTATCATCGTTCATGTGGTATGAGCAACCACTATCTATTAACCCTTCATCACTTCTATCCATGTGAGACACCAATGCCTTCTCATCAGTCGGATCTTCCTCCACAACAACAAACACTATCTCCTCATTGTCATCTTCTTTTGATTCTTCATCAGTTACACCTTTATCTACTGCAACATAACAATGTTTCTGTCCTTTTCCTTTAAATTTCCTGAACTTTTCTTTTCTATCACTATTAGGACAATTTGCAGCAATGTGCCCAATCTTATTGTAGGAAAAACACTTCAAAGGTAATTTACCTTTATACTTACTGGTGCCTCTAGGAAATCTTTTAGCCAATAATGCCTCAAGTTCCATTAGATGATCTTCATTATCCTCACCTCTATTACTGCCATGACTAGACTTGCAGTCATGATTATGATAAATATCCTTTCCTTTCCTAACAGATGTACCAATAACATAAGCTTTAAAAGCAGATTCAGATAGTTTTGAAACACTATTACCAAAGTTGTTTAACTCAAACGCAGTCAAATTTCCAATAAGAGAATCAATTGTGACTTTATCTTTAGAAATAGATCTCAGTTCTTGAATTGCAGAAACTCTAATAGCATACTATGGTAGGAGAGCTCTAAGAATTTTACTAACAATAATATCATCATCAATCTTAGCTCCAACACTCTTAATACCACCTACAACTTCTTTAATGCTTTGACCATATTGTGCAATGTTCTCACCATCAACCATTTTCATGTCATCAAATTTGCCTCTTAAACTTTCTTCTTTTGCTCTTTGAACATGCTCATCTCCTCCATAAATCAATTCTAATTCTCTCATACCTCAAATACAATTTCTAATCCATGAACATCTATATACTCAGAATCAGATAAAGTATTTACAATTACTTCCAAGGCTTGAATGTTTTCTTGTTGTTCTTTAAGCTCATCCGATGTCAAGGGGCTGGTAGTAGGAGCAACATACTTGATTAACACATGATTCCAATACTGAGCACCCAATCCTTTAATGTATATCTTTATCCGATCTTTCCATATCTGGTAGTTGTCCTTGATAAACTTGGGAACATCTTTCTTCAAAATCATTCCCTCAAGTTGTTAAGATTTTTGCACACAGAGGACCAATGCGCTGATACCAATTGTTAATCTTAGAGGATCTGGTTAATACTAAGAGGGGGCTGAATCGGTATTAACAATAATTTCAAACTTAAAACTTGAACTTACAAAACTTCACCAAATCAATCATAAACCAGTAATAAACTCTTTACCATTACCAATAATCACTCATAACCAACTATTAAACCGGTTTATCAGAACTGCTCATTAAGTGCTCATCAACATGCATAAACTGAAAGTAAAACATAACAACACATAAAAACATTCACCATATGAACACCATGTTTTTCACGTTGAAACTAAAATAGGGAAAAACCACGGTGGGAATTGGTACCCACAAAAATTGTGCACTCTTTTGGAATGTGCCCTATTAAGAGCCTAGCCCGGTTAGAAGCTTACAAAGATGCCTTGTTAGGAGTCACCCGGTTAAGGGATTTAGATGATGAGCCCTATTAGGAGCTTTGACCTGTTAGGATCAACCTCACAAGAGGGTTTAACACTCATATGTTGACCTACCCAGTTAATGGATTTATAATGAAAGGCCTATTAGGACCTACCCGGTTAAGGGATTTTCTTGTTGTAATTGTTAAAGAACAACAATAAATGATCTGGGTATAGTAATTAACTTCTTGCTTGATCAAATCCAATTCTTGCTCCAAATCTGCTATACTCTGGCAGATCTCATACTCTAGTTCAGCTTCACACCCTTCTCAAAAACCACTGACACAACAAACATTAGTTGTACCGACCTAAATAACCTTTACAATTTAGTTGGTCACAAAACCCTAAGACTTACAACATAGATCACCACAAATCTTTACAACTCATTACAGACCATCATTGATCAGCAAATGGATCATTACAATCAATTACAATCGTTGAATGATCATCGCATCTCGATCTGATACAAAGTCAAACCCTTAGAACACTTCGCTAGGCACTTTGCATATTCCCAAGAAATTCTCTCTGCAAACGTGCCAAAACATCATTCAAATACTTCATGTGGCTTGTGCCACATCATCACCAACATTTGAACTTGATGTAGATCACCACCAAACAAAAAATCATTACCAATTAAGAGAGTTCTTTACTGGTCCTTAAACCCTTCTTAAACCCTAGAAAAAATATAATAGAAATCATAAACATTATTTTTGATAACCAAACCATGATGTGATTCTAGACAGATATATATTACAATGATACAAACTCACATTCCAAACCGCAACACTTCAATCATCACCAATCGCTAGATCTAATCAAAATATTTCCTTGTTTACCGGTTAAGGTCCTAATTCCCAGTTTCCTGACTTCAATACTGATAAGGCATTTCCAGTAGAACAAAAAGACTTAGATGACAAAATTCAACATAGTAAACATCAATTGCCATCAAGGACAACACAAATAACTAATCAAGGTCATCCAATCATGCAATCTCAATCTCTTCATCACAATGTCATCACAAATAGTCCTTTACTGGTTCAGTCATCATTCTTCATCTACATCAGTTATGCCAATCATGCCAACATGGAGAGGAGCTTGAGGCCGAAGAGGCTGAAGGACTAAAAGATGAAAGAGAAGAAAGATTTCTGAGAGCCACGGCACAAGTGAGTAAAGTTCATAAAGTGGAGGTTTCTAAATTTTTTGGGACACTGAATCCAGAAGATCTGATTGATTGGATTGGATAGTTGGAGGACTAATTTGAGTTTAAGGATATTAAGGAGCTGCAGAGAGTTTGGTTGGCACAAACTAAGTTGAAAGGGTGTGCTACTTTGTGGTGGAAGGAGTTGCAGAGAGATAGAGTTGAGAATGGTGAAATGAAGATCACCCGGTGGAGGCATATGGTAGCAAGATTGAAGAATTAAGTTCATTCTGGGAGACTACGAGTTGGAGTTGCTAAAAAAGTTGCAGAACTTGAAGCAGAGGAACATGAGTGTGAAAGACTATACTAAGGAATTCTACAAGGCAATGATCAGATCTGGACATAGAAAGATGGATAGGTTGAAGGTGGGTAGGTACATAAATGGACTTGCATTTAACATTCAAGATGAGATGAGTATGTTGAAGATTTCCATAGCTGAAGAGGCTTACCAATATGCTTTGAAGGCTGAGGAGAAAGTGAAAAGAAGACATCAAAATAATCCTAGAGGAAAGGAGAGATATAAAGGACATATGAGTGGCAGTATAGAGAAGAAGAATGTTGAAGAAGAATCAAAACCTAAGTGGAATAAAGAACTAGATTAGAAGACACAGAGAAAAGGTAGTGGCAGTGGCAATAGAGAATTCATGGGCAGATGTTTCAAGTGTGGAGAAACCGAACATAGATATTTTGATTGCAAGCAAGGGATGGAAAAGAACTGTGTGGCAAATGATGATCAGGAAGTTAGAATTACCAGTGAGAATCTGTTTGAACCGGAGCAGGGAGAATCCCTTATATTCAGGAGAGTCTTGATGGTGAAAAATAGTGAAGATACCAAACCTACTCAGAGGAAGAATCTTTTTCGATCAATGTGTAAATTTGGTGGTAAGTGTTGTAAAGTTATTGTGGATAGTGGAAGTACTGATAATTTGGTATCTAAGGAGATGGTAGGGAATCTTAGATTGAAGAGAATTAAGCACCCTTGTCCTTAAAAAGGTAAGTTGGTTGTAGGATGATTAGAAGTTAGACATAAAAGAGAAATGTTTGGTGAATTTTAATATTGGGCCTTTTAGGGATGAGATCTTGTGTGATGTTGTAACTATGAGTGCTTGTCATGTTTGGTTGGGGAGACCTTGGCAGTTTGATAGAGGAGCTATCTACGACTATAGAAGAAACCTAATCACTATTGAGAAGGATGGATAGAAGTTCACATTGGCTTCTTTGAGGGAGAAAGAGAAGGAAGTGAGATATTTAAGTCTTGAAAAGAGTTGCAGTACTGGGAAGCAAGTTGCAAAGGTTGCACCGGATGGTGGCATGGATTTGCAGAAGGGTCTGATAAATCAACCTGATAGTAAGAAGGAACTGAATGGAAGTAAGGTTATGGTGGTGAACCAGATGAAGTATTATGGTAGAAATAAATCAG
This sequence comes from Cryptomeria japonica, assembly GCF_030272615.1. Lineage (NCBI taxonomy): Eukaryota > Viridiplantae > Streptophyta > Pinopsida > Cupressales > Cupressaceae > Cryptomeria > Cryptomeria japonica. The sequence continues at coordinate 561,033,462 of NC_081411.1, read as the reverse complement.
AGATGCAGAAGAAGGAGAGTATCAGTTAGAGACAACATGTAGGTCTGAATAAAGGAAAGAGAAATAAAGAGAATCATGAGTTAATGAATCTGGTTGAGGTTTCGAGGGATGTAAGGAAGAGATTTCTAGACAAAGAAGATGTTTGGATCAGAAATGAGCATGGAGTCTATATCTTGAATCCTTTTCGATGTTCATGAGTTTCCTCTCATGGAACATCTCTTTATACCTAGGGTGTCTGATGTAGAAGAATCCTATATCTATGAGCAATCTTGCATCAACCAAAAATATTTTCTTAGTTTTGTTCTTGTTCAATTATGGTAGTAGATTTCTTTGTTTCTTTTAGTGTGTTTCGATAGCTAGTTCTTTTTTATTACGGATCAAATTTTCAGTTTCCAGGCTTATTCTAGTGCATTATCCCAAATTTTTAGTTCAATTGGACTCTTTTCTGAAGAGTTATTCCTTCCATAGTGTTTGTTTCTTGGTTTCAAAGCAATTTTGAGCTTACCAACTAGTTGGTGATTTCTTATTGTGTGGAGAAATTTTTTGGCTTGCAGATCTATTTGGTGCCTTGCTCGATGTTCTTGCGTGCTTGGCCGACCTTCCATTCAATCTGCGCTTCTTGGTTGTCCTTTTCTGAAGGATTTTTCATTTCATTCTTAGGGCCGACCTATTTGAAGGTTTCATTTTCCATTATTGGTAAATGTAGTATTTTGTGGCTAACTCAGATGTGTTCCGAAGGGTATATATATTATTATATGTGATCCTTAGGAGGCAATTCAAAGATTATGGGAATCTAGTTTCTAGAATTGTAATTCAGATGCATCTTGGAGGTCCGGATGGATTGTAATCTGGCATGTAGCCTGAAATTGGGCATGTTACCCTACTTGTAATTGAATGATTTTTGGATATTCTATGATGATAATATGATGATCTGGATATGTGATATTGTGTTTTATCTATGTTTTGTTTTTTCTTCTATTTTGTTACTCTTGTTGCACTATCTGGTCAATTCTCTTTAAGCACCCACCGGATTATGGTTACACCACCATACAAGATGACCCAAACCCATTTCAGCACTGCAACTACCTAAGAGCAGGCACCAATAATTAGGTTCCTATCAATCAAGAATCTCCTCTTACATCACAAATTGAATCTTTAATGATAACAGATACACTGACTTCCTCATCTCATACACCTACTGCACCTCCATTACAAAACAAGGATGAAGGATGTGGAGAATATTCTTATTCCAGAATACTATATGTTGGGCAATTGTCTCTATCCCCCAAATATTTTGGGAGAACACCACCAAATCTAGTAAGTCAAGACAAAGGAAAATAAATAATCAGGTATTCAGACTCTTGTTCATTTGTTAGATGGGGAGAGTTAAATGAGGAATCCTTGGAAGATGTAAACAAATGACTATATAGAGAAGAAGAAGACAATCCTGCAATCAAACTCCCTTTAGATCAGTGTGGAAATGGTTTCAAAATGTTGCAAAGGCATGGCTACAATGGTACAATAGGTCTGGGGTCACAAGCTCAAGGGATCATAGAACCAATATTACCTTTAGAGAACCCTCGAAAACAAGGCTTGGGATATGGAAATGTGACACAAAGATCAATACCTAGGAAAGACACCCTGGCTATACTAAATATGCCTACTCCAGTAACACCACATCATACTGACATAATCACAAATTCAGAATCCTCTAGTCAAAACAACTTGTGAATGGTTGTGTTTCCACCATCTTTACTTGCAAATCTGGTAACAGAAAACAATTAGCACTAGCTAGTGATTTAAGTATGGGGCTTGCATTGTCATCTCACACCAATATGGTAATGGAAATTGGTCTCGCACCGACAAGTGACTTAAATATCAGAAGACTATAACCTCTCATCTAAGAGATGAGTGGTATATCATTAACAGAAGAAGGGTATACAAGTCAAGAGAACATCTCACTAATCATCAATGCTACAAAATCTTCACTCCCTCCCATTGAAGAAATTAACGAACTTTATTAAGAAGGATCAAACATAAAAATATATATTGAAATAGAGAGTGATTCCCATGAATATGAATGGATGTCTCTTCATAGTAGGAGCACATATGTAGTGGGCAAAGCTTATTATCATCAAACACTTGTGGATGATGGTATTACTTATGAAGATAAGGAGGTAAACCCAAACTCATGGAGACCTCATTTTGATACATGAGCATGCATGATATCAATGACGCCTCATTCTGATGAAGACAGAGACATTTTTCTCATGTATCCACATTTGATAGAATAGGGGCAACAAGAATAACCACACCTATATTGGTTCAAAAATGATGAAGTCATAGCAGAATTTCTAGGTGCACGAGAAGGATTACCATAAGGTTGGCTTTTCAATTGACCTAGACAGAACTACATATTTTGGAGAGGCAAGTTTGTCCTCTACTCCTGAAGACCCTGAAGAAGATGAAGACACATGCAAAGGTATATTGGATGATCTCCTAATTGATCAAGAAAGTTCAACATTGTTGGTAGAAAATATAGAAGTAAACATTAGAGACGTCGAAACTGTGCATAAATTCCACTTAGCAGAATCTCTAAACCTAGAAGAAAGAGAGAAGTTTATCTAGTTCTTTAAGCAGAGACCAATAAATTTTTTCTTGGCCATATGCTAACATGCCAGGATTGGATTCGGAGCTTGTTTTACATCATTTGCCACTATTGTCAGGCACAAAGCCTTACAAACAAAAGCTCCAAAAAATGCGTCCATAAATTGCTTTGTTAGTAAAAGTGAAATTATAGAAACTATTAGATGTGGGCTTCATTAGGCCCATTGACTAAGAATAATGGATATCCAACTTCATACCATTTGTTGGCAACAATGCAGAAAACTGAGACAGGGGGTAAACCAGTTTGCACAAAAACTCATTGCAACTTAAACCACAAAATAGATCTGATAATTAATAATTAAAGCATGAAACAACTCCACATCAATAACACACATAACACCAATATTTTTGATGTGGAAAACCCAATTAAGGGAAAATTCACAGTGGGAACCTACCCACAATGAGATAATACCCTATAGGAGTAAATGAAAATGTTACAATGGGGAATGCACATGCATTCAAGCACACTGCCTAGAGCTCAGTGCTCAAAATAAGAAACCCAGAAAAGATACAACCTTAAGGGAAGGCTCACTACCTAAGAGGAAGTATCACTAATTTAAAAACGCATTCAAACAGCAATCCAGATCACCTGAACTATGAAAATAGCATCTCCATATGCCTGAGTACAGTTCTAGTTAAGCACACAATCTTCTCTGCAACACTTCTCTTCTCCTTCACATTTTCGAAAGATCAAATCACTTGTTCGCACATCCAAATCGATCATACACTCACAGATACAATGTAGAGATTTGTAGACATACATCTTCCATGATTATTATATTTATTTATACAAACCATCAACCTCAATTTGAAGGTCCGCTAAACCCTCAATACAAATTATAAAATAATAACCTAACACACTACAACAATACATGCGGACCCAAAAAATGTTGGCTAAGACATAGTATGGACCCAAATCAATACCAAAAATATGAAACACCTCCAACAATCACGCCTCGATCTTTCGCAACACGCTATAACCACCAAGAATGTCGCATAACATGAAGAACACCACCGGACAAAGAAAGTCTTCAATAACGCACACAATGATCAATGTAGACCACCAATATGCATAGAAAATGATCTAGAGACATTCACAAGCAACGTTAATTGTACCACAACAACCACAACAACTTGAATTACAAGAATCATCATCATCTCTCTACCGAAGCTCAAGAACACCATCACAACTGACTGTTAACCTGAAAGGTTTTCTTGTGGGTATCCAAATAATAAACCAAGTGAACTAAGGACACACATCAATATCAAAAAAACATCCCACACATCTACAACAAAAGATATAGCAATTTTGGAGCAATACGGAGCATAAACCATAATATCAAATAACGCGAACAAATAAATAACATTCTCAATACCAAATCACCAAACTCAATCAAATCATCAAGTAGACCTCTACAAATGGGCATGAACCATCTATAGACAACATAATAGAAACCCTTTAATCCACATCACCTCGTCTACAACACACAGGCTAAACCAACTCATCCAACCAAACTGCAATATTGGAATACATAGAAGATTATATTAATAAAACTTTCCAACAATCTCCACATATGTTGACATCAATGACAACACATCAATGAGAACATATCATCCAATGTCCAACAATATCTCTCGTTGGCATTGATGGTGACATATGAATGTGAAAAACAACCAATGCAAAGAAAGAAACAACTCATACCAATCTCCCTCAAAATCAACAACTCAAAATACTTCAGGGTTTTTCACATGCTTCTCTCCCCCTTTCACATCAATGACAAAGGCCCGGGAATCAAGATTCCCTCCTCTTTGAATTGGCTTCACAAATTTGATCAACTGAACACCAACACTAACTACTCCCCTTGAGTAGCAGCCTCACTCATCAATCCAGAGCATAAAATATCCCTGTGAAGTTCACCGGACTAATGCAAATTCATGCATCTTAGTTCTTATCAGGAGGGGAAATCACCTGTAACTTCTCTTTGAGATACTCAAAACTATCTTTAGGCAAAGGCTTCATAAAGAGATATGCAATCTATTCCTTTGTAAATACATACTCTAATCTAACTTCTTTCTCATTCACCTTCTTTGAAATATTGATTGATATATGCTTTGTTTTGGAATGTAACACCAAATTATTTGAAATATTGATAGCACTTGAATTATTATAGTATATAGAAATAGGCTCATTATAAATAATGCCTATATCCTTCAACATTTGCTTCATCCAAATTACCCGAGTACAATTTCTAGCAGCAACAATGTATTCAGCCTCTATAGTAGACAAGGAAATAGCATTCTGCTTCTTGCTTGCCCAAGGGACCAACTTTTTACCCAAAAAGAATGCACCACTTGTAGTACTCTTATGGTCATCAACATCACATGCCCATTCAGCATCTATAAAAGCACTCAAAGTAAAGTCATCATTCTTAGAATACCACAAACCAAAATCAATTGTTCCTTTCAAATATCTTAATATCCTCTTTATAGAAGTAACAGGATATTCCTTAGGATCAGCCTGAAATCTAGCAACATGACACATAGAATTCATTATATGAGGTCTAGTCTGAGTCAAATACAACAATCCACTAATCATAGATCTATATCCGGTTTGATTAGCTTTCAGTGAATCATCATCCATTATCAACTTACATCTGGTAACCATCGGTGTACAAACAGGTTTAGAATCTTCAAAACCAAATTTCTTCAACAATTCCTTCACATACTTAGACTAAGATATGAAAATACCTTTATCCAACTGAGTAATTTTCAATCCCAAAAATAATTTCATCTCACCAATCATGGACATCTCAAATTCATTTTGCATCTCTTCAGCAAATCTCTTACATAGGCAATCATTTCCTCTAAAGATAATTTCATCAACAAAAAATTCAACAATCAAGATGTTATTCTGATCAGTTTTGAAATAAAGATTATTTTTAGCAGTACCTTTACTGAATCCAAGCTTTAACAAATACTTATCCAATCTAGCATACCAAGCTCTAGGGGATTTCTTAAATCCATACAATGCTTTCTTCAACCGGCAAACCATGTCCTTTTCATCTATCAGCTGAAATCCATCTAGTTGCTCAATGTAGACTTCTTCTTCTAATTCACCATTAAGAAAAGTTGATTTGACATCCATCTGATAAACCTTGAAATCTTTGTGAGCAACATAAGCAAGAAATAATCTAACAACTTCAATTCTAGCTATCGGAGAAAAAGTCTCCTCATAATCAATTCCTTCCATCTAAGAATACCCTTCACAAACAAGTCTAGATTTCTTCTGAACAACTTCACCCTGTTCATTCAACTTATTATAGAATACCCATTTAGTTCCAATTACATTTTTATCCTTAGGTCTAGGAACAAGAATCCATGTGTTATTTTTCTCAGTCTGATTCAATTCTTATTTCATAGCTTTGATCCAATTTTCATCTTTACAAGCTTCATCAACATTCTGGGGCTCAATCTTAGAAATCAAACAAATTTCTTTAGCAAGTCTTCTTCTAGTCATCACACCTTTATTCTTATCACCAATAATATGATTTTTTGAATGCTTCAACCTCACATACTTGGGAGTTTTAGGATTTTATTGAATTTCAGGTTCTTGGACTCTTTCTTTTGCACTAGCATTTGCACCTTCATTCTCAGGCTTTTTGGAGCAATCTGAACTTGACTTTGGATCTTCACTTTCGTTCCTCTATCTGAACTAGCATCTTGATCATCAAAATCATATCTGCAAGATTTACTTTATCTTATATTACCTTCATCAACCTTCACATTAGCACTTTCAACCATGTTTCTCAATATTTTATTATAACACCGATAGGCCTTAATTTTAGTAGAATAACCAAGGAAGATTCCTTCATCACATCTAGCATCAAACTTTATAAGATCTCCATCTCTTTTGATATGGCATTTACTAACAAAAATTCTGAAATATCTAATAGTAGGAGCATGACCAAACTATAACTCATAAGGATTCTTACCAGTATCACCTTTGACATTTACCCAATTAAGAGTGTATACAATAGTAGTCACAGCTTCTCTCCAAAACATATGCAGCACATTTCCTTCAATCATCATGGTTCTAGCAGCTTCTTGAACTATTCTATTCTTCCTCTCTACAACACCATTTCAATGTGGAGTCCTAAGAGCAGATAACTGTCTCTTAACTCCATGATATTCACAATATGCATTAAACTCATCGGAAGTGAATTCTCCACCTCTATTAGATCTCAAACACTTCAGCTTCAATCTGATCTCAGTTTCAACTCTAGCTTTGAAAATCTTGAACTTCTCCAACTCTTCAGATTTCTCCCTTAAGAAAGTAACCCACATCATTCTTGAATAATCATCAATCAACAACATGAAATACCTATCACCCTGCAAGCTTCTCACTCTAGAAGGACCACACAAATTAATATGCATAAGATCCAATAATCCATTAGAATTATACTACTTTCTATTATAAGTAACTCTTGTTTGCTTCCCTACTTGGCATTCCTTACATGTCAGATTAGAAGGCTTTACTAACTTTGGTATATATCTCACTACTTGAGTAGAACTTATCTTAACCAAGCAATCAAAATTTACATGACACATCCTTTTATGCCATAACCAACTTTCATCAATCTGAGCAATCAAAAAACTTTAACACTAATGCAGGAGCATCCCCAATTCATACCAATCTTGCATCAACCAAAAACATTTCCTTTCTGTTTGCGGTTTCAGTTTTCCTTTTTGTGTGTCCTAATTTTGGTTCACCAGATCTTGTGGAGTTGGATTCTACTTGAAGATTTGATCATCTTTCTTGCTTCCAGACCGCATCGGTTTTGGATCATTTTTTGACAAGATATCGCTACCAGTTTCCATGATAGTTTATTGTTACTGGTTGACTGTCCTTTGTTACCAGCTACCTTGACCTATTCTAGTGATCTATTGGAAACCCTTCTGAAGCTTGCAGAGCCTTGGGCATTGATTCTGATGTTCCTTGGTGCGTGGGTGACCTTTTCTCATGATCTACATTTCATCCTTTGGATTTTCTAGAGGAACCTCTTAGCAGAGGCTGACCTTGTTTATTTTGCACATTAGGTCTTGTTCTTCAAGTTTTGATCCCTTTTGGGCCGATTGGATCTTTTGGATTGATATATATAATTGTAATTGCGCATTAGAATAAAAGCAAAAAGGAATGAATCAAAGAATCAAGTAGCTAGACTGTGCGTAAAAGATATATTTTACGATTCAAGGTCTTGGTTGTGACCTAATATGTATGTTCTACTAGTCTTTACCAGTATATTGTAACCTGGTTGTTATCAGTTGGATGCAATCAATTTTCATGCAATAAAACAATCTGTTCTGCATTGCCTCCATCATATTTGTGTATTTTCGTTGTGTTTACTCTTGCTGACCGGTCCAGACTAATCTCTTTGAGGTCCCTTCTCACTGGTGACTGTTTCAACCACCATCATTCAAGTGAAATATATTACCTTTAGTCTTTTTCCCTGATGCAATCTAAGTTTCAGAGCTACTCAAGATTTCACATTTGGCATTCTTGAATTGCAAGTTGTATCCCTTATCAACCATCTAACCAACACTCAAAAGAGTATGTTTTAAACCTGCAACATAAAATACATCATCATTATTGTGCTTACCATCAAGAGAAATAGAGCCTTTGCCACAAATTACACAAGCTTTGTTATCACCAAATATTACTATACCACCATCATACCTTTCCAAGTTTATAAATTTACTCTTATCACCTGTCATATGATGAGAGCAACCACTACCAATTACCCATTCATCTTTCTCCTCAACTTTAGCAGCTAAAGCGTTCTCCTTGTAGATGCAACTTTTAGAATCTATAGTTACAGGATCATCTTCCTTGATAGCAATGAAGACAAATTCATCTCCTGAATTTACCTTATCTAACTCATCATCTATCACACCTTCATCAACAACATAATATAACTTCTTCTAATACTTAGGCTTATATGGCTTAAATAGCTTCTTAGGATTTCTATCTTTCCAAACACCTTGATGGAAAATTTCCTATCTTATTTCATGAAAAACATTTAAGAGGTAACTTTCCTTCATACTTACTGGCACCTTTAGGCAATCTTCTAGCAATAAGTGCTTCAAGCTCCTCAAGCTCTCTTTCTTTAGCTTCCATCTCTTTCATCTCTTTCTCATATCTAGATACTCTTGTAGAACTTTCTCCTGGATCATATCTCTTCTTCCTAGAAATAGTAGCTTTGAATGTAGATTCAGTCTTAGGAAGAGAGTCTCCAAACTCATTCAACTCAAAAGTAGCAAGCTTACCAATCAACATGTCTCTTGTCACATTTGTCATAGTTTGGATCTCATCAATAGCAGCAACTTTATGTTTGTAAGAAAGAGGCAAGGATCTCAATACTTTAGCAACAATCTCAGATTCCTCAAATACTCCACCCGCACATCTAATTCCACACACAAGATCATTCGCTTTTTTCATAAAAAGAAGTAATGTTGTCATCTTCACCCATCTCCAGGTTCTCATATTTACCCTTCAAGATCTACAACTTAAAAATCTTCACATGGCTATCACCTTCATACAAGGTCTCCAACTTTATCCAGATCTCATGAGCAGTCTCTAAGGCCATCACATTAGTCATCTCAAATTCTGACAAGGCACTCAACAATTCTTCCTTAGCTTTGATATTGTATTCTACTTCCTTTATCTCATCCAGAGTAGTAGGATCATTCTGAATAAAATTATATACATTCTTAGTAATCTTCTAGTACTCTTCTCCAATGCATCTCAAATGACATTGCATCTGGCTCTTCTAGATAGTGTAGTTTGTTCCATCAAATCTCAGACTATCCTTTTTGAAAGAAAAGGTTTTCATCCTAGATCTCCTCAAGCGATCAAGCTTCTTCCGAAGGATCTAGCTCTGATACCAATTATTGGCAACAATGTAGCAAATTGAGAGGGGGGTGAATCAGTTTGCACAAAAACTCACTGCAACTTAAACCACAAAACACATCTGATAATTAATAGTTAAAGCATGAAACAACTCCACATTAATAACACACATAACACCAATATTTTTGATGTGGAAAACCCAGTTAAGGGAAAAACCACAGTGGGAACATACCCGCAATGAGATAATACCCTGTTAGGAGTAAATGAAAATATTACAATGGGGAATGCACATGCATTCAAGCACACTGCCTAGAGATCACTGCTCTAAATAAGAAACCCATAAAGTCTACAACCTTAAGGGAAGGCTCACTACCTAAGAGGAAGTCTCACTGACTTACAAAAGCATTCGAACAATAATCCAAATCACATGAACTATGAAAATAACATCTCCATATGCCTGAGTATAGTTCTGGTTAAGCACATAGTCTTCTCTGCAACACTTCTCTTCTCCTTCACACTTCTAAAAGATCAAATCACTTGTTTGCACATCAAACTCGATCATACACTCACATATACAAAATAGACATTTGCAAACATACATCTTTCATGATTATTACATTTATTTATACAAACCCTCAACCTCAATTTCAAGGTCGGGTAAACCCTCAATATAAATTACAAAATAATAACCTAACATGCTAAAACAATACATGCGGACCAAAACAATGTTGGCTAATACATAGTCTGGACCCAAATCAATACCGCAAATATAAAATAGCTCCAACAATCATGCCTTGATCTTCTGCAACATGCTACAACCACCAAGAATGTCACATAACATGAAGAACACCATCGGGCAAAGAAAATCTTCAATAACGTGCACACTGATCAATGTGGACCACCAATATGCATAGAACATGATCTAGAGACATTCACAAGCAATTTGAATTGCACCACAACAACCACAACAACTCGGATTACAAGAATCATCATCATCTCTCTACCGAAACTCAAGAACACCATCACAACTGACTATCAGCTTGAAAGATTTTCTTGTGGATATCCAAATCATGAACCAAATGAATTGAGGACACACATCAATATCCAAAACATATCCCACACATCTATAACAGAAGACAGCAATTTTGGAGCAATACAGAGCATAAACTAGAATACCAAATAACATGAATAATTGAATAACATCCTCAATACCAGATCACCAAAATCGAGCAAATCATCAAGCAGGCCTCTACAAATGGGAATGAACCATCTACAAATAACATACCAGGAAACCCTTTAATCCATATCACCTCATCTGCAACACACAGGCTAAACCAACTAATCCAGCCAAACTGCAACACTGGAATACACAGAAGAATATGTTAACAAAACTTTCCAACAATCTCCTTGTAGACACCTAAAAATGTCTCATTAATTCTACACTAATTATTCATCTATTTAATTAAGTAATTCTTTAATTATTTGATTAAATTAAATATTTCTTCTAATCATCACATTTAACATTTCTAATCATCAAATTCCTATCATTTAATCAATTGACCCTATCTCAATTATTAATTAAATATCCATTATTTAATTAATTGCGACATTTTCCTTAGTTAAATAATCTTTATTATTTAATTAATTCAATTTCCTATGATTAAATAATTTTATTGAAATTATTTAATTAATTAATTTAATTCTTCCAATCCCAAAATTCTAATTCCAAATAGTTCCATCTAATTTCATTTCATTTTCCCCCAAATTCGAATTTCACTTCATTTCAATTAATTTCATTTCTTCCAAATTCATATTTCATCAAATCTGAATTTCAGTTAATTTCATGTGTATTTCAGCATTCGAAAGACCAAATTCAAATCCAAATTGAAAATCAAAATCAAATTCAATTTCAAAATCCTACAACACAAGCTAAAATCAGAACTGATTGATCAAATAAGTTATCTAATCAATTAACTCATCAATATCACATTTTCACTCAGAATCATCTTTTTATGACTAATCAATCATTTCAATCTTCTAATCCATCTTTTCAGTCTACTAATCAATCAATCCACTTATCTCTCCAATCAACTCAGTCAACTGACTAGTCTATTCAGTTCACTAGCCAATCTATCTAGTTGACTCAATCAACCCTGTTAACATATCAATCAAAATAAGTTAACAATTCAATCAAAATAAGTTAACAAATCAATCAATTTTAGTTGTCTATCAATCAACACTTGAGTTTAAATTCTCACCTCTTTTGTGTTGAAAATCTATGAATTCAACATCATTTTATCAATTCAATCTAGAATCACAGTCTTCGAAATAGTTGTCTAATCTATGCAGGAAATCAATGCAATACCTAAGAGCCAATTCTACAACAACTAAGGAGAAGAGAAATGGAAGCTTTGTCAAATCGATTGAGGGAGTATTAATTAGATTCATTTGTTCATTATTCAATTATTTTTGCATTATTCGATTGTTATTTAGGATTAATTTTAATTAGATTAGAGTTTGTGATTTGCTCTTATAATCTGATTAATTGTGATGATTTTAACCCTGATTACACTCCTCATCAACAATCTCCACATATGTTGACATCAATGAAAACATATCAGCCAATGTCCAATACCAGTAACTAAACCTACTAGGGGCATCAAAATCTGCACATATTTCAAAGATGTGAATAAAGAATGCCCAGAAGATGAATTTCCACTCTTGAACATTGATATGATTATAGGTTTAACTACTGGGAATGAAATGTTATCACTAATGGATGGTTTCTATAGGTATAACCAAATCATAATTGCACCAAAGGATCAACATAAGATAGCATTCACCTATCCATGGGGAACATATTGCTAGAACATGATGTTGTTTGGCCTAAAGAAAGGTAGTGCCACTTACCAAAGAGATATGACAACTTCTTTCCATGACATGATACATGATATCATGGAGGATTATGTTGATGATTTATTTGCAAAATCCACAACCAAAGATAACCATCTTGATGTACTTTCTAGGATCTTTGACAGGCTTGAGAAATACAATGTCTGACTAAACCCAAAAAAGTGTGTATTTGAAGTAACAACTGGAAAACTCTTGGGTTTCATAGTCTCAAACAAAAGCATTTAAGTGGATCATGCTAAAGTAAGAGCTATTATAGAAATACCTCAACCATCTACTCTAAGACATTTAAGATCTTTAAAAGGAAGGCTCCAATCTATTAGGTGCTTTGTACCACAATTGACAGATAAGAGCCAACCATTTCAATACCTTTTCAAGAAAGGTGTAAGTTTTAAATGGATAAACTAGTGTTAGGAAGCATTTCAAGTGCTAAAATATTATCTTTTGTCGACACAAATCCTAGTACCTCCAACACTAGGCAAGCCATTGCTACTATACATATCAGCAACTAACTCATCTTTAGGGGCACTCTTGGCATAGCATGATGACCAAGTGATAGGGTTTACCCAGCTTGCTCACACTTCACCGAGTTGGTGTTGCTCAATTCCACCAACCTCTCCAGGTCTAACTATGCTCCAAGACCTCCAATTCCTTCCCAATATCTTCTAGGACTTACTCTCTTCCAATCTCAAGGTGTTTGCAACAAGTGTTTGACTAGGAGCCCTACCATTTCAAAGTGTTTCCCATATACTCAATCTTGCTAACTTGACAACAACTTGTCAATTTCACCCCCATACTATTGTGAGTCATTACAGAGGTGTGGAGGTGGCATTTACCATGGAATGAATTCAATTTGTCCCATTTGTGGTTTTGCATTCACTATCTTCCTTACCGATTTCACCATTTTGCCTTGAAATAGGGCTACAAGGATGAGCCCCTATTAGGCCTCCAAAATCCGGTTTTCAAGGGTTTTGAGGAAATCGGTGAAAAAGACCCTGCAACAAGGTTTATTTTTCTTCAAACACTCACCCAACCCTAAGATATTTTGTTGGTTTTAGTCTTCCAACTCGTCGTACAATGCCCTAACCCAAAAATGAGGGTTTGCTAGGGTTTCTAGGCCTTTAACCGGGAGTGACTATTCAAGTTTGTGAAATGGGCATCTAAATGAATTTTCAAGATTTCTCCTTGCTACTGCAACTCTGTATGGACCTCATGAATCATCCCAAATGGATTGGCTAAGGTTTGGTATTCACCCCTGCAATATGCATTTAATTTTCACCCTATTTTCTCTTGCCGGGTTGCTTTTGGACTCGCCTAGAACAAGGTGGTAACCATTATGAAATCCACTTCTAGAAATCCTCCCTAATAAATTTACACTATACATTTGGTTTCCTTCCATTTCCCAATAGGGCGTGATGGTAGCACGAAGGGATTTTATGGGGCAACCATTTTACAAGAACTTGCTATTTACAAGCCAAAACTGGCTGTTTGGAAACAAAACAATGAAAGTACTAACACACCCTATCTACAAAGAATGAAATGAAACAAATAGTAATAGAATACACAAAAGAAATACAATCCAAAATTTTATCAATGGATTCAATCCTTTAGTGTTCACATTTTATGCAAAATAAGACAAAAACAATGATAACAGTCCAAAAATGAGTAGTTTCAGATTATCAATCATACAAAAACAAACTTCCAACCTTGGTAACCATGCAAGAGGAGGTTCAAATAGTCTTCCCCATGTGTGGAGGCATCCTAGGACAATGTGCTAACCCTAACTCCACCGCTAAGCACTTTTAGGACCAAATTTGTCATGACAACTTGACAACTTTTACAACTTTCCACATTTTGTCTTTTCAACCTAAGCAACCTATTACAAGTCATTACTCATGAATTTTGAAACATTCCTAAAACTATTCTAAACCTCTCTAATTCTCTTACCAAGTTATGCCTCTTTTGACCATCAAGAAGGCCATTTACCTACTCAAACTACCACCTACTCACAAAGATGCAAACCTAGGAAGAAAACTAACTCAACTAGGCCTACACTTGACTCAAAACAAACTTTACTCAAACATCTTGGACCCTGATAGAGTCCTTATTAGGAACCTGACTTGGCTAAGGTCAGTACAAGCCAAAATTGTGGAAGGACTATGAGCCTAAGTCCTAGGTGCTCCTGCACCACCAAGGCAAAGAAAGGGCTATCTACTATATCAGTAGAACATTGGTGGGGTATGAACTCAATTATACCCCCATAAAGAGAGCATGTCTAGCGGTAATTTTTGCATCACAAAAACTCAGACATTACATGCTTAGCCACAAGGTGCAACTCATTGCACTAATAGGAAAAATAGCTAAATGGATGATGATCCTAAGTGAGTTTGACATTAAGTATATCAATAGAAAGGCAATCAAAGGCTAGATAATAGTAGATCAATTGGAAGAAGAACAAGTACAAGATAATCATCCATTTCTCACAGACTTCCCTAATGAAGCAGTGTTCACATTGGCATCTTCCACAAGATCGAAGCTATATTTTGATGGATCTTATACCAATCATGGAGTAGGAGCTAGAATTGTCTTTGTCACCCCCTATGTGATTCAATTCCAAAATCATAGAGAATAAGTTTCCCATGCACTAACAACATGGGTGAATATGAGGCCTTGGTTATAGGACTTCGAACTGTTGTGTAATGGATTAAGCAGTATGTCACATCCATTCTTCTAGTATGTCGCATGCGTTTGTCTAGTGTGTCACATTCATTCAGTTTATGTATCGCATAATACTGGTAACTTTGATTTCATTTTTGTCTCTATAATTATCATACCCATGTAGGTTTCATTACTTACAAGCCAATGCAAGGACAAAAAAAAGATGCCTAACAATATATCAAAAAAATCAAGGAAAAAATAAATAAAAAGAAATATCAATCAATGCATTGAATATCAAAATCTTGACTATGGGAACATACGAGTAACTCCATCAAGACTATAGACATCTACTGGAAATGGAGCAATATTCAAGAGATTACATTGATAACCTCGTCAGGCCTATAGACATCTATTGGCAGCGAGGCTCTACCTAGGATTCTTTTGGAGTTGGGATAACTCACGTAGCTAGTCATGTCAGATTCTAAGGGGTCACCAATGGTCATAAGAGTTGGAATACATTCAAAAGCACACATATAGGCAATTTCAAACCAAAGTCTCAAGAGTCAATGGAAGAGTTTTTTGTGTCTCCATTTGCAAATCATAACCACCCGGTGTGCTAGGTTGAGTTGTCTAAAGGTTGCTGAGAATGGAATGGGTCCTTATCTCCAAAATGTTTTGCAACCCCATATTTATCGGTGTGTAACAAAATCACCAAGTCACATGAATGTGTCCTTATTCAAATAAAATATTGCATTTCATTTATCATTTTGATTTGCATTCATGCTATGTTAGTCATCATCATGTGAAAATAGGCATACTTCATTAATTACATCGCCCAAGTCTGCAAACTAGGGGCAACTCCTGAGAAAATAAAAAAACATTTGAATACGATCCTGAAAAAATCATAAACATCAAAAATGATTTTGAGAAAAGTCCTAAAATTGAAAAAAAGTCCCGAAAAATCTCTAAAAATCAAAAACATTGAAAAAGAGAAAAAAAAATCATATAATGTCCTAAAAAAAATCATCAAAAACATTCAAATACGATCCTAAAAAAAATTCAAAAACATTCAAAAATGATCTTGAAAAAAATCCAAAACATCAAAAAAGAAAAAAAATCCAAGAACATTTAAAAAAAATCTTTAAAAACATCCAAAACATTGAAAAAGAAAAAAAGTCCAAAAACATTCAAAAACAATCTTGAAAAAAATCCAAAACATTGTAAAAGAAAAAAAAACCGTAAAAATCGGAAATTATCCTAAAAGATCATCAAAAAAATCAAATATGATTCTGAAAAAAGCCATAAAAGTATAGTCTTGAAAAAAACACTAAAAATAAAAAAACCAACAACAAATTCTTGCAATAAAATGTCTCGTAGAGATCAAACACTTCAAATATCTAGTAAACACTTCGCACGATGTCAACAAAGGATAAAACTATCTTATCAAAATCTGCAACTAAATCGATCAAGTTATCTTATCAATCATATCAACCAACCATATCAATCAATCAATCATATTGTCTTAAATAGGGAAGGTTACACTTGAAATCAGACAGATCGGTCTTAAATGGGGTATTCAATCTCTAAGATCAGACATCAATCATCACATTGAACAATCAAAGAAAAGGCACCGATCATAATGGTTGATGGACTTTTTGTCCTAGTTAGTCTTTATCTTATATCAATTGGCAATAGGTCATTTTCCCACCCTACTCAGGGATATCCACAAGTGACTAGAGAAGCTAGGATGGCCCATGATATTTTTCTTTATTTTATATTTGTGTGTGAACCAATGAAGTTCTGGGGCAATCGTACTTTGGGTGTTTGTGTTGGTACGCATTCATTTGGCAAATATCCTATGCAAAAATAAAGTCAAGGATACCTATTCTTGTGACTATCACACATATCTCGACCCTTAGTGCTACACCTAGAATGGATGGGTTCATTCCTTGTCTACCATGTATTTGTTTTTGCAATGGGATATCTTTACACCTTGGTTCCTTATACCCTTGTGTACCAAGCTCCATTGAAACATAATAAGGCTCAATGATGAATATGTTGCGCTGAGAATAAAGGCATAAGAATTTGTGCTTCTATTATTTAAAATCTTTCATTCACTTCTAATCTCTCTTAATACTATCTCAAAACGTTTCTCATCAACCTTTTCTATCTTTAATCTACTAAAGCTTCTTTTGAAAGACTTGGGGCATGCATTAATAGATGTTTTGACACATTGAAACTATCGGATATTATTGTTGCTAGGATATTTTGTTGTCATTGATGTCGACATATTCCTATGCTTTGGTGCTCTGGTGATTGCAATGAGTTGGTCTGGTTGGTTTATCTACTTGGGATGTTGAATCAACTAGAGATACTTCATTCTTTATTGGTGATTTGATCCGGTTGTGGATTCTGATATGAAGTTTGGTTTTTTATTCAATGGTTGGCAAAGTATGGTATTTTATCCGTTGTGCTTCGGTATGATATGATCTTGAGTTACAGATTTGGGAGAGTGTCTAGGATGTTCATGTGTATCTTCATTTCAGATGGTTCATCATTTGGTGCCCCACAAGTTATCTTTCTAGGCCGAATTGTTGTTGCTGAATGTTCTTGAGTGTTAGTGTGTTGATCAATGAAGATTTGATTAAGTGATGTTGGTGCAGCTATTGTGGATGGTTCTAACATTCTTATTGGTGTTTCCTAATTGTGTCTTGTTTGTTTCAATGCTCTACATTGACCAGTGTGCGCGTTATTGAAGATCTTATGGGTCTGGTGATATTCTTCGTGTTATGCAACATTTTTGGTGGTGTAGCATGTTGTGGTTGATCTTGGCGAGATTTTTGGTGGTGTTGTGTGTTTGAGGATTTGATTTGGGTCCATGCTATGTCATCTATGTCATTGTATTGGTCTGGTGGTTGATTTATGTATCGTGATGTAATTTTGTAATTCGGTGTTGAGGTTTTGGTCGACCTTGTAGTCAAGGTTTATGTCTTGTATAAAAGGGTGTCATATTCATTTAATTCAGGTGGTGTGGTTGTGTCTACATTATCAGAAGGTGTTGTATGTGCGAACAAGAAAATTCATCTTTTGGTGTGATGTATTAAGCAGAGGTTGTTGTAGGGAAGACAAATGAGTTTAACCAGAACTGTCATCAAGTGTTAGGAGATGCTATTCTTTTAGTTCATCTAAATCGGATTGTAGTCAAAATATTTTTGTAAGGTAGTGAATCTTCCCTAAGGGTTGTAGCCTTCTAGTTTATCATATTTTTAGTAGTGAGATCTAGGCAGTGTACTTGAATGCATGTGCATTCCCCATTGTAATATTACACATACTACTGCAGAGTATTATCTTATTATGGGTAGGTTCCCACCATGGTTTTTCCCTTAACTAGATTTTCCACATCAAAATCTTGGTGTTATGTGTGTTGTTGTTATTGTTTTTATCTTTATTCTTGTTGCAATTGATCAAATCTAAGATTGTGCTTAAATTGCTTAATCCAATGAAAAATGATTCACCCCTCCCCTCTCAGTTTTCCTTCATTGTTGTTGCCAACAATTGGTATCAGAGCTAGATCCTCTAGAAGAAGATTGACCGCTTTAGGTGATCTGAGATAGAAACCTATGTGTTCAAGAAGGAGAGTCTGAGATTTGATGGAAATAATTATATTGTTTGGAAGGATCGGATGAAAGTTCACTTGAAATGTCTTGGAGAAGATTATTGGAATATTACAAATAATGTCTACAATGTTCCTCACAATGAACTAGTTTCTGCTACTAAGATCAAGGATGTTGAACTAACATAAGAGCTAAGGAAGCATTGTTGAGTGCCTTGATCGATTCAGAGATGACTAATGTGATGAGTTTGTAGACTACACATGGGATCTAGAAAAATTTAGATAACTTGTATGAAGGAGATGCACAAGTTAAAGTTGCTAAGTTACAGAGTTTGAAAGGAAAGTATGAGACACTGAAAATGGACGAAGATGAGAACATAACATCCTTTATGGCTAAGGTGAATGAACTTGTTATGAGCATCGCATGTGATGGTGGAACTCTTGAAGAAGATGATATTGTTGTTAAGGTGCTGAGATCCTTGCCTCTTGCTTACAAGCCTAAAGTAGTTGCTATTGATGAGATCCGAAGTGTGACTATTGTAAAAAGATACATTTTGGTTGGTAAGCTTGTTGCATTTGAGTTGAGTGAATTTGGAGAGAATTACATGGTAAATCTGAGATTACATTTTAGGCCTTTGTATCCAAGAAGCAGAAGTATGATCTGAGAGAGAGTTTTCATCTAGGGTTTCTAGATATGAAAGGGAAATGAGAGAGATGGAAGAACATGAAAAGGATTTGGATGAGCTTGAAGCACTTATTCCTTGGAGATTGCCTAAGGGAGTTGGTAAGTATGATGGAAATTTACCTTTGAAATGTTTCTCTTGTAATAAGAGAGCAAATTTTTCCTCTAGGTGTCCTGAAAGAATGTCAAGGTATGATAAGAATGAAAGACATGATAGATCTGATAAGTATGATAGATATGAGAAGCATGATAAGTATGGAAAGCCCTATAAGCCTAACCAGAAGTACAAATATCAGAAAATATGTTATTATGTTGTTGATGAAGGTGTGATAGATGAAGAATCCAAGAATGGGAATTCAGAAGATGAATTTATATTTATTACTATCAAGGAAGATGATCTAGTACAAGTGAATTCTACAAGTTGCATTATTGAGGAGAAAGCTTTGGCTGCTAAGATTGAAGAAAAAGATGAATGTGTAATTGACAGTGGTTGTTCACGTCATATGACAGGTGGTCAAAGCAAATTTGTGAATATGGAGAGGTATGATGGTGGTATAGTGAGATTTGGAGATGATAAAGCTTGTGTGATCTGTGGTAGAGGTTCTATTTCCTTTGATGGTAAGCATAATACTGATGATGTCTTATATGTTGAAGGTTTGAAGCATAATATTTTTAGTGTTGGAGAGATGGTTGACAAAGGATATGATTTGCAATTCAAGAATAGTAAATGCAAGATTCTAAATGTCTCCGGTATAGAGATTTCATCAGGGACAAACACTAAAGGAAATATATTTCACTTGAATGCTGATGAGAAAAGTTGTTTGATTGCTCAAATAGATGAAAACTGGTTGTGGCATAGAAGGATGTGTCATGTTAATTTTGACTGCATGGTAAGGATAAGTTCTACTCAAGTTGTTAGAGATTTGCCTAAAATTGTGAAACCTTCTAATCCGGTATGTAAGGAATGTCAGATGGGAAAGCAGACAAGAATATCATTTAAAAGTAAGTTGTATACATCTAATGGTTTATTGGATCTTGTGCATATTGACTTGTGTGGTCCTGCAAGAGTGAGAAGTATGCAAGGTGACATATATTTCATTTTGTCGATTGATGACTACTCTAGAATGATGTGGGTTACCTTTCTAAGGGAGAAATTAGAAGCAATAGATAAATTCAAGATATTCAAAGCTAAGGTGGAGATAGAGACAAGATTGAAGCTGAAATTTTTGAGATATGATAGAGAAAGAGAATTTACATCTGGTGAGTTTGATACATTTTGTGAGAGGAGTGGAATTAGACGATAGTTATCTGCTCCTAGAGCCCCTCAGTATAATGGAGTTGTTGAACGGAAGAACATAACTATATTGGATGCTACTAGGACTATGCTAATTGAAGGAAATGTTTCACAAAACTTTTGGAGAGAATTTGTTAGCGCTGTTGTTTACACATTCAATCGGGTACATATAAAAGGTGATTCTGGTAAGACTCCTTATGAGCTATGGTTTGGTCATGTTCCTACAGTTAGATATTTTAGAGTCTTTGGAAGTAAATGTTATATCAAAAGAGATGAGGATATAGGGAAGTTTGATGCAAGATGTGATGAAGGAATCTTCTTGGGTTATTCTACTAAGAGAAAGGCCTACCAATGTTACAATAAGAGATTGAAGAAGATAGTGGAAAGTAAAAATATGAAGGTTGATTAATGTCATGGAAAGAAGATCAAAGCATGTGGATATGAGTTTGATGACCAAGATGCCATTTCAAAGCATGTGTAGACTGGGATCTTAAAGTAGAATGCTCTAGTAGAGATAGTGAATCCAGATATTGTTGCTTCCTGTGAAGAAGTTCAAGAGCCTAAGAACTAGAACAATCTAAAGACTCTAAAGTATGTGAAACTGAATCATTCAGAAAATCAGATTATTGGTGATAAGAATAAAGGTGTAATGACTAGACAAAGGATTGTTACTAAAGAGATATGTTTGATTTCAAAGATTGAACCTAAAGATGTTGTTGAAGCATGTAAAGACAAGAATTGGATAAAAGCTATGGAAGAAGAGTTGAATCAAATTGAGAAAAATAACACATGGGAGATTGTTCTAAGACCTAAAGACAAGAATATGATTGGCACTAAATGGGTGTTCTGAAATAAACTGAATGAGGTCGGTGAAGTGGTTAGAAACAAAGCAAGATTAACATGACTTTTTCTCTGGTAGCTAGAATTGAAGTTGTTAGATTATTGCTTGCATATGTTGTTTACAATAATTTCAAGGTATATCAGATGGATGTTAAGTGAGCCTTTTTGAATGGTGATTTGGAAGAGGAAGTCTACATTGAGCAACAGAATGGATTTTCATTAACGGATGAAGGAGACATGGTATGCAAATTGAAGAAAGCACTGTATGGGCATAAGAAATCCCTAAGAGCCCAGTATGCTAGATTAGATAGGTATTTGATGAAGTTAGGATTTTGTAAAGGTGATGTTGATAACCAGAAGAGCACTATTGGTGGATCTTTCTTTCTAGGAAAGAAGTTGGTTTCATGGTCTAGCAAGAAACAAGATGCTATATCTTTATCTACTACTGAAGTTGAATACATTGTTGTTGCTAGCAACTGTACTCAAGTAGTTTGGATGAAGCAGATGTTGAAGGACATTAGAGTTGTGTATTATGAGATTACTATTATATGTTGTGATAATTCAAGTGCTATTAATATTTCCAAGAATCTGGTATTGCATTCTAAAACAAAGCATACATCAATTAAGTATCATTTCTTGAGGGAGAAAATCAATGATGAAGAAGTCAGATTAGAGTATGTATCTATAAAGGACCAAATTGCAAATATTTTCACTAAGCCTTTGCCTACAAATCCATTTGTATATTTGAGAGACAAGTTAGGGATCTCTGCCCCTCCTAATGAGAACTAGATGCATTGAGATGCATCAATCCAGTGGACTGCATGGTCTTATCTTCTTATCTAAATTGATGAGTTGGTGTTGCTACTCAGCAGGAGTAGTCAGTGTGTGGTTTAGCTAGTTGTGTGCTTTAAGGGGTGAGATTATCTGTACAAAATAATGAGTTGTATTTTGTCTTTGGCATTATTTTCAAATGGGGAGAGAAGAATGTGAAAACTGCCTTATCTTTGAAGCTTTGTGTGCATGATCTTAGCAGGAGATTGTTGGTGTTGATTTCTTTCTTTGCATTGATTGTTTTTCACATTCATATGTTGCCATCAATGCCAAAGGGGGAGATTGTTGGATATTGTTGCTGCTAGGATATGTTGTTGTTATTGATGTCAACGTATTCTTGTGCTTTGGTGCTCCGGTGATTACAGTGAGTTGATCTAGTTAGTTTATCTATTTTGGAAGCTGAATCCGTTGGCATTTTTGACATAACTGATGAAGATGAGATGATGGTGGATGACTGTACTGGTAGAGGAAGATGACATGATCAGTTATTTATATTGTAATTGATGGCAACTGGGTTCAACTAATTTTTAATGATGTTTACAATTGGTTTTTGGTGATTGACTTGTTGGCTAAGTGATTTGGTCTACCGGAGTAAGAGTTTGACAGTTTGATAGAGTTTACCGACAAGACTGTGAATTAAGACCTTAACCGGTAAAGCCGATATTTTTTTATGAAATCAGGTGATTAGCGATGTTTGGTGACTGGTGGTTTGATACATAAGATTTTACGATGGAATTTGAGTATGTAACCGGAACTGCATCCTATGATGGTTATTAGAAGGCATGTTTTAAATTTTTGATTAAATTTCACCAGGGTTTAAGGACCGATAAAGAATTCTCTTAACCGGTAATGATTTTTGGTTTGGTAGTGATCTACATCAAGTTCACGTGTTGATGATAATGTGATACAAACCGCGTGATGGGTTTGAAAGATGTTTTAGCGCATCTGGAGAATGAATTTCTTGGGAATGTGCTAAGGGTTTGACTTTGTACCAGATCGACTTGTTGTGACAATTTATGATCATTCAATGGATGATATTGATTTGTAATTGATTCTAATGATCCCTATGATGATCCATAATGAGTTGTAAAGATTTGTGATGATCTATGTAGTAAGTCTTAGGGTTTTTATGTCGAACTAGTTGTAAAAGTTATTTATGTCGGCAAGGTTGATGTTTTGAAGTGTCGGTGATTTTGAGAAGTGTGAGAAGATCTGCCAGAGAGATGTAGACTTAGAACTTAATTGGATCTAATCAAGCAAGTAGTAAAGTGCTATACACAAATCATTCATTGTTGTTCTCTAACAATTACAACAGCTAAAATCCCTTAACCGGGTAGGTCCTAACAAGCCTCACATTGTAAAATCACCTAACAGTGTGACTCAATATTTGAGTTCTAAATCCTCTTGCAAGGTTGATCCTAATAGATCAAAGCTTCTAATAGGGCTGAGGTAAATCCCTTAACTGGGTGACTCCTAACAAGGTCTACTCCTAACAGAGCATCATTGTAAGCTTCAAACTAGGCTTGGCTCCTAATAGGGCACATTCCGAAAGAGTGAAAAATATTTGTGGGTACCAATTCCCACCGTGGTTTTTCCCTATTTGGGTTTCCACATGAAAAAAATGGTGTTCATGTATGGTATTCTTTTCTTGTGATTTTCATCCTTAATTTTTGATAACCGGTAAAGATAGTTTATGTTTGTTTATCAGAGATCTTAAAGTGGTTACTAATAATGATGATTATTTGATTGATGAAGCATTCTGATCAGTTAATAAGTTGGTAACTATGTTTGTTGATCTGATATTTAATTGATGGTTGATTTGATTAATAAGTTTTCATAAGAGGAAATGATTATCTAGATCTGATAAGGAAATCTATTATGAAGATTTGGTTTAAGTGTTGACTATTTTTGGATCTGAGATAAGTCTGTTTTGGTGTTGATAGTTTGATTTTTTGTTAATACTGATTTACCCCCCTCTCAGTATTAACTGGATACTCTAGGTTTATCAGAATCAACTAGAGATACTTCTTTATTTATTGATTTCATGATGCCTAGTGGTGATTTGATTGGTTTGTGGATTTCGATATGAAGTTTGGTTTTTATGTTTAGTGGTTAGCAGAGTCTAGTATTTGATATGTTGTGCTCCGGTATGATTTGATCTTGAGTTGTGGATTTGGGAGTGTCTGGGATGTTCATGTGTATCTTCATTTTGGATGGTTCATGATTTGGTGACCCGCAAGTTATATTTCTAGTCTGAATTGTTGTTGTTAAATGTTCTTAAGTGTTAGTGTGTTGATCGATGAAGATTTGATTAAGTGGTGTTGGTGCAACTATTGCGGATGGTTCTAACGTGCTTGTTGGTGTTTCCTAATTGTGTCCTATTTGTTTTGGTGGTCCACATTGATCAGTGTGCATTTTATCTAAGATCTTATGGGTCCAATGATATTCTTCATGTTATGCGACATTTTCGGTGTTGTAGCATGTTGCGGTTGATCTTGGTGAGATTTTTGGTGGTGTTGCATGTTTGAGGATTTGATTTTGATCCATGTTATGTCATCTATGGCATTGTATTAGTCCAGTGGTTGATTTATGTATTGTGTGATGTAATTTTTTAATTAGGTGTTGAGGGTTTGGCTGACCTCATAGTCAAGGTTGATGTCTTGTATAAATGGGTGTCATATTCATGTAATTTGTGTGTCGTGGTTTTGTCTACATTATCAAATAGTGTTGTATGTACGAACAAGCAAATTCATCTTTGGGTGTGATGTATTGAGCATAGGTTGTTGTAGGGAAGATAAATGAACTTAAACCGGAACTATCATCAAGCATTAGGAGATGCTATTCTTTCAGTTCATCTGAACCGAATTGTAGTCCGAATATTTTTGTAAGGTAGTAAACCTTCCTTGAGGGTTGTGGCCTTCTAGGTTATCATATTTCAAGATGTGAGCTCTAGGCAATGTGCCTAAATGAATGTGCATTCCCCATTGTAATATTGCACATACTACTGCAGAGTATTATCTTATTATGGGTAGGTTCCCACCGTGGTTTTTCCCTGAACCAGGTTTTCCACATCAAAATATTGGTGTTATGTGTGTTGATGTTATTGTTTTTATCTTTATTCTTGCTGTAGTTGATTAGATCTGAGATTGTGCTTAAATTGCTTAATCTGGCAAAAACTGATTCACCCCCCTCTCAATTTCCTTCATTGCTGTTGCCAACATAAACACACATTTGCATTAATTTGCATTCATTAACACATTTGCATTAGATTGCATTCATTAAACACATGTGCATTAGATTGCATTCATTATCATATTTGCATAATCATATTCACATAATTACATTACATGGCATCATAAATAACACATATTAAAATCATTACTCACTAGTTCATTTTAACGATATCATAAATAAGAACATTCATTCCATAGGTTTCATTCATATATCATCATAGTTGCATCATCATCATATCATATACAACATTTAGAAAGTGCATAAGCGACATTGCATCACATCATTATAAAATGCCTCATGAAAAGCATATAGAAAATCATAGAGTAAATTGCATCATCGTCATCATAACCATATCACATCATAGAATCATGTAAGAAAATACATAAACATGCACATAAAACACCATCACAACTGCATATCTCATAAAGATCTCAATAATAGTAATGTTTTGGAATACATTATCATAAAAGGCCCAAAGGCTTAGTAACATGTCTAACTAATTTGTCAACCGACAATGCCTCTATCAAGAGCCTGTCCAAGCACCCATCTGCTCAATCCTGCCTAGGATGACCTGAGAGTGGATGAGGTGGTCCCATCACAACCCCACTACTTGTATCTTGAGTCATAGACCTGCTAGACCTACTTCGAGATGGGTAAGAGCAATAATTTTGCACACGTTGTCCCTCAGGAACAACGACCTCGTAATGCAGGCACCAATACATAACTTCCTACACTGCATGGATGAGCCTACCATCACATGAGTGTGTATCCATACCAGGAGCAATATACTAATCATATGAATCTCAAACTAACTGAGCTCAATGAACATCATCATCTCGCTCAGTGCAAAAAAAGATCTCGCTCTGTTGTAGCTAAGTCACGAACTACTTGGAAACTATCATTCTCGGCCATCAATTTATGCTGCTCTTGTATCCAAGCCTCCCGCTCTTGGTGGAATAGGGCCCAATCATCCCTCCTACATTGTCACTTTGTGGCAAAGGCATCCTATAAACTTTGGATCTGAGCTCTCATAATCTATGTATACTCGCCCCGATCAATATCTTGTCCAATAGATGCATCCTCTAACTCAGGCATATCAATGTCATTTGCGCTCTCCTCACTGCCCTCTCCACTTGATGATTTTGATGAGGTATCATCATCATCACCTGCTGATCACCACTATACCTCCTTCATCACCATCCCCTCCATCTCCATCTCCATCTTTATCCCCTCCCCTTCATCATCTAGGTTGCCTGCCCATTTATGGTGTAATGGGCACTATGGGATCAGTCAAAAGAATAGGTCAATATCACACCCACCATGCATCATACTACGGTGTAGTACCAGGATCTGCTACCCTGACACCCCAACCCCACTACAGTGGCCTCAAGGAATCAAACTTTGCAAAAGCTACATGATCCTCTATACATGCCCCCCAATCTGAGACCTCTCAAGAAGTACATGCAATATATGCAGTCACATCTTGCACACCCTGGACCTCACCAAACTATCTCAGTACCTAACCAGGAAGATGTACATCAATGATATGTTGAATTTGATCTGTCTTATCAATAAGGTATCTATGTTGTCTACAAAATAGAATGTTCTTTGTATCATTAGCCCAACTGGGGCAATCCAAGTGAGTCGTCCATGTGAAATGTTGTATCACATCAATAGCATGTTGCCAATATAGGGTATTACCTATACCTCTATTCCTGATTGCACCTATATATCTATATGCATAAGGCTCCTTGGCTTATAATTGAACATGAAGAACTGGATGAAAAATGGCAATATGCTCCCAAGCCCAAACCTAGAGGAGTGTGACACCATAGCTAATAGATCTGTATGTTGAATAAACAATCAAGTGCATCTGATAGTATAGCATGGCTACTACACAGGGACCCCATGCATAAACTCGCCTGTCCACAATCATACCTGCTAAAACTCGACCCCATCCTACAAGAAATCCATGGCATTTTTTGTCCAACACCAAAGGTCTTTCTATTATACTACATAATACTATTGAGAGATCATCATAATCTACACTAAGTTGGTCCCAACTAATCTCATAGTCTCCATCTATGCCCAGATCCTAAGATTCACACTCAAAAAGCTCACAGAGCGCAACAACCCTTTCCTAGTGATCATATACAACTCTCTCTCTCCATGAACAGGAATGTGGAGAATCCTCCATACATCCTCCAAGGTAATAGAAGCCTCCCTAATTGGCAAGTGAAATGTACACATCTCAAAATGCCATCTCTCAATTAATGTTGTAATAAGACCCTTGTTGGTCATAACCTTAGGGAGATGAGGGACATGGTATAATCCCACATGGAAAATCAAATTAATATCCTCCTATAGCAGCTAAATCTGTAAGGCCAGACCACTTGGCCTATTCTATTGAGTCCCAAGAACACCAAGAATTGCCTGCACGATAAAAAAAGAGCGTCAACCAAAATGATTGATTTTGACATCAAGTTGGAGAAAAATACTTAAAATTTTCACTATTGTAACAAATGCAAAAAAGATAAGTCTGATGAGAAAAATGCAATACTCATGTGAAAGACTTAATAGGTATGCGCAATAGATAATACTTATACGCCACACTATGAATGCATGCAAAAATAAACAGTCTTATGTGAAACGCTTATACCTTATGTGATATAGTTAATGTATGCGACAAGGAAAAAACAAATGCAAAAAACATAACACGTGTGCGAAAAAGTTGACATACGCATGCGAAATGGTTAAAATTAAGAGCACTGACAAATGTGAAAAAAGGGCAAAAAAAGGCAAAAATCGATAATTTTTTTTGGAGAAACTCACCATGCCTCTTGTGTCAGTTGGACTTTGGTATGATCGAACTCGCTCAAAGAGATGTTGAGTGCTCTATCACCCGCCATCGTACTCAAAATGCTTGTAGAAAGATCAAAAAGTGCTATGGATACTATGAACTCAAGGAATGCAAATGAACCAAATGAGGCTTCGATTTTCAATTTATAGGCCAAAGTTAGGGTTTTTTCCCTTCGCTACAGTCGTGGACCCACTGAACTTCAAAGCACTTGTAGCTCAGTCAAACAGACTCAAAAATTTGCAAAATTGGAAACTATAACTCATGAGAATGATATCATTAATTTGGTCTCAATTCTATAATTTTTCAGCCAAATTTCCGAGGGGGCATAATTACACCCTGCTATTGCTGGGGCACACTAGGGTGGGAAGATCTTTCATTTTCTTTGAAACAATGTTGTTCCAACATTGTCTCAAAGAAGGGAAAATATAGACACCTAAAAATGTCTCATCACTAATATGCTAATTATTTGTCCTAATTAATTAAATAATTATTTAATTATTTAATTATTTTAATGTTATTCTTCTAAACTAACTTAATCATTACATTTTCAACATTACTAATTATTCAATTTCTATCTTCATCATTAAATCAATTAATCCCCTTTCTTATTATTAATTAAATATTTATTATTTAATTAATTTTGAATTAATAGCTTTAATTAAATAATATTTATTATTTAATTTAATTTAATTTCTAATAAATAAATAATTTCTTTAAATTATTTAATTAACTAATTCATTCTTTTCAAATATTTAAAATTCAAAAATTCAAATTCCCCGAATTCTAATTTCATCTAATTTCAAGCATTTCAATTTCATGAATTCAAAAAACCAAATTCAACACAAATGCAAATCAAATGCAATTTCAAATCAATTTCCTACAATGCATGTTGAAATCCTAACTAGCACTGACTTTTAGTTTGACTAAGCAATCAATTCAATCATCTCCCTAGTTAACTCAGTTACCTCTTCAATCACCTTTTTTCACTGCAAATCAACTTTTTGGAACAGATAATCAAATGAGCTTATCTCTCAATCAATTTGTCTCAAGCAATCCCAACCATTGATCAATTATGTTCTCATATGCATCTCAACCGTTCATTTCTCTCATCCAAAATCTATAAATTCAACTCAATTCTCCCAATTTCAATAATCACAAACTTTGAGTTCTTATGTCATATTGCAGGTTAGTAGCACAATACTGAGAGCCATCATACCATGAAAATTAGAAGGACAATGGAAGCGACTTGCATTTATGTAATAAGGAGTTTTGATTGAATTTATCTATAGCCTTATTGTCTTGATTGCATGATTTTATTGATATTATAAAATTCATTAATTAGATAGGATTTGTCATTTTCCTATTATTTTGATTAGCAATGATGAATTTTTCCATTACATTAGGAACAACTAATACCATAACATCATGATAATAGTAAGAGATATAACAAACAATACTTGACTCTAAACTTGTTTTTCTCAAATTCTCTTATATGAAATGACAATAATTCATAGCTTCAATAATCTTCTAGATACCTTGACATCAATCACAATGCATAGTCCAACAAATCCTATGTTTATCCTATGAATGGTTTCAAGTATTTATGGGATTGTATGGTGGGTTTTATTGCATCTCAAGGTCCCTCATTCAGGGATATCATTGTCTTTGTAAACCCTAAATATGGGGCAAACTCCTTGGCTCATGACTCACACCTTAATGCACTATAAAAGCCTGGGAAGATGTCTACTCTAAGAAAAAATTGAAATTTATTAAAGAAATTAGACATGCCATCTCCACTCTTATTCTTGAGTTAGCTAAGGAGGTAAAGACTGACATAATTGAATTTTTTGATAGTTTAGTTTCTTTTAGCTTGGACTTCCAAATCTACATAGGTGGATCATAGATTCATGGTAACCTTTAATAAAAGGTAATTTGGAATTTTATCCCTATGCACATAGTTTTGTTGGCATAACTGATGAAGATAATGATGAGGAGATTGTTGGCATATGGAGATGATGATTTGATGAGAAGATGACCAGTAAAGTTATTGTTGGCTAGATGATGATGATGATATAGTTGTAAGTTGTTTGATAACTTTATTTGTGTTGTCATTGATGGAAACCATGTTTGTTTAGTCATCTAAGTCATCTAGACCTACGGGTACAACCTAACTGGTAGAGGAATGTGTTAGACAGCAAAACTATTAAGTTGTTGTAAACCAGTAAACAAGAACAAAATGATGATCAAGAGACCAGTACGGTCAATTGGTGAAGAGTTAGATGTTGTGGTTTGGAACATATGTTTATGACATTGGCATGAGTCTGTGATTGAAACTACATCAGCAAATTCAGAGTATTGAGTGAGTTATGATTGAGTTTCATGAACTTTGTGAAGAAGAATGAATAGCAGTAACAGATCTTTAATTGGTAATGATTTGAGGTTTGGCGGTGGATCTTATCATGTTCATAACTTAGTGATGACGTGTTAGAATTTGTGTGTAATGATAATATGGTGTTTGAGCATGTACAAGGATCAGATTTATTGGGAAACAACAAAGTGCTTAGTAGAATGTGACAAGGGTTTGATTGGTTATCAAATCGATGTGCGGTGATCATTCAATGGTGGAAATTGTCTTGAAATTTATTGTAATGATTTGTAATGATCTATAAATATAAATTCATTGTATTTTGAATGTAGTTAGGGTTATGTAGCCAGCCAAACTGAAAAATGTATTTAGGGCTAGTTGGAGAAGAGATTGTGTGTCGGTAATCTGAGAAGAAGGTGTTGCCAAACCAGATTGAAGTGTCTGCATGTGTGTAGCATAGTTGAGCTGAAAAGGATATGTACTAGCAAGAAAGGAAGTGTTGTGATCAAATCATTTGCCCCATTGTTCCCTAACAATTACAGCAGTTTTAAACCCCTTAACCGGGTAGATCCTAACAGGTCTTATTTTGTAAATCCCTTCACTAGGTGGTTCATTAACTTGAGTTTAAAATCCTCTAACAAGGTTACTCCTAACAGGATAGAGCTCCTAACAAGGTTGAGGAAAATCCCTTAACTGGGTGACTCCCAATAGGGTCTTCTCTTAACCGGGCATATTGTAAGCTCCTAACCGGGCATATTCCAAAAGAGTGCAAATATTTTGAGTGCTAATTCCCACCGTGGTTTTTCCCATTTGGGTTTCCACGTCAAAAATCTTTGTGTTCATATGGTGGCTGCATTGTTGATTTGTGCATTTGATATCTTTACATTGTTTGGATAATGATGAGCACTTTAGTGAATGGTTTGGTAAATCTGCTAACCGGATTTGCTTGAGTGGTTACCAGTACAAGTTTTTGAAGTATTGCAGAATTGTTTTACTTTTGATTCACCACCCCCTCTCAATAGTAATCGGATCCTCAATAATAAGTTTTTCATTGTAGATTTTATTGTGAGAAGTATGAAGTTATTATGTGTGAGTGTTTGATCTATGGACAACATATGTTACTACTCAAACCTCGGTATCCTGCCTTTAATCCATTGACTGAATCATTTAGGGTGAAAGACATTTGTCTTTGTCTCTCAAACCTACCATTACAATTTTGGTTCAATTCTTATTTTGAAGCCATTTGCAATTTTATGTGATTATTTGACAATAGATATGGATACTTATAATTTCACTCATTGATACAGATAGAATTTGGGGGATCTTACTAGACAAGCCAACCTCACAGCCAAATCTCACCATCGAAGAAAAATACATAAAACAACATATGAGACTCTAAATTTCACTCCTAACCCCTTTATTACTTTCTTTCACATTTCAAATCCTCATTCCTAAATTATTTACTAATTTTCAATTTAATTTGAAATACAATTTCTAGTTATTCTATAACATGAGTAATACAACAAAGTTTCCTTTTCTTAATCTACAACAACCAATTCTCTTCTTTTTCTTGCCACTCTATATTGTCTCTCAATTGCACACTTATTCTCTCCTCCCGCACATATACAAGAATCTCTTCTCTATTATAATGTTGTTCCAACTTATTGATAAACTAGTTTTTAATTCCTCTTCATTCATTATGCAACTCTGTTTACATAGTTCCATTTCTCTTTGTGAAATCCACTCCCCTTTCCTCTCACACACTCCACAAGCTCTATTTTTTCTCTTAATTATTGAATACTTTTCTTTAAAACCATTTCCCTTATATATTCTTTGACTCCAATTTGTAAAAGTCTAATTTTAATCTACAACCTTTATGCACCTTTGTTCTTATGTTGTTGCTATGCACCCCCACTTCCTTTGTACTATTCAACACCTCTATCCTCTAATTCTTGTTATGCCTCCTCTCTCTACTCCATGCCTCTTCATTAAAATTTATTCTATTATTTCTTTCAGCCTATGGTCTCAGACAATTCCACTCCCTCATGTCGATACTGTCTCGCTCTTCCTCAATTTCATTATTTTAATTCCATGTCGAAGGCTAACCTTTTTCCTTCCATGTGGTTCAGCTCCACACATTTCTCTCCTTCCCTTCATCTTCTTGTGCCTCTTTACATTCTTGTTTGCAAAAATTTATTTTTATATAATTTTTATGTATGTTTTTCATTCAAGTGTTTGTCTCCTTTGTGCAATCATTCATTAAGTTATTTGATGAACAAAATAATTTTTTCGATGATTAATCGCCTTCAAGAATGACATTTCTCCTTCCACTACCAAATTCTCCTACATCAGACACACTTGATAGAAATTTTGTAATCATAGGCTCACAAAAAGTGGAGTTGAGTAGTAAGACTACTCTTCTAGATAGTAGACTATTTATAGCATACTCCAATGCTATTATTGGTATTATTCCCCTTTCATCTCTTCTTTCTCCTCTTCCAACACCTATTTCAAAACAATCATCACTTTTCTCTACTAATATTTCTCTACACATCTCTTGATCCTTCCTCTCATGGATTCATATCCACGATGAACCATCCTCCTCCTCCAAACAATTTCTTGTCTCCTCTTCTCTCCTTTGTGGCATACAACCCACCATTATTCAGTCTCCTCCACCAAAATATCACATCATCCACATTGCAACTTGCAATATTCTAATAAAATGTGCACCTACAACTCCATGGAAATTGAAAATTTACCTTTTCTCTTGTTCATACTCTTCAACCCTGAACATTGCAAATGAGGAAAAACATGAATTTCATCACAAAATATAAACTTTACCTCTTTTTTCATTGTTGTAGTTTTTCCCCATTACCATTAGCTGCAATATTCAACTTCTCATTCTTTGTTGTGATCCTTTTCTTCTCATCTCTATCGGTAATTAAATCCTCTTTATGCTCTTTGTTTGTTGCAACCTCCTTAAGCTTTATCATTGTAACAACATCTTCACCTACAACAACTACTGCACTTTCTTTTGCTACGAATATTTTCTCTATCTTCTTTATCTCCTCTCTCAATATGAGATCTTCTCTATATTTACCAATTGCCTCATCATACATAGGACACTCAAAGTCCATTTTATGAACTTCCTCTTCTTTTACCTCAACCTGTGAGGTATTTCCATCTCCCTCACACTCTACTTTCATTCACTAGCTGATGGTCCACAATGACCATTTTCCCCTTTCTTATCTCTTCTTTTCACATCTCATTTCTTTTATTCTTTTCATTTGTGATATTTGCACTTATGTGGGTTGATTTTGTTAGGATAACCGGTGAACAACTGAGAGGGGGGGTGAATCAGTTGTTAACAGATTATAACATTTAATCCACTTAATAACCATTAACGAGATTAAGTACCGGTAAAGAAAAAATAGATACTGGTAAACAATACAACTTAATAATTAAATAGATAATCAATGCAAAGCAACCATACCACATAACACCATGATTTGTATGTGGAAAACCCGAAAAGGGAAAAACCACGGTGGGAAGCCTACCCACAGTCAGATGATACTTCTATAGAAAGTATGTGATACAAAGAGGGGCCTGCACATGCAGGAAGTGTAGTGCTCCGCCAGAAACCCTAAAGGAAAACAACACAACTAGGCAACTAAAGGGTGAAATTTTATTTTTTTTAAAGATTAAGTGCATTAATTATAACAATTTCATGTTTAATATCACAGCAGAAGTCTAACACATGATTTCCTAAGGGTTACCAACAAGATTAATTTGCAGATTATATTAACACCATGGTTAATCCAATAGTCCATCTAATTAGGAAAAATTAAATACTTAAATTTTAAACATGCTCATACATCTATATCCCATAATGACAGAATCTAAGTATCCCAATGCATTTATTTTTCCATAGATCATTTATACAAAAGATTAAAGCAACTGAATTAACATACATTCCATTGATATAATATTACAAAATCCATAAATACATGGTTTCCAATAATACCATAGATTACAAAGTTACAATGTCAAGGTTACATAATTGTTTGATACAATGACCACAAGGTCTCCACTGAATAGTGATCATGAACGTGAG
Source organism: Cryptomeria japonica (assembly GCF_030272615.1). NCBI lineage: Eukaryota > Viridiplantae > Streptophyta > Pinopsida > Cupressales > Cupressaceae > Cryptomeria > Cryptomeria japonica. The sequence goes on along the minus strand of NC_081411.1, from coordinate 560,998,487 downwards.
CTGGTACATGAACCACGAACCAAGAAACACCAGTGAAGCATTTCCTTGCCTGAAGATACAATCCAGAACATTCGATGGGAAGTGGCACTACCACCCAACCATGTGATCCCAAAATGGAACCACCCCACCATGCTAGGAGATAGTAGAAGACCCTCAAGCAAGCAAAATAAGACAAGTACGATAGTAACATGACTCCGCAAACATCCATGTGACTCAACTCACAAACACTAGTGACTCTAAGGAGAGAGTGTCATTGCATGGCTTAAGGTGGTTACCCTAGGTAGGCCTCCATAGGTCCCGACCCCCATCCTGGGTTATCCTGGTAACCTCTCCCGAACCCCCGACTCCATCTAAGCATCATGCAGACCCTACCAATCCTTTAGTGAAGACAAGGTGATAATTTTGTCATTCCAGGCCTTCTCACCACATCCCGAGCCTATACAAGCACTCAACCATGTGCGAGGCACATTATCTTAATTAATATTTTAGCTACCCACCCCCTAATCAATTATTAGGTTATCACTTCTTAACTGACTTTCAAGGGGTTATCCTACCATCCACTTTGGGCATGGCCCCCGCCCAAAAGCCACTCTCTCTCATAGGACACTAACAGGAAAGGTCTCTCTACAAGAACTCTATGGCAAAATTGACAGCCATATCTAATCCTGACAAACCACAGGTGAAGGATAGACAATCACGAACCCAGGATTGACCATTTGGAATAAAACACACAATGGCTCACATCAACAAGGTTACATAGCAACACCTGACCAAGGGGGTATAACAACATATGGCATAACGACAACTCAACCAGAATTGCAATGAAATTAAGCTTGACTGCAAATACCATTTACACAAGATCCTAATATAGGAAATCTTTTCTTTAAACAACCAAAAGCATAAAATACTTGCAATTAAAGATTTTCCAGAAAATACAACTATGTTAATACAAGGAAATCAATGTTGTCATTTGTCCAATAAGGTTAAATAAAACCACATTAAAATTAAACCCCTAATTATATATTCATGATTAATTTACAAATAAACCCGATTAGATTGTATCAATAATCTAAATTAAATTCCAAATTCCAAATTATATATAATAGTATAATATAATTACATAAATATATATATTCTTATAATATAATATTATATAATTATATCACATTAAAAATATATAATAAAATGAAGATTTAATTTTGCAATAACTTTCATTTCCAATAATTATGAAATAACTTTATTTCCAAAATAACATAATTAAAAATAATTAATGAAAATACTATATATATATATATATATATATATAATTTTTTAAACTTATTAAAAATTAAAATAAAACCAAATTATAAATTCGGTGGTAATTAAAAAGGAAGCGCAATTTAATAGGCTGCCCCTACTACCTTATGGTAGCTCTGCTACCATATGGCAGCAGTCGCCACCAACTAGTAGCGCTGCTACCATAGGTAGCAGTTTCTACCTTTGGGTAGTGTTGCTGCCTTATGGCAGCAACCGCTACCTTTGGGTAGCATCTGCTACTGTGGGTAGCAGGCTCCACCTCCCCACTAATTTTTTTTTATAATTTTTTTTTCATAAAAAAATTCAATAGCATAAAACCCAGTAAATTTCATTTTAAAAAAAAAATCATTTCCACCTAATTTAATTAATACAAATTTCTCCAAAATAATTAAATAAAACAATTTCCCCATAACTTTTAATAACCCAATAAATTTAGTTAAATTAAATTTATTACCATAGTAACTAAATAATTACATAGAGATGCACAAATATTAAAAAGGACAGCCAAAGCAATTAACAAAGAAAATCAAATCTTAGGATGAATCTCTGAGATAGCACAGGGAAGACAATCACAGTCCAAAATTATCAAAACAAATACCAAATGAGGGAATATTTTCTCTGGTAAATCCCATTATCTCCCAAAACTTGCAACTTTTTATGCACAGCAAAACATCTTGGCAAAATTTGCAAGAATAACTTTTCCAAAATCCTCACAAAATTTAATCTACAAACACCCAGGAAATAACTTCTTTCCATAAACTAAAATTAAATTCAAGAATAGACTTTAGCCAAGAACATGAAATAACCAGAAAGGGTTTTGGATTTGACAAATATTTTTAACACACATCATTCAAAAAGAGGGAAGAAATAAAATATTTTCTTTAAAAACAACTAGAAGAGGCCACCCAACCTGGTATAGCTTTCCTGGAAGAACTTTGTTGGAGAGATTCAATCCTTCAACAAGCTTCCAAATAATTTTTTCTTCACCAAAATCTCTGCCTCCTTTCCGTGAACCCCCCCAAAAGAAAAAGATATATTCCCTTTTAACCTAAAATTTTAGGTTGCACATATTTTTCCCAAAAACCCTAATATTTAATTTTAGTAATAAAAGCAATTTTCTTTTCTTTTCTAATTCCTACCAAAGGAATAAATTAACATGCAATAAGCAAAAATCATTTTTTTTCTTTTCTTTTCTCATGCAAATTAATTAATTTCCTAAAAAAAAAAAAATTAAAGCAGTACTTTAATTCTAATTTTTTCTTTTATTCATTTATTTATTATTATTATTATTATTATTATTATTATTATTATTATTTAATTCTAGTAAACAATAAATGAAATTAATCTAATTTATTTTTCACTAAAATTTAAATAAGATATATTTCTAATATAATGCAACTTGCAACTTAATTTAATAACTTCTTTTAATTAATTAAATTTATAATCTCAATGCATAAAATACATAATTTCAAAAATACCAACAATGAGATAACTCCATAAATTTAATTAATTAATTAAATCCACTAAACACACAAACTGAGCAAACCCCAAGCAAAGACTTAGAAAAAGTCAAATGACAATACACGAAGGTCGAACAAACTGACAGGATGACCAACTGACGACACTCACAAGAGTGTAATTGGGTAAAATAGGGTCAACTACTATCTCCTCCACTTCCATCGGGCAATATAAGGCACGCATAGACCTATGAAGCCAGGTGGAGATGATACCCCGTACCTACCCGATACTTGTACCTGCAATATTCTGCATCACCGAACCACACATGCATATATACAATATAGAAAACATGACATGCACACCGATGAAGGAGAATCACGACGTTCCCTGTCTCATCGGAGTGAGTGAAGGAAAATCGTCCCCTTGCATCCAATACGCTCGTAGACACACAACATAAAATTACACATTGCATAGATAAAGTAAAGTGTCAGTACATAGCGATAATCCATAAAATACCATAAATCACAAGTACTGAAATACTGCAAATAAATTATGCATCTCATATCCAGATAAAGATTGAAATAATGTCATATAAGTCTGAATAAAACATCATAGTAATGTATCCACTAAAACTAAACAATAGTAAAATATGAGTCTAATAAGTTCAAATGGGGAGGGGTACTACAAGAAGGCACACTACCTAGAGCGTACTACTCATTACAAAAGAGTCTCACTGACTACAAAGAGGCTACAACCATCTCAGGATAAATGGACAACAATCCAATAGAGTGAACTGCTAGAAATAGCATCTACCATGCCTGATTACAATCCCAGTTAATCTCAATACCGAAGGCCTTTGACCTCTTCCTCAATCCTAATTCGATCACCTATGATTGACCAAGTCTCCTTTGCATATGATATTGCATTTTAAGACCACAAATACTTATTCCATTCCCATGCCATGATCTATAATGAGATCTTACATCATTTTATACAAACCCTAAGGCCTAAACCAGTTAGGTCGGCCACCTAAAATATATTATAATAATATCATTACATAGATTAATATTACAATGATATGCCATGTCGGCTTAAGACCAAAACAACAATAATAAATCCATAAATCATCCTGAAACATCCTAGTAACGTGTAGAGTACATGTTAACATGATACCAGTTCATAACCTAGATAGGCACTGAACCTATTTTGGGTCCACCACACTAAGGCAATGTCTTCAAGCAGTTGAAGCATGATCAAAGAACATCTTCAGTATCCTGAAATCCATGTAGAAGCTGCACCAACACGAATTATGCATCTTGCCAAAATTCCTCGGTGAGAGTTATGTCGGTAAAGCCTTAAACTAGTGTCGATAAGGGTTTACCAGAGTGTATGATAGCATCCGATTACAAAGTCAATACCATCTAATCAAGACATGCTCCAAGAGCACGTACCACATGTAACCAAACATATTCCATAGATCCAAACATGCCAGAAGTGTCCAATAGATAGTTTCTTCTGCTAGTAACACTAGATCTTCTATGGGTAACCAAAACCTATCTGTCGGTAACCAACCATAACAGCTAGTGTTGACATCAATGATAAAACATCAATGCAACACATAATCAATTCATCCATAATGCCAACAGCTTTCGCATACTTCTTCTTCCATGTTTCTTCTAACCAAGGGTTGCAATCGCCCTCTTTGAAGGGGCTTTTCTTCTTTCCAAACTTCTCTTATAATCTTCTCTCTTCCACTTCAATCCTCTTTTTCAATTCACCTAATTTGGCCTGGATCTTTTTCAATGCTTCATGAAATTTCCTATTTTCCACTTCTTCCCAATTCTCTTACCAAAATGGGATTATCACGGGTCTTCTCATGGCCCAAATCATCCTCCTTTTTGAACTCATCTTCTTTCACTTACACTAACTATTTTTAGAGATTGTCTTGTCCCTCTACAATCACAGGTTCTCCTTGCAACAAATCACTCTTGCTTATCCTCTACCCAACAGACCAATTCCTAGAAGAGACACTCCTCTTCATGCACCTTCTACCTACATTTAACCTCTATTGGAGGATAACAACTCACACACCTTGCAAATTTATTTCACACATCAAACTTTGCTCTTCTCCTTTCTTCTAGGGAAAGTCATTTTTTGTAATCTTTACTATGCCAGTGATCAACTGGCTTTGATATCTTTTGCTACATATGAAAATTGGGGGGGTCTTACTAAACAACCCAATCTCACAACCAAATCTCACCACGGAATCACAAATACATAAAACAAAATATGTGAATTTAAATTTCACTCCTGGCCCCTTTATTACTTTCTTTCACATTTCAAATTCTCTTGCATGAGTTATTTACAAAGTTCCAATTTAGATTTCCAAATTTTCCTTTTCTTAATCTAAAACAACCAATTCTCTTATTTTTCTTGCCACTCTCTATTGTCTCTCATTTGCACACTTATTCTCTCCTCCCGCACAATTACTAGAATCTCTTATTTATTCCAATTTTGTTGCAACTTATTGACTTCTCTATTTTTTTATTTTATTTTTTATTCATTAAGAAACTTTGTTTATGTAATTACTCACTTGTATTTATCTTTTTTAAGTCCAATCTCCTTGCCTCCCATGCACTCCACAATCTCTATGTGTTCTTTTAATTCTTGCATTCTTTTCTTTAAAACCAACGATCTTATATATTATTTGAGTCCTACAATTTATAAAAGTCTAATTTTAATATGCACCTCAGTTCTTTTATTGTTGCTACATACCCCCACTTCATTTATCCTATTGAGCATCTCTATCATCTTATTCTTTCTACGCCTCCTCTCTCTACTCCATGCCTCTTGCATTAAAATTTATTCTTTTATTTATTTTGGTCTATAGTCTCGTACCATTCCTCTTCCTTGTGTAGGTATTGATGCGCTTTTCCTTTGTTTAATTATTTTTACTTTATGTTGAAGTATGACCTTTTGCCTTCTCTAGACTTCAACTCCACACATTTCTCTTATTCCCTTCATCTTTCTATGCCTCTTTCCATTCTTGTTTCAAAAGTATTTATTTTTATTTATTTAATCATGTTCATCATTCAATTGTTGGCATCCTTTATAGAAGCATTGATTGAGTGATATTGTTGACAAAAGATTTTTTATGATTAATTTCCTTGAAAAATGACATTTCTTCTTTCACTATCAGATACTCCTACATCAGACACACCCAGTAGAAAATTTGTGAGCACAGGCTCATAAATGTGAAATTTAGTAGGAAGAATACTCTTCTAGATAGTAAACAATATACAACATACTCCAATGTTATTATTAGAACCATTCCTCTTTCATCTCTTATTTCTCCTCTTCAAGCACCTAGCCAGAACAATCATCACTTTTCTCCAATATTCTTTCTCTACACTTCTCTTTCTCCTTCCTCTCATGGATTCATATCCACCATGAACCATCCCCCTCCTCCAAATAATTTATCCTATCCTCTCCTCTCCTCCACTCTCTTCCTTCGTGCGATATAACCTACCATTATCTAGTCGGGTAAGTGCACAAAGATGGTGTGCAAAAAGGGGGGTATAAGTGGACACTTTTTTTCTGAAATCAGGTGAATCTGAACTTGGAGGCAAAAGTTGAAAGTCATCCACTCAATATATGAGGATAATCAAACAAAAAATATTATAGTACTCTAAATCTAGTTTCCAAACTACTAAACTTTTTCAAAATTGGATAAGATTAAGGGGGTCAAATCCTTCATGCACAAAAAATGGACCCTGATTTTTTCTAAAAAACATAAGAGTGTCTGACATGCGCATCAAAAAATTCATAGTTTGACAAATCCTTTGGCAGAAAGATAGTTAAGAGTGAGCACTAGAAGTTGTGTATTTTTTTGTAATTTTTTGTTGAGTATTTTTTTAATGATTTTTCCAATTGAGCACATCCTGGAAATCAAGTACCTGTTCGTGCACGAAGCATAACTTGCACCAAAACAATGGAAAATGCAAATTTTTTTTAAATTGTAAAGAATAAAGTGCACTACAATAATATATAAAGTTTTTTAAATTTAGATAAGTAGATCAAAAGTTATTAAAAAAATGGTACATGTATGTCTCTGAGAAGTATGGAGACACTAGTAAAAGAAATTCAATAATAATATGTTATTGTTGTTCAAATTTTTTAAAAATTATATGGTTAGAAAGCTCGGAAGATGGGTAAAAATATGGTGGCAATTTTAGAAATACCCACTTGATGAAGTCTAAACCTGATGATGACAAAGTTGAGAAACCAAGTTGATAAAACAAAACACGTCAAAAAAGAGGGAAATGGAGGGAAATCAAACTTCCAACCCGTAGCTTTGTCATCCAGGCCTATTCACAAGCCTAAACAGTCAAAAGTGTGTATGGGCTCCCTGTACTATAAATAGTGCGTACGGGCTATTTTTAAAACAAAACCGCTTACGAGGTGTCTTTACAATAAGCAGCGCGTACGCGGTGTTAAAGCTAAAACAACACATACGTGTTGTTGCCTGTGTTTAAAATGTGGGTGTGTGCATACATATATGTATATGTATAATATATATTGTAGTCACATAAATCTGTCCATTTTAATTAAATGAATATTTGCTATTTATTTAATAAAAAATCCACTAGCCATCAGTTAATTAAATTAATATTTAATTAATTCATCTTCAAACATTCTCCTATTAATTAAATAAATTATTCAATTTATTTTAATTAATTCATTAAACCAAATTCACAATTAATTAAATGAATAAATTCTATTTATTCAATTTAATCCTCTTTCCTCTTTTAAATAAATTAAATAAAACATTTATTTAAAATCATCTATTCCCCCCCCACTTGCATTTTCCTACAAATGCAAGTTGCAACCACAAATTGAAATAAATTTGTTTTATTTTAATTAAAATGTTATTTTTCCCCCCCACTTGCATTTTCCTACATCTCCCACTTGCCTCCTAAATCCCCTTCCTAATCAATTAGCCTAATCCATCCCCTAATTATTGTCACATTCCTAAGCAACTTGGAGTCACTTCTCAAAGACTTCAAAGTCTTTGAAAAACATTTAATGCTTTGTGTGTTCAACAATTTAACCTCTAAAAGTCAACTAAACCACTTGTGGCTCTTACATGACCATTTATGGTTAACCCCTAACTCAACCCTCATATGACTCATGTGTCTCCTCAAGCATTTATTACTTTGACCATGGTTATCCCATTTACCTTTGCACAAGAGTTTATCCATTGGATAAAAGCTTTATTCTTTGAATAAAGAATTTATTCACTCAACCCAACCTTGACCTTAACTCCCAAGTTAACCTTCAGGTCATATCAAGCATTTAATGTTTATTCCCTCTCCTCTCAACCTATCTCATATTGACACTTGTCATCCTAGGATTGGGTTGAAAGCCCTCACATGGATTGAATATCATTCAATCCTGACCCTTCTTGAGATTACTCAATCTCAACCATCCATTGCTCCATTTTTCCTATAAATAGAGCTCATTTCTTCATAATCCAAATCCTAAAAAACTTGTATGCATCTAAGTTATAGATAATTTTAGAGAGCATTTAGCATATCTTACTCACATTCACTCTTTTGGTTAAAATTAACAAATAGCATTTAGATAACTCATCCTAATTTGGTTATTAAGCTTGCATTTGCATACTTTTCATAATCATCTACAATCTCAAACCTCCATAAGCATCCATAGTGCAAAAAGCTACTGAGAGCTACACTAATTTGGAAGTTGGAGAGGAGAGGAACAAGGGAGAAGGAGCTAAGAGCATGGTAGAAGGCATTTGGAGATGTCTTCTTGCATTTATATTCATAGTTAAATGCTTTACTTTATTTTTAGTGTCTCTTTTGGTATGCCCGCTTAGACTAGTTTTTGGTTGATTAACACTAACGTTTGCTTTTGTTTCTTTGTTTTGTGTGTTATACGACCATAGGTTTTAGTCTAAACATTAACCCCATTTTGCAGAGCATCATATATAATATATAAAATATGATATTTTATGTATATATAGGGGTCATATGTGTGTGTGTATGTACGTATATTGATATCTTATTGTACTGTATTGTATTCTTCTCTCTCTTTAACTCTCTCTCAAGACCCCACATAACACATAATGACCTCTTCGTACCATGTATGATATCTCAAGGGGTCAAATGGTGTTGTAACACATGTGTGGCTCAATTATGAACCCACATGACCCCTATTTACATCATGTGGCATGTCTTCCTCTCTCTTCCTCTCTCTCTCTCTCTCTCTCTCCAAACCCCACATAACACAACATGACCCTTTAGGAGAAAATGATGTCCTAATGGGTCATACGGTGTTGTGAGGTGGCAAGAAAATCAGTGCCAATACTGCTTACAAAATTTGACACCTAAAGGGGTCATACGGTGTCCTAAGGGGTCATAGGACACCATATGACCCCTTAGAACACCATATGACCCATAATGACACCATATGGTGTATTAAGGGTTCATATGGCATCTTAAAAGATGGTAGGACACAATATGACCCCTAAAGACACATTACATGACCCAATAAAATTGTCGGTCGTTTGTATATGTGTGATTCTGCATTTAAGAAAAGATTGTATGAGAAAATCATATATTTCAAAGAATTTGGGATTTATAGTCACTTTTTTAATAATTAGGAGACCTTATGGAAAGTTGAATTTGTGTATCCTGAAAGATGTAAATAGTTGCATCTGACATGATTAGGAAATTCAAATGGATTATGCATAAATTTGTGTGTGTATTGATTGTGTGGCAGTATCCTTCCTTCCTCTTCTCTCTTTTGGGTAAAAGATTCAAATACTTAGGAGTTTGCTAATATTAAATAAAAGGATTGAAACCATCATTGGTGGAATGACTTTGCATTGAAGATTGAAATTTAAGTATTGCATTCAAGACATATGTTCTTTAAAAGGGAAGAATTGATTAAATAGAATATTTCGTCATTCAAACAAAAAAAGTTTTCACAAAACTAATAAGTTAAAGGACTAGATGATATTATTATGTGTATTAAAGTGAGTAATGATGCATTGCATATGTAGAAGTTGAAATGATACCATAGTGTCTTTATTTGGTTCGGTAAGATTAATTTTTTAGCTTTGAGTAGGGGATGTGTGGCCTTGAAGAAATGTTTTCCCTAATTAAACAAATGGATTAAGGAGGATGTTACCTGCTTGCCTTATTGAATTTTAAGAAAGTGCTTCCTTTACAAATGCTAGTGAGATAAAATGATAAGTAGTCATATGAATTTGTATCGGGTTTCTAAATGTCAATTTTCCTTGAAATGCTAAAAAACACGGTCTATGAATGATAGTAATCAAGTAATGATAGGAAGTGTATTTGAATAGAATGATGCATATATCTACAAAATTTGTGTGACATTAGATGAAAGAGGAAATTAAGTTTTTGCAAGTAGGGTTGTGATATCCTTAATTTAGATAACTAGGAGTATATTAGGATATTGCTATTGGTAAGAGGTGTGGGTGTGAGTAGAAACTGATATTAAAATATTGGCTTAAGTACTTATTTAAATATATGATTGACTAAATTGCTTAATGACTTTATGAAGGACATTCTAATCTTCTATATTTTATTAGTTGTGCATAGAGATTCTTGATGTATGTTATAACTTATTATCAAGTGATTAATTGAAGTTATAACATTTGTTTCTATTATAGCTTGGTAAATATGATCATGGCATAGATGAGATATCTTGAACACTAGTCATAGTATGAGTGTATTCCTTGTGTGTGTATAAGTACATTAGTCACTTTATCATTTCCTAGCATATGTCATCTTCCACAAAAATTAATTGTCTAGACTTTCGTAAAAGATTGCATTGCATTAAAGATGATGTAAGGGATATGGATATATGAATAAAATAAAGGTCTTAAATATATGGCGTGCACTCTCGAACACATTTAGGGCATTGTACTTTTTCATGTTGTGCAACAGTTACTCCCTTTGGTGTGACTAATGTTAATCACCTCGTGATGTGGGTTGGATGAGTCATTTATTTTGCCTTGAGTTAGTTTCTGATTTGTGTGATGTGTAGTTAGGATTAATGTGTTTATAAGATTTCTTTACTCTTGGGATGACCACTAAGTTATTTCTTTTATTTTTCCTTTGTGGTGGCACTTGTCACACTTAAATTTCTTGATTGATTTCGCTGGCAAATTTTCTTCTCTTGTAATTTAATGAATTGATTTGAGGATATTTCCTTTGACTTCCTCTTTTGTTGTCTGTGGTGGTTATTCTAAGTGTCGATGTATTGTGGGCCCTTATCTTGAGTCAAGTGGTGTCCCTATCATGTTCATTTTGAACCTCTGATAGTGTGTGCAAGGGAGAACACCGCGGACAAGTGCATTAGACTTAACAAACAATTAGATAATGTTGATGTTAGTTGAGTAAATGAAAGGTGTTAATAAGATGAAATGTGTTGGTAAATTTCTGAATTCTATAGTAGATAGAAGTGCTTTGGAATTGTCAAGTCTGTCATTTATGGAATAGTTAACTAAAAACCAGATGTTGACTTCTTGCCTTCAAAAGCTTTTGTGTATATATATCATTTATAAATAATGGATTAAGGATGCCTTTGAATGATTTGATTGGATAAAGGTTGCACCTAATGTTGCATCAAGAGTAGCGCAATGGAAGCATGGTGGAAAATAAGGATATTTGAATGCCATGAATCTTGTTCTTTTAAATAAATGGGTTATATATGTTTGGTTATCGTGTGATGTCTTGAATATGTTTGACCTGAAGAGGCTTATTTTTGAGAAATTTTCCATCATTTAGGCTTATGATATGATTTCTTCAATAATATAATATGTGCATATGTGTAAGATATTGTGTAAAATGTATATATCTCTCTCTCTTTATTTGCGTGCAACTAGATGTCGAAGGAGTGTTACTATGAATATTGGTATGAAATATAATGATTTATGCTTATTGATGCTTAACTCAGTGACTAAAATTATAGTTTTTTTTGCAAAGTGTGGTTAAAATGAAGTTCCCTTGAAAATATCTTAATAATTTAGTGTACATACCATAATTAATAGGAGTTGGTTCTTTGTTTACCTCTTGTGTAACGTGTTTATTTTGAATAATTGAAGCATAAGGAAGAAATTTTGTTGTAATTATTTTGCTTGCGCTAGAAAATATTATATTATGTTTATGCTGAAAGGAATCTTTTGATTAATGTGTGCTAGTTGTCACCCTAACTCTTACGACTTCTAGGAGTAAGTCAAGTCTAAGGGGGGGGAGGATGTAGTGTCCACCCTTGACTTGACTTTTTTTTATTAGAGTTGACTTTTATTCCATGCATGATAGACTTGTCTCCACTATCTATGATGATTTGGATGATGATTATTCATGTATTTTAGTTACACATTGTGATGATAGACATTATTGCGCATATGCTATATTGGATGATTTATACGATGTTGATACTATCATTATTGATCATGTGATTTGATGGATACTATATGCTTACTATGTGATAGATTATCAAAAGATTATACTGATCATAGATTTGATGTTGATTATGATTACACTAACCCTATTACATTATTACATTTGATGAGATGCTTATGAGATGTGTTTGACTATTGTTTGACGGTCTTCATGATAGAGACAATTCCACATCACTCATTGCGAGTGGGATGTGTCGTTGTGACTCTCTATCACATGCATGTTATGATATATGTATATGTTGTGTTATCATTTTGTGGTTGTAGGACCTTGCAGGTACCAAACATCGACTCCATCTAGCTTCATAGGCCTAAGCGTGTCTTTAATTCCAATGGTTTATGTGGTTCGAAGATGACATGAGTTCCCTTCACTTACTCTAGGTCTAAGATGTGCACCAAGTGTCGTAGCATCTTGGCGTAATTCTCCATGTCAGTTAGTGAGTTTGATCTTTTCAGTCTTGTGAGTATGTTTAGAGATGGTTGATTTATTTGATTATGTGAGCATTTAATTATTCGATATTTTATGGTTATTTATTTTGTATGATTTTAATATTTATTTGGTATTTATTGTTTAATCTGTATTGAGGTTTGATCATTTATTTGATATTTAATTATTTATTCATTTAATGTTTATGGTTTAATCATTTATTTGGTATTTAATGTTTATTTATTTATTATTAATTTATTGCTTAGTTGGTATTTATTTATTATTTATTGTTTAATAGTGCTTTTATATTTTAATGTTGATTAATATTTGTTGGTAAGTTTTATTGTTGTTTAATATTTATTTTATAGTTGTGATTTGATTATTTAATTATTTATTTGATTTTCTATGGTTTAGTATTTATTTGATATTTGATATTTATTTGGGGTTCCTTAATCTATTTTATTAGCTTTTGGTTTATTTAATTTTAATCCCCATTTGGATTATTTATTTATAGCTTATGTTTATTTAATAGTTTGACTTTCATTTCCTAAGTGGGTGTATGAACACATTAAAATTAAAATAATAATATAACATTCCCACATGGCTGGATAAATATATTTACTATACCTACCCTTTACTCTCATTGGCTAAATTCAAAATGGGAGAATAAATTATAATATATGGTGGGTTGGTAAAATATATTCCAAAATGGAATATTTTGATTGGCCGAGATTGAGGCGAGGGTTTTGATTATTGTTTGCTTTTTATTTTCATTCCCATGAATTTTTTCGAGCTTGGCTATTCTCTAAAAGTTTTTTCCTACAAGCATTTTTCCTTTGGCTTTTCGATTTTTGCACTTGGATTTTGGCTAGAGTTTGGTTGGATTTTGGTTAGAGATTGATTTGGATTTTGGCTGGAGTTTGATTTGGATTTTGGCTGGAGTTTATGGGGATCTCTTCTTCAACTTCATTCCATCACTTCTGGTTGTTGGTTGGAGCTTTGAGCATTTGTATTATTTTTATTTTAATGGATTCCCTGTATGCTTCGTGTCTGCAAATTGTTTTCAGGAGGGGTTGAAAATAATATTTATTCTATGGTTTTAATATAGCATTTGGAAATAATATTTGGGGAGAAACTTTGTATTATATGAGTTTTAATATAATCTGTTGGAAAATATATTTTGTCCTCCTGTACATGCCATCTCATGGCTCTGAGAAATTTCTATGTGAATCTCTAGTTGTTGAGCCATTTGATTGAATGGGAGTGTGAATAGTTTTTCCTTTGTGAGTTTTATAGTCTGAAGGTGTTGGATTTGATTTTATTGGAGTTTCTGTGTGTTTTGAAATGGTTATGTATGTGTTTTGTCATGAAGAAAATCTTATTATAACTTGGCTTATAGTTTGTAGCTATTTATTTTGTTTATGCCCTCTTATTCCTTGTTTCTAGGCTACTCTTTCCATATGATTTTTGTGCCCTTTTGTTAAAGACTTGATTTTATATTTTTGCTGAAATTTTTCTAAGTTTTCTATGTATTTGTGTTGTTTTGTTAAAGCTCTAACATGTTGTGTAAAAGTGCTAACCTGTTGTGTAGAAGCGCTAACCTGATGTGTAAAAGTGCTAACCTGTTGTGTAAATGCACTAACTTGTTAGGTAAGTGCGCTAACCTATTGTGTGAATGTGTGAGCCTGTCTGATTTATGTGTTTTTCATAGTTTTTCTTATTTTAAATAATTTTTCCAATTGGATTTTGTACCAAAGGCTTGTTTGAGGTTTGATGATGATTTCCAGAATTGGTCTTGATCTAATTTGATGCTTTTGCATTGTTTTATGCTTATTTATCTTCCTACATTATTGTGGTTGTATTTGCACTCTCTCCATGTTGATATGCCATGGATGATGAGATGATTATGTTGTTGTTTTGGACCAACAAGTGGATTGGCCTTGCTGTGACATTTTCTTCTTATTTGATGGCAAATTTGATAGCCTTGTTATGCCTTGTATTTATTGGCCAAGAGGCTCATTTTGTTATATTTGATTATGTTGTAGCCTTGCATATGTTGCAATAGTATGAGTGGATGTTCTTGGCTGCATATGAATGTTATATTTTCATGTTTTATTATAGTTTAGAGCCTCTTGTGATTTATTGTTGGGTCATGTTAGGGGGAGTGGGCTTCCTTGTGATGACCGAGGTCACAAGGGATAGGCTTGCATGAGGTTCCTTGTAAGGATGCATGAATTCTAGACCACCAAGGCACATTGGAGTTTACCTTGATTTGTAAATAAGTTATAACCTAATAATTGATGGGTTGGGTGGCTAGATTCATCAATAAGATAATAAATTGATTTGAGCCTCATGACTTAGTCCTAGGGAGGATGTTTTAGGATAAGCATGAGAAGGTCGTGAAGATGATAAGCTAATCTCCCTTAGTCTCTCATAGGTTGAGATGGCTCCAAATGTCCATCAGGCTAGTGCCTTATGTTATTATGTTTTGAGGATGGCATGTGATGACACTCCACTCCTACATGTGTCCCCCTTGATGATTTATGATTGTGTCTTATTGGATGCATTTATGCCTTGTTGAGTTGTACGCCTCTGGGAGTTTAATCTTGTTGTTGTGTTGGTTCATGCATGAGAGTCCTTGTGTGATTAGTCTCTTTGGTTATAGGTGCCAGCTTAGGTTTAGAGTGTGCATTAGGACCTTGTGTCATCTCCTAGCACGAGGGGTGGTTCCACTGGTTCCACATGGTTGGGTGGTTGGTTCTTTTTAGCCATTGGGATGTTCTCTTGGATTCTTCGTGCGTGGATGTGGATTCTCCTTCTTGATGGATCATGGATGTACCTTGTAGAAGATTTATGTAATTAATATGATGGAATGCATGAGTGTATTATCTTGTATGTGGTGGATGGAATCATGTAAAAGGAAGAGCTATGATAATGATGTATTATTATGTAAATGTATTCATAAGTAGTTCATAAATGGTAGTTAGGATATGTCATGATTCATAAATGTGGCAATGAGATGTATGAATATGCTCTTGTTAAATGAAGGGAATGATTTCATGTACCCAAATTTGGTAATGGAGTTGCAATTGAAATAGATGTGATTTACAATATGATCTTCTTGTATTGGTTAGAAAGGAAATTTATGGTTATTCTTTAGGTTGTGATTTAATATGTGAAAGAACCTTGAGAAATAGAATAATCTGAAATGTAAGTATTGGGTATGTTAGATAATATGGATAAGGTTTAGATGATGATGTCTCTATGTGTGTGCATTGGAAATTAGGAAAAGTATGCATAGAATGCAAAAAGGATTATTGAAAGAAAATATTAGGAGTCTTGTGTTATGCATTGGGGTCATTGTCAAATGAAATGATCATGTTAGGAAAGTGGTTGCATAGTAATGGAATGTATATCATGCTAGATAGATAGTAAATGACTTGTATATGATGTATGTCATGAACTTGTATTGAAATTAATGGATTATTATATGTTTATAAGTTAATAAACCGACTCTATGATTGAAGGATCAGATGACGTTGTGCTTGCTCATGCTTAAGTAAAGAAATAAGGGAATTAGTTTATCATGTTGGTTAAAGAATGAATTATAGTTTATACATTATGAGTAGATAATCATAATAGATGGAATGAGATCATGTTAATATTAGATACAATTGATGTAAGTTTAATTGGATTAGTAAAGATGGATTATACCCACGCATTAGGATTGCATTATCATGGAAAAGGATAAGAGCATGTAGATAGAAAATGATGGGTTACAACACATTTAGATTTGGTGCATAAAATGAATGTAGGAATATGGGGTTGTCTTGAATTTTTAAAGAAGGAATGTAATATGTTAGTAAAATGGTAGAATGGCATGCATATCATGATGGATAGATAATTTGGTAGGTTGCATATCTCATTATTAGGAAATTAAATATGATGCATCAATTCAAGATGGAATATGTTTATCATGTGAGTAGGATGTCATTATGGAAGTTAATTAAGTAATGACATTTAAGTACCCTGGGGAAAGATTAATGATGTTATGTTATTTCCACTTGCGTTAATTAGTGAAATATGTAATGATGCATGTTCATAATGGATAAATGGTAAATGAATGTAGTTAAATGGAGATGTTATGTGTTACATTAGTTGTTAATAGATGTTAATAAAAAAATTTTATCTCCATTAGTGTGTTAGATGTTTAGTTTCTCTAGGGTATTTTGGCAGTCATTACACTCCCTCTCTCTCCCTCTCTCCCCCTCTCCCTCCCTTTCTCTCTCCCTCTCCCCCTCTCCCTCCCCACTTTGTCCCTACCCCTAACCCCTTTATCTCCCTTTATATTATTTTATTGCAATTAGGTCTACCATGTAGTGGTCACCATTTAGATGAACAGTAGACCTAATAATCCTAAGGTCCACAATTTGAGAAGCAGAGGTTATGCTTTCCTTGATATTCTTAGCATTTGAATCAGTGTAAAAAACCCATTGTGCATCATCCCTCAACCATAATCCTCATGTTGTTGGGATTTGGGAAATCTTTGGTAATAAACTTTTTTTCTTTCCAATTTGTTCCACTTTAATTCTCAAAATACTAAGAGCCACACAACAGAGTTGTTTCCAAGCTGACGGTCTAGCTAACAGTCTCAAATAAATATTCTCACATTTTGCAGTCATGTCAATTAAATAAGAGTTCTTTAAAATATGTGTGTATAGATATTTTATTAATGATAACTAAACTTTAATATATATATATATATCTCTCTCTCTCTCTCTCTCCCTCCCTCCCTTTTACACCCTCTCTCTCTCTCTCTCTCTCTCTCTCTCTCTCTCTCTCTCTCTCTCTCTCTCTCTCTCTCTCTCTCTCTCTCCCCTCCCTCCCTCCCTTTTACACCCCCTCTCCCTCCCTCCCTTTTCCTTCCCTCTCCTCTCTCTCTCTCTCTCTCTCTCTCTCTCTCTCTCTCTCTCTCTCTCTCTCTCTTCTCTCTCTCTCTCTCTCTCTCTCTCTCTCTCTCCCTTTTACACCCCCTCTCCCTCCCTCCCTTTTCCTCCCCTCTCCCCTCTCCTCTCTCTCTCTCTCTCTCTCTCTCTCTCTCTCTCTCTCTCTCTCTCTCTCTCTCTCTCCCTCGCTCTCCCTCTCTCCCTCACTCTCCCTCTCTCCCTTTCTCCCCCTCTCTCTCCCTCCCTTTTCCACCCTCTCTCCCTCCCTCTCCCTCTCCCTACCCCTCTCCCTCTCCCTCCCTCCCTTTTCCTTCACATTTTATTTACTACAAAAAGCATGTACAGGATACTAGGACTATTAGTTCGTTGGTCTACTAAACATTTTTAAGGACTAACAACATGTACGAGGTATTTATACATTTAAAGCACGTACGGGGTACCAGGAATATTAACGTTGGTTTGCAAACATTTTTTAGGGCCTAACAACACATATGGGGTTACTAAAAAGACCGTGTACGTAGTACTGGGACATATACTTTTAGTTGCCCAACCACCTCAATAGCCTCAAAGATTTTTTTGAGGTCGTTGAAGGTCCCACTGCAACCATGTATGCGCTTCTGTGACTATTTTATACATAGAAGTAAGTGACTTTTTTGTTTTTGCATGATTTCAAATGATTGAATTGTTGTTCTTATTAGTTTTTTCAATGTTATTGTGATTGTTTAATAGTTTTGATTCAAAAAAACAATGATAATTCTCAAACTTATGGTTATTTGATTGTTTATGAACTTTTGTTTACATGTATATGTAATATGATTCTATTTAGGACAACCGATATCAACCATGGGAATGAACAAGCAAGGAATGATGGAACAATGAGAGGGTGAAAAGGAAAGACAAAGACAACATATGAAGAAATTAGGTGACATAAGAACAATGGGACAAGAAGGTATGTTATCCTCAACATCTCAATTCGATTTACCAAATGAACATAATGCACCTAATGCAATTGATGAAGAGACATTTGATTTACCTTATGAACCTAATGCAATTGAAGAAGAGACCACATTGAATAATCAATTAAATGATGAACATAAAACTATTCTATTTGATGAATTGAATATACCCAATGCACGCAATGCACTGATGTTAACACCTCCTAGAATCATTCATAGGAAACCAAAGTATCTAATTGACATTGATGCAAATATATTGAAGCCAATGCCCAATAAAATGAATCAACAAACTTGTAGGAGAATCGGTAAAAGAATATGGAAAAACTCTTTTGAAAACTTAAATCAAACTGCAAGATGTCAATTAATTGTTTTGATTAAGTAAAAGAAGGTATTTGAAAGGTACCCAAACCTTTTACAAGCCAGGAAAATAGAAATGCTAAAAAAAGTGCCTGATCACTTCAAAAAGACAAAATGAACCCACTGGAAGGGAACAACTTAATACATCATTACATTAAAAACTCAGAACAGACATCAAAAGGAAAGCACAAAGACAGTAGA
Organism: Cryptomeria japonica; assembly: GCF_030272615.1. Classification (NCBI taxonomy): domain Eukaryota; kingdom Viridiplantae; phylum Streptophyta; class Pinopsida; order Cupressales; family Cupressaceae; genus Cryptomeria; species Cryptomeria japonica. The sequence goes on along the minus strand of NC_081411.1, from coordinate 560,979,329 downwards.
GAGACAAAACCAAGGACAGCAACTGGAACTAAATACTATTCAGAATTTCCTCAGTGTGAACAACCATTTGTTTCATGTTGTTTGTTGAGGTCTTCATATCCTCTAGCTCATGACCATCGATGTCGACCTTATTCTTTGTGTTGGCTCTGGTCCTCCTTTCATGACCCTTCTTGTTCACCTGCTCTTTATCACCATCCTTCTCTGCATTATTCTCGAACCTGTTGATAAAGATGTTCATGTTGTCCACCAAAGATTTGAGGATTTGGAAATTTTGATCAACAATCTGCTTGACGTTGTGCTCCAGCTCGTCAATTCTGCTACCAAAATCTTTCAGTTTGTTTTCCATTTCCTTTCTATCTCCCATCTCATTGACCTTTTTTTTCATTGCTAAGATTTTTCCAACCATACATTCAATAGCTTCCGCATTATGCAGAATGGCCACTAACTCTTTAACATGCTCCGCCAAGGGCTTGTCACCAACTGTAATTCTTGCCATGGCCTGTGTATCAGTTTTCAAAATATCACTTTGACCCCCTTTTTCCTCATTATGTAGACTAGTGGTATTCATGGTCTCCAAATTATCTTTAACCGGGTTACCCTCCCCTTCTTTGTCCTGACTATTGATCCTCTTATTTTCTTCATCCTCCTCCTTAGATTCAATGAAAACATAATTGAAATCAGAATTGCTACCCTTTTTAGTGTTCTTTTTCTGAGCCTTCCTTCCAGAGGCTTTCCCTTTCCTCTTTTTAATAGGTTTTTCCTCAAGGGATTCAGTTTCAGAATCTGACATTTCAGATTCCATAATAATCCTGCTCTTCTTGGCCCTAATTCTCCCTTTTTTGCTAGTTTCTTCCGACTCTCCCTCGGTCTTTAAATCAAAGTTGAAACCACTATCCTTACTTTTCATAGTCTCATCTCTGGCATTTTTGCCTTTAATAGGCTTTTCAATGCACTTCCCCTTTAGCATTTTATAAACCAGGACCATAAGCCCCTGGTGGAGGGCATGATCACCTTTAGGGTCCTTCTGGATCTTCTTTATAGTATGATCCATTGAACAAGCAAGGTAATAGGGAAGGCTAACCCTTTCTCAATGATAGAAATGGTTAAGAAGGATGAAGTGATACCCATATGCCCTGGTAAACCTACCATCTAAGGTAATATATTCAATAGAAGCAAGTAAGACAAACCTCCATTGCCTGCAAATTCTCTTCGGGGAGTGGTAGGAGTTGTCAATTTTGATCATCTTTCTTCTCTCACCATCTGTAATAGGAAACTTGTCTACTACTTTATCTTATATCCCTTTGTCCCTGTAAAATTTCATACCCTCAGTAGTCATCCCCGTGGCCTCAGCGATAACCTCTTCGTCTACATTCATCATATGTGATCCAATCAGAATTTTCCATTTTTCTAGTTCTTGATGAAATAGCTGGTGATTGTGGGGTCCTTCCCATTTAGTCGTTCCATGAAAACATTGAGACCCCCCTGCTGAAGGATACCCCAGACTTCTTCGTTCTTTCTCCAATCAGAGCAAGAAGCAGGTTCAAATCTTTTCTTGTTACCTCTCATTTTTCCAGCACCTTCCTTGCAATGCCTTCCCTCATTTTGATAACTTTTCCTTTGGTTTTTGTGGTTATTCTATAAGAGTGCCCATAATCCATGCCAAATAATAATGATATGACACCTATTTAATAGCTCATTATCTTCAAGCAAGCCCCACATTGAAAAAGGCGAAAAGGTCATTAGAAATAATGATTAAAAGTACCACATTGCCTTGTATAGCTTCGGTCCTAATTGAGCAAGGATTTCATTTCACTTGCAATCTCCATTTCACCATAACTAGTAATGATGTCTCCTGATTGGCAAGCCAGGTTGGCTACCCAGTCAGCGCAAGAGTTGGCCTCCCTGTAAACATGTGTAAAAACACACATTTCAAACTCTTCGCTGATTTTCCTAGTAGCTTTAATAGCATTACTAATCGACCATGACAGTAGGAATTTCATATTTAAACAATTGATAATGTTTAAGGAGACTCCTTCACACCAAACTTTAGTGCAATTGGCTTCTTTGGCAAGGATAATCCCATGATAAGCCACCATGGCTTCGGCAACATGATTGGTTTGATTTCCTATAGGAATACATTTAATTATTTTACATATTCCCCATTCATCCATTAGGACCACTCCACATCCTGCAACCCCCAGGTTTCCCTTAGAGGCCCCATCAAAATTGATTTTCATCCATCCCATAGGCGGGCTGATCCATATCACTCCCTCTCTAGGATTACTCTGGATGCTCTCTTGAGCTTTTAATCTCCATTTTTTATAGATAAATTGATCCACCTTAGTGTTAGGATTATCAATACCACCTATAATATTCATATTTTCCACTATACTTCTTCTTATTTTTTCAAACACAATGTTAGCCTTAGTATTCTTTTCTCTAAAAATTCTATCATTTCTCTCTTTCCATATACCCCAGCACATGTGAGGTAAAGCAATTCTCCATAATAAGGTAGTGGTTCTATTTTTTGAAGGATGATGCCATGACTTGAAAATCTCCTGAATCAAGTTGGGGAAGCTCCAACTAATATTGAATTGATCCAGACAACTTCCCCAAACATCAACTAAGAAGGGGTAATGAAAGAGAATATGATTTATTGTCTCCTCATTCTGCTTACAGAGAGTACAGAAACTTGGCATGCTGATACCTCTTTTTCTGATATTCTCTGTAGTAAGAATTTTGTCTTGAAGGGCTATCCAAAAGAAAATGTTGATCTTAGGGGTAAGACCTTTCACCCAAGATTTAGCCCAGCAAGGACTTTCCATGTTACTGTATTGTTGATGATAAAGAGATGCCACAGTAAAAGTACCACTAGCTGTGAGTATCCAAATTAACTAGTCTTCTTCTTCAATCCTCACCATTGAGTTCATGACTTTGTTCAAACTACCCAAAGACTGATCTACTTGAGATAAGTATTTCCACTATCCATCTTTCGAATAATCCTCCACCTTGGTTCCAAATCCTTCCTTGAACAACTTATGCTCTAAGTTTTGGGATTCTCTAGTTTAGGACTTCAAAAAGATAAAAAGGGACGAAGGTTTAGGAATTATATCCAAAGAGACCCTATCCAACAAGCTATGATTTTGTATTTCTGAAATACATTATGGGATAATCTCCAAAAAACTATCATCAACCATCCTTTGTGGATCCTCCTCCATAAGTAACTGCTGGAAAAAAATTACTGCTGCATACTAAATATCCTTTTGCTTGGATACCTCAACACCTTCATTATTATGAATTGAAAAGATTTTATTGCACGATCTTCTTACCTTTACAGAACTATGAAAGAACTTAGCATTTTTGTCACCATCTTTAAGCCATGTTTCCCATGACTTGTCTCCAGAAAATCTCCTTCCTAGCTAACACCTCCATATATTCCTAATTAAGTCTTTTCTCCTCCACAAATTCTAGCTCTGTCATGCCATTTTGAATCACCTCAGCAAAAATATTTTTAAACTTTTCCCTATTCCATCTTTTCAAGACTCTTTAAGATGTTGTAACTTCTTGTAGAAAACAAAAGCATGATTACCAAAACGAGACTGGCGAATTTCTTCACCAGTCCTCTATCAAATCTCTAAAACCTTCTGCCCTAAACCACGTCATTTCAAATTTAAAAGGACACCATACTGGAGCTATATCATCTTGAATAAGGAGGCTAATTGGATAATGATTAGACCCATGAATTAGCAATATAGCTGCTTCAGTCACCCACGCTTTCACCATCCAGACGCCAACTAGGAAAAAATGATCCAACTTTTCTGCAATGTTGGAAACCCCAGCCCTCCTATTGGTCCTTTTACTTTTTTGATATCTATTCCACTCAGGGTTTTCATTTAAAGAGAGCTCCAAAAGCCAAGGGTCTTCCCAGAACTGAATAAGATTCCCTTTCTTCAACTTCCATTTTGTGCCTTTGATAATTAAGTCTCTAGTCCTAGAGACATTTTTCCAAATATTGGATCCAATTGGGATAATCTCCACTTTGAGGAAAATTTGAACATTTGGACATTGGCTTTTATATTTGTTATCCCATATTTTTTTCCACTCTCCTTGATTTCTATATCCTCTCTAAATCTGCTTGGCCATAAGTTATTCATTTATGTCTCTTATTCTTCTACGGCCCAGACCTCCTTTATTCATAGGCTTACAGACCTTCTCCCAAGAAATTAAGTTCATTCTCTTCTTCTCCTCAACCCCTGTCCATAAAAAGGATCTCTGAATTTTTTCAATGGCCTCAACATACTTAGTAGGAATCCTAAACAGACTGATGGCATAGAGAGGGATACTTTGAAGAGTGGTTTTTAGCAATTGAACCTTACCTGCTTGACTAAGTAGAGCTCCCTTCCATCCAGACAACTTTTTATGGAATTTATCCACCAAGGCTCCCCAAAAGGTATCCGAAGGATCTTGACCTAAGGGGAGCCCCAAATAGGAAGTAGGCAAGCTACCAATTTGGCCACCCAGAATGTTACTAATTTTAATCCTCCTTCTCTCTGAGGTATTGATAAAATAAACAAAGCTTTTAGACCAGTTTATAAGCTGACCAGTAGCCTCTCCATAGTTATCCAAAGCCATTTTTAGTCTTCTAGAGTCCTTCACCGTGGCTTTTCCCATTATTATAGAATCATCAACAAACTGCTGATGAGAGCATATTTGATCTGTCGAAGAAGGATTCAAACCACAAAACTCCCTTTTCTCAACCAGCTTTCCAATACATCTCCCCAAACATTCTGCCATGATGATAAAGATCACTGGAGATAGAGGGTCCCCCTGCCTGAGACCTCTTGAAGCTTTAAAGAAAGGAGAGGGGGATCCATTCATTAACACAAAGAAAGTAGCTGAAGAAACAAGTTGCCTGATAAGGCCAACACTCCTAGGATTAAAACCAAAAGCAGAAAGAACATCCATCATAAAATTCCAATCCACTCTATCATAGGCTTTAGAGAGGTCAAGCTTCAGAAAAAAACCTTCTTTTTTAGAAAAGATTAGAGAATGGATATTTTCATGAACAAAGATGATAGAGTCCAAAATTTTCCTTCCCGAGACAAAACCACTTTGCTAAGGCGAAATAATGGAAGGAAGCAATTTTAGAATTCTAGAGGTAAGGACCTTAGAGATAATCTTATAGAGAGAGTTGCATAAGCTTATAGGTCTGAAAAGATCCATTGAATCTACCCCCATCTTTTTAGGTATAAGAGCTATAAAAGTACCCTTAACTTCTTTCAAAAGTTTTCTAGCACCAAAAAACTCTTTCACAACTCTGGTAACATCATCTCCAATAATATGCCAGTACATTTGGAAGAAGAACATGGGAAATCCGTCCGGACTTGGGGCCTTGTTGCCCTCAAAGGAATTAATAGCTGTCAGAATTTCATCATGGGAAGGAATGGCAGTTAAACGATCATTCTGATCATCCCCCAAAATGGTAGGTATACTATCCAGAAGTTCCCTTTGGGCCTGTATATTCAAATTTTGATCCTTAGCAAGTAAATTAGAGAAAAATTCCATAGCAACCTTGCTCATAGAATCATCATCTTCAACACATCTGCCATTCACTTTAATATGTATAATTCTATTTATGGCCTTATGTCTTAGGGTGGACATATGGAAGTATTTAGTGTTCCTATCCCCCTCCTTTAACCAGACATTTCTCGATCTTTGTTTCCAGTAGGTTTCCTCTTTAGCTATTATTTCATGATATCTCATAAGAATAGCATCTTTAGTGTTTCTAGACATATAGGTGTAACCATTATTCTATATCTCATCCTGGATTTCCTTGAGTTCTAAGAGGGTTGTCGCTTTTGAGGTAAAGATGTTCCCAAAGAAATCCTTATTCCACTTCTTGACATTATCTTTAACATCCTTCAGCTTTTTGACCACTTTATACATGGCATTGCCTTCAATACTGACCTGCCACCAGTCCTTAATCTTACTTTCTAGATCCAGGTGTCTAGTCCACATTTTTTCAAATCTATAAGGGAAATGTCTCCTTCTATTCTTTACTTCAGCCGTGAAGGTTATAGGGTAATGATCTGATCCTACCCTTATGTGAGAAGATAAAGAACATTCATGAATATTAAACCAATCTAAGGTAAGAAGAGCTCTATCAAGTCTAATCTAAATCAAATTCTCACCACTTCTTCTATTAGTCCAAATGTATTTGACTCCTTGCAACTCTAGATCATGAATGGCATTATTGTTTATAAAGTCCATTAGGTCCATTCTGCTATCCAGATTAGCATGACTCCCTCCCTTTTTCTCATTTTCCTTCAAGGGAGTGTTGAAATCTCCCATAATTATCTAGCTATCCTCAACAAACCTTCTTCTCAGCCCAGTAAGATATCTCCACATCTCACTTCGACCAGTCTTAGTGTTAGGAGCATAAACATTAGTTATGACCCACATAGTGCAATTCTTAATGTGCTTAAATCTAATATAGGCCAGATTGTTGTCCTAAATTAACACCTCTCCTATATTGTTTTTGTTCCAGAATGTAAAAATTCCTCCTGAAGCACCTTCTGAACTACCTCCACTGACTCCTCCATTTTTGAAAATATTCAAACTTTCAACTTTATCTTTAACTATATCAAAAAAATGTCAGGGTTTTCGTCTCTAATCATGTTTTTAACTAAATTATGTTTGTGAGGACTATTAAGTCCCCTAATATTCTAGGAGATGATTTTCATGGATTTTTAGAAATACCTGCCTCAAAAATGGTTCTTTGGGTACCATCTGCTAAATTCCTGCTTGTTTCCAATGATCTTTTTTTGGCATTTGAGTGTCTTCCTGGAGATGTCAATTAATTGTTCAAATGATTAAAATTTTGAATTTTAGAGAGACAATGAAAATTCTAGGCCTAAGATCATCTGAAAGTAACAGCAAAAGAACTATTGTGAGAAATATATTTGATGCATATCAAGCTATTGGTTCAAAATCACGTACTAAAGATTCTAATGTTACTCAACGTGTCATTACATCAACCATAATGAGCAAGAAAATAAAAAATAGATCGTTTGATAAGCAAAACAAGTAAGTCATTAAATGTTAGTATAAAAACATTAAGTAAAGCATTACAGAGGTGAGAAAAAATAGAGACAATAATTCTCTTTGGGCATTCTCGGGTATACTACCACGCAAAGACTAGGTTGTTGCTGATGCACTAAGAACATTAATTGAAAATTTTTGGCATGACAACACAAGAGTTTTGCCCAACCAAAGAGATATTGTTAGAAGATGAATCGGGTCTATAAATTGTGAGCCACATGCCAAACACTATTTGGATATGACTCAAACAAAAATTTATGAAAGATTCCTTGAAAATTTTCCTCAAATAAGAATTTGTCAAAGATTTTTTGAAATGGAAAAACCTTTTTATATTAAGATTAATCATGTACACACCATGTGTTGTTGTAGGATGCATATTGAATTTTCCATGCACTATGATATTTTTCATCATATTTTTTCTACTTTGCACACTAACGATGTTTTGGAGGAATGCAATATACAAGCACCTCCTAAGTTGGAAAGAGAATTTATTTCAAGTGTGTTATGTAATAGACATGATGGTTGCATTTATTACATGATGTCTTGTTTGGAAGGTTCTTGTGCTATATGTGGTGGTTTGCAACGTTTACTAAGATGTGTACATTTGGAGAGCACACATGAAATTGGTAGAAAACTAGTTTCTTTTGGAAAATACAAGACAGTCACATATGGAGTTAAAGATGGAAAAGATTTGAAGAGATGTGAGTTAGTGAAAAATGATATATGTGTAGCTGAATTTATGAAAATATTTCAAGAGAAACTAGTTTATGAGTACATAATGCATACACATAGAGCTTGATGGTTAGATGAGAAATTCAAGTTATGTAAGGACACATTTCCTCTTGGTACCATTGTCTCTATCATTGATTTTGCTGAAAATTATACACTAAAACCTAAAATGAAGTGCAATCTATGTATTATCATTCTACACAAGTTTCTATTTTTGTACACATAACATTCATGCATCCAGATGATAGCACAGAGGAGGATAGAAAGGTTGTAAGAGAGTATCACTTCTAAATAAATGATTATCGTACTCATTCATCAGAGTTTGTACAAGGATGCTTTAAAGTTTTCTATGATAATTTAAAGGAAAGAAACATACAATACAACCAACACTTAATATGGTCAGATAATTCCACACACAATTCAAGAATTCAAGGATGTTTTATTGGTTGACAAGGATGCATATGACAAGTGGTGTACAATATTTTTGAAATTTCACTGAGGTTGGACATGGTAAGGGAGAGCATGATGGTGTAGGAGGATGTGTAAAAAGATCCCTAGCTAGAGAAGAATTGAAGTATGAAGGTGGTGCTAAGTCGATAGATGCAGAAACAATTGTGCGATGGTGTAACTCTACGATGGGTCTATGTAATCTAGGTATGTCAATGGTTCCTAGATATTTTTGGTTGATCACTGAATCTAACATTGAAAACTATCTAGATATTTGTACAATTGTAGGATCATGTGACATGCACTCATTTATGAGTTCAAAATGCAAGTTCACTAGTAATTTATAAGAGACAGATGGTATGTTTTTTTCTCTTCATGCATGTATTTTTTGTGGGAAGAATGTGAATCACAAGAGTGGGTTGACAAATGGTCTTGTAGACCGTTGGTTCCCATTAATACATATCAAATTCACAAAGCACTACAATTGAGCCAGATGGAGACATCAATGGATTTTGACCATGTATCCGACCTAGTGGATTCAAGTGATTTTTTGAGTTAATTTTTTTACAAGTATTATTTTTGGTTCATTTTGTTGTACATCACACTTTATTTTTGGTATTAATTATCACTTTATAAAATGTAGGGCATGTGTATGTAGTTATTGCAAAAGAGAACAATGAAGAAGGAACATATTACTTTTTGTGTCACTGTGTTGAGCCTAAAATAAAATTGACAACCATAATCATTGACAGAGAGGGTATTGACTACCCAATAGGGTCTGTTGTTGTGACATGAACATGGCTTAGGAGATACCCTATCAAGAATTATGATGTTTGGTTGTTCAAGGACTTTGAAACACATAGACATATTCTTCATTTCTCTAACCTTATTTTTGCAACAAATATTCATTTGATGAAGTATCGTGGTAGACCTCATAACAAGATTTTACGGAAAGTTCATGAATCTGACCACGAGGCAATACTTGACACAATACGGGTTAGAGCCGATCCTGAAGGCTCACTTGATTGATTCTACAGTTTAGAGTATAATGATTTTGAGAATTTTATATATATCGTTAGTGAATCGTTCTATATTCAGTTTTTGTATATATAAATTCCCATGAGCTAATTTGTATATTTTTAGGGGCAAATTTTGTATATTTAAATGGCCATGAGCTTATTTGTACATATTTAGATACCAAATTTTGTATATTAAAATGGTGATGAGGTGAATTGCACATATTTAAATACCAAATTTTGTATAAAAGCCCATGAGATGATTTGTAACACATTTTTTTGTATATTTAAATAGCCAAGAGCTGATTTGTCCATATTTAGAGACAAATTTTTGAATAATATGTGACAATGTTTTGTGACTATGTTTTAAGTTTATGTGATATGATAAGGTCAATCATGAGAATTATTGATTCTTGTATAATCATGGAGAATTATTTGAGTCATTATTGGGTCATGGCAGTCATAGATTTAGTCTAGATACAATTTGAGCAAAAATTGTCATTATTGTCAAAAAAGTTGTCAAGCAACTTCTACATCACCCCGGTAGGGTATGGCTCTTGATGTTTTGGTGCATTGGGAGGCACAACAAGAGCATGACTAGCATAAAATTTCCCACCCATACATTCTCATGATGTTGGTTTGTGCCCATGATGAACGAGATCAAATCTAGCCTATCTTGCAACTTTGCATTGCATGACACTGACAGTTTTTGTAGCAGGTGAAAAAATGCTAGCATTTGAAAATGGCTTCGAATTGTCAGAAACTGAGATAGGTCACTGTATAATAGCCTAACATGACCCTATAGGTTCAAAAGGATTGATCATATGCATCCTAGATTGCGAGAAATAATCCGTCAAAGTTTAACAATTTTTTGGACTCAAGACACTTGAGAGATCGTGTCAGTAGGGCATGGCTCTCGACGTTCCAGTGCATTGGGAGGCACAAAAGGTTCATGCCTAGCATAAACCTTCCCCCCTGAATGTTCTTGTTATGTTGTTTTGTTCCCATGATGAACGGAGTCAAATCTAACCTTATCTTACAACTTTGCATTGCATGCCACTGATGGTTTTTGCAGCAAGTGAAAAAATGCTACCATTTGAAAATGGCTTCGAGTCGTTAGAAACCAAGATAGGTCATTGTATATGAGCCTCACATGACCCTATAGGTTCAAATGGATTGATCATATGCATCCTAGATTGGGAGAAACAGTTCATCAAAGTTTGACAATTTTTTGGACTCGGGGCACTTGAGAGATCGCGTCGGTAGTGTATGGCTCTCGACGTTCTGGCACTTTGGGAGGCACAACAGGAGCATTCCTAGTGAAAAACTTCCCACCAGACACACTTGTGATTTTGGTTTGTTCCCACGATGAACGGAATCAAATCTAGCCTATCTTGCAACTTTGCATTGCATGCCACTGATGGTTTGTGCAGTAGGTGAAAAAATGCTACCATTTGAAAATGGCTCTGAGTTGTTAGAAACTGAGATAGGTCATTGTAGAAGAGCCTCACATGACCCTATAGGTTCAAATGGATTGATCATATGCATCCTCAATTGTGAGAAATAGTCCGTCAAAGTTTGAGAATTTTTTGGACTCAGGGCACGTGAGAGATCGCATTAGTAGGGTATGGCACTCGATGTTCCAGCACATTGGGAGGCACAACAAGAGTATTCCTAGTGTAAACCTACCCTAGACATGTTCATGATTTTGGTTTACGACCACAATGAATGAAATCAAATCTAGCCTATCTTGCAATTTTGCATTGCATGTCATTGACAATTTTTGCAACAGGTGAAAAAATGCTACCATTTGAAAAATGGCTCCAAGTCGTCAGAAACTAAGATAGGTCATTGTAGGGGAGCCTTTCATGACCCTATAGGTTCAAACGGATCAATCATATGCATCCTGGATTGGGAGAAATGGTCTGTCAAAGTTTGATAATTTTTTGGACTCGAAGCACTTGAGAGATCGCGTCGGTAGGGTATGGCTGTCGACGTTCTGGTGCTTTGGGAGGAATGAAAGGAGCATGCCTACCATAAACCTGCCCATCCAGATGTTCTCATGACATTTGTTTGTGCACATGATGAATGGAATCAATTCTAGCCTATCTTGCAACTTTGACAACTTTGATAACTCTGACAACAACTAAGAAATTTTGACAACAACTGAGCAACTTTGACAATAATTGAGCAACTTTTACATCTTTTATCCAAATGAACCCAAACTTTCACAAATGGCTTCAAATGATCATTAATGGTCCCAAATTACCTTATTTAGATAAAACAATGGTAAAACAAGATGAGAACCAAAATTTGACCATTGCGAGAATGAGGGTGCTCTCATACCACACACATTGACAAATATAAATGAAAGGAATCAAAAGCATCCACTGATCATTACCATGGATCAAATCTGACCATTACCATTGAATTTTATTTTTATTGAAACAAAGAGTTTTGTAGGGTTAATTCAACATTTTATAAAGTTTATCAAATCATATTCCACGATTGCAATATTTTATATCATAGATTTTTGTTGTTTATATTCATATTGTTGATTACATAGGCAAATATTCATTTAAATTTATAAAAGGGCAGCCACCAAATACAACAAATACACAATAATGAACTCAATACAAGGAGTTTAGTAGGGTTAATTCAACATTTTAGAAAGTTTATTAAATCATATTCCTCGATTGCAATGTTTTGTATCATATATTTTTTTTGTTTATATTCATATTGTTGATTATATAGGTAAATAATAATTTAACTTTATAAAAGGACAGCCACCAAATACAACAAATACATAATAATGAACTCAATACACATTTATTGGATCAAATATCAACATTTATATATATCAAAAAGGCATGTATTCCAAGTCAATACAATTATTACAAAAATGTGGCATATGCCATGTCCAAATCGATATACAAAAAAAATGTAGAATATATCTACATTTATTGGTCATTCAATGAACACAACTAACACTATATGATCCTATACTTGTGGTGGATAATCAAAATCAAGCCTCTTCGATGCACTACAGGGCTCTATAAATGGCTATAAACCACAATTCAAAAGTCAATTTAGAATCCTTTTGTAGAAAATAGTTCACAATTATCAACATAACTATGCCTTTAACTATAATTTCTTTGAAATAAAAATGTAGATTACCTCATCTGTTGATCTAGAATCTACTGTCTTTTGTGTCTTCTCCTTGCCAGCCTTAAGAGTTCACTTGAATACCTTCTTCAAAGGCTCCAAGTTATGGTTGAACCGCGAAGGGGGATATTGTCGATTAAATACAATTAATACAATTTACTAACATATATACATCAAAAATACTAAAAATCTATAATATAGAGAACAAAAGTGTATCGGAGCCTAAGATGCTTCTCTAATAGACTGAGGAGGGATCACCATTGATCGAGCAGTTGTCACTATTACCTATGCAAAAAATGATCAAAGATTAAATACAATTAATATAATGATAAGTATTGTAGGTTAAAAACAATTAATGTAATATATCAAACAAAAGTGTACCGGAGCCTAAGATGCTTCTCTAGTACACAGAGGAGGGCTCGCCATTGTTGAAGCAGCTATGGATATTTCCTGTATGAAAAAATGATAAGATTATAATTTATCACAAGTTCACATGTACACATGCGTATAATCATCAAATCAAGAAAATAAAGTAGAGATACATACCTCTGCCCTCTCTCGATCCTTGGGCGTATCAGGTGCATTCAACATATCTACATAGCTCAATGGTCCTTGTATATATAAAACAAACAAAAAACACTAATCAATCTACAAATACCAACTAAGAAAATTTCAACCTTTTCAAACAATTGTACAACTAAAAATGTATTTAATTACCTTCTTCCCACGTTTTGTCATCCTCGAGTATATCTTTTGTTGAGGACGAGGCCTAGACATGAAGGGGATACCCTAAAAAACCAAAATTAACATGAGATATTAGTACAGATAATATTAAACATAATTGAACAAATCTAAAATGAAATGACTTGCATATTCCATCAAAAGAATACATAAAATAAGGTGTACAAAATATGATACTGTATAGCCTTGTAGGCCAAAATTGGTCCCTGAGAGCATGACATCATCAATCTGGGATATTTGGTCCTCTGACAATGCCTACAAACAAAAAATGTCAAGCATTAAAGAGAGTTAGTATATCTTGTAATTTTTCTGAATTCAAAGTGTACTATTCTATTTTAACATTTAACAAAATTTATACCTCAGACGTCAAAGTTGTCGCTGCAGTAACTGTGGGAGGAATATTAGATACCACTACTATATCCTAAAATGCATATTATTTGTATCAATTTAAATTGATCTATAAATGAAAATTCATTATAATTACAATTTTTAAGTTACTGATAAATAAAATGCTATGAATTCAAATCAACACACCTGTGTCTATGGATGACTTCCCAACAACATGTCGAACAACTCATCTATCAGTGCCACATCCTCAGTCATGCAGATCTGGCATCTACTCCCACAAACCATGCACAAATGGGATGTGGATCCATCTATAGTGGCCTCGTCATATGTCCCTGTGCATATCCATGAGCAAGTGGCACACACATGCTGAATGGGATCACTAGCACCACCTGCAACAACTAATGGCTCATCATCTAGTAAAAGAGGGTGTGCTAACTGTGTCCCATGTTGGATGATTGCATCAGTCAATGTTGTGGCTGCCTGAAGAGTCTGTAGCTCCATCGACTCTTTCGGGTCTACAGGGATAGTCAAATGCACCTTGGGTTTGGGTGCTAGGAGGCGACGACTCTCCTGGGATACTCGCCTATGGGCTCCAAGTCTATCTTGGGAAGAGCCGCCACCTCTACCATGGAACTCTCTCATGTCAAAATAATTAGGCAAGACATTAAGGACAAACTCACAGCATACTTTCCTCAAAAAATACAATGGAACCTCAAAATTATTACAAGGTGGTTCATCAAAGACCATCCACCACCTCTACCAAAAAAGATTCTTCATCTGCACATTGGTACACCAATGTATGGGAAACCTCTTTGCATTAAGAGGTAACGAATCACCAGTTTTAGGATCAACAAAAAGGGCACATATTTGTTGTTTACTAATGTTTTTGTTTTTCACTCCCTCATATGATAACTCACTAGCATAATGTTGATGACACATATCCCTATAGTTTTCCCATTTTGTAATTTGAGTGGAAACTATAGTAGCACCACTAGCTAATATTTCTAGGCTAGTGGGGAGGAATTTATGATGCTCAAGCTCAGATGTTTTCAATTTATTAATCAGTCTATTTATTTTAGTTGTGTTTTGCCCTAATTTATTAAGCAATTTCTCCTGTGTATCAGGTGTACGGTCAAAAGGAGTTGGAGGTGTATTCTGTGGGTTTTGGTTGAGGTTTTGAGGAGGTGCATCTTGTTGTTGTTGTTGTTGTGGAATTTTAGAATCTAGTTTGTGTAACAAAATATTATAAAACCTAATCAAAATAAATGAATTTAAATTCAAAACGTAAAAAAATTTAACAAATACGAAAGAAAAACAAAAATCAAGAAAAACCAACCTTGATCCATGGCATTTGGGTGAGAAAAGAGGGAGCCTGTGTGCAGTTTAGCGAGAAAAAACCCAAATTATCAACTAGCAACCGCATGAAAAATAAGACACAGTCAGCCAAAAAAAAAAAATTGACAGGTACCACGTACGCGCTGCTTTAGGACTTAAAACCGCATAGGGGTTCTAAGTCCTAAAGCAGTGCGTACGTAGTCATTTTTCTAAAGGAACCCCATACGTTCTTTTGTCCCTTTAGGATCAAGGAAAATGAACCTTAGCGTGTATGAGGTGATTTGAATTTTAAGTACTACAATCGTGGTGCCTATTTTTTCAAGTTTTTTAAGGTGTGTGTCCACTTTTCTGCACACCATCTTTGTGCACTTACCCAATCTCCTCCACCAAAATCCCACATTGTCCATATTGGAACCTACAAAATTCTCATACAAATCTACACCTACAACTCCATGGAAATTGAAAATTTTCGTCTACTCTTCTTCATGCTCTTCAACCCTCAACATTGTGAATGAGAGAAAATGAATTTCATCACAAAATATAAACTTTACATCTTTCATTGCTATAGTTTTTCCCTCGTTGCTGTTAGCTACAATATTCATCTTCAATTCCTTTGTTGTGATGTTTGTCTTTGCATCTCTATTGGTAATTAAAACTTGTTTATTTGTTGCAACCTCCTCAAGCTCTATCATTGCAATATCATCTTCACCTGTAAAAACCACCACACTTTCTTCTGCTACAAATAGTTTCTTTATCTTCTTGATCTCTGGTCTCAATAGGAGATCTCTATACTCACCAATCACTTTATTATACTTAGGACACTCAAAGTCCATTTTCTAAACTTCCTCTTATTTTACCTCAACCTGTGAGGTATTTTCATCTCCACCACACTCTACTTTCACTGATTGATTGATGGTCCATAATGACCATTTTCTTTGTTCTTCTCTCTTCTTTTCTCATCTGATTTCTTTAATTCTTTTTGTTTGTGTTATTTTCACTTGTGGATTACTTTCTCATACTTCTCCTTCCCTATTTTTCTAGCCAAGGGTTGCAATTGCCCTCTTTCAAGGGGCTTTTCTTCTTTTCAAACTTCTCTTCTAATCTTATCTCTTCCACTTCAATCCTCTTTCCCAATGCTTCATAGAGTTTCCTACTTTGCACTTCTTCCTTATACTCTTCCCAAAATGAGATTATTATGGATCTCCTCATGACCCAACTCATCCTCCTTTTCAAACTCACCTTCTTTCACTTCACTAATTCATCTTAGAGACTATCTTGTCTCTTTGCAGTCACAAGTCCTCCCTACAACAACTCACTCTTTCTTATCTTCTACCCAACATATAGGTTCTTGGAAGAGACACTCCTCTTCATGCACCTTTTACTCATGTTTAATCTCTACTAGAGGATAACAACTCACACACTCTACAAATTTATTTCACACATCAAACTTTTATCTTCTCCATTTTTTTAGGCAAACACTTCTTCTTCTACAATCTTCATTATGTCAGTGATCAAATGGCCCTAATACTCTTTTGTGTAGACAAAAATTGGGGACTCTTATTGGACAACCCAATCTTGTATCCAAATCTCACCACAAAACAAAAAATACATAAAACAACACATGGGAATTAAAATTTCACTCCTAGACCCTTTATTACTTTCTTCACATTTCAAATCCTCTTGCATGAGTTATTTAGAAATTTTGAATTTAAATTGAAATATTATTTCAAATTGTTCCTAAACATGAATAATACAAAAGAAATCTTTTTCCTAATAAACAACAACCAATTCTCTTATTTTCCTTGCCACTCTATATTGTCTCTGAGTTGTACACTTATTCTCTCCTCCCATGCATCTACTAGAATCTCTTCTATGTTCCAATGTTTTTGTAGCTTATTTAATTATTTGTTTTGTTATTTCCCCTTCATTCATTATGCAACCCTATTTACAAAATTCCTCACTTTTATTTCCCTTTGTGAATTCTTGTCTCTTGTCCTCCCATGTACTCCACAAGCTCTATTTGCTTTTAATTCTTGCAATTTTTTCTTTAAAACCAATGCTTTAATATATTCTTTGAGTGCAATTTGTAAAAGTATTATTTTAATTTGTAACATTTATGTGCCTATGTGCTTCCATTGCTACTATGAAACCCTACTTCCTTTGTCCTATTGAGAACCTATATCCTCTCATTCTTGCTATGTATCCCTCTCTCTACTCCATGCCTCTTCTTCCATTAAAAGTTATTCTTTTATTTCTTTTGGTCTATAGTTTCAAACCATTTCTCTTCCTTGTGCAAGTATTGGCTCACTTTCCTCTATTTCATTATTTTTATTTTATGTTGAAGACTAACCTATTACCTTCCCTTTACTTCTGCTCCACACAATTCTCTTCTTCCCTTCATCTTCATGTGCCTCTTTCCTTTCTTCTTTGCGAATAAATAATTTTTTCTTTTTTAATTATGTTTCTCATTTAATTATTTTCCTCCTTTGTGCAAGCATTGATTGGATGATCTAATGAAAAAAAATAAAAATTAATGATTAATTGTCTTGGAAAATGAGATTTCTCCTTCTGTTGCCAAATTCCCTTGCATCACTCACACAACCTTTTCTTCCAGTATTCTGGATATAGACATTTTGAGAGATATCCCATTTGAAATCACCTTCAAAATTGTTGATCACAAGTGTTGGACTATGAAGATCTACCCTTCAATTGTCGAATATGTTTTGAAATAGGTCAAACAACTATTGATTTTTCTAGGTCCAAGCCAAATACTAACCTTTTGGTGGACCTAGTGAATTAACACACATCCACACCATTACATTGTGGACACTTACCCTAATAAATTTGTAAAGGTACCTAATCCTTTGTCCAATTCTCCTCCAATCTCGTATGTGCATCCTTGCAAGTGATTGATTCAATTGCTAAGAGCCCTTTTCTTAGTGATGGTCCTCAAACAAATGAACACGTATCAAAGAAAATATTAGAATAGTGAACACTGACAATTGGGGGGGGGGAGGAGGGGGTGAATCAGTGTTTTGCAATTTACTAACTTATTAAGCTAATTCTTAAACCACTAGATGCTTAAGAATGAGTAAAGTGCAGAAACATAAAGCAATCAACCACACAACCATAACACCAAGATTTTTACATGGAAACCCAAAAAGAGAAAAACCACAGTAGGATTTGAACCCACAATATTATTATACTATGGCCAAGAGTATGATAATATTACATAAGGGGAATGCACTTGCATTCAAGCACACTACCTAGAGCTCACTGCTCAAATACAAAATAGGGCTACAACTTGGAGGAAGGCTCACTACCTTACAGGCATTTACAATTGATTACAATAATGAATCTGCATGAAAGGAAAGTGTTGGAATCATTCATCACTCATTGTGCCCTATCCACCCAAAATTCTAGTGGAAGTCACTCAATCTCCTCCTCTGCATCCCCATAGAATTGAATAATAGCATCTAAATATGCCAAAAAGCAGTTCCAATTAGGATCAAATTGACTTCTACAATGGTTCTGCTTATCTGCTCTATTTTCCTACTCTGTCATACACTGGAGCACCAAAATCTTCAATCACATTCACCAAGCTTTGCAAATTTTCTCATGCAGACTTTTCACACTCATCTCTCTCTCCAAAATTCTCAAATGGGTCGGTCTTATATATCTACACCAACAAAATAAATCAAAACTCATATTGGCTTCCAAAAACCGCATAATACGCAACATGAAACGTGTAACCTTAAGTTAGCTCAATCCATTCACAAATCCATATGTAGACCCAAAAATAATGATAAAAATCTTCATACATGTTGCCCCAATCACCTCAAGCACAAAACCAATCACCAAAATCATCCCAAATATTCTGCAACACGCGTTACACCAAAATAGCTCTTTTCTAAGTGAATTACCGGATACCAGACCTTCAATCTCGATCATGAATCAACACTGGAAATCAGGATCACAAGATAAGTTTCCTCGAACCTCGAATCATCTACCTTTGTCACTGCAACCAAAATTACGTACCAAAATCAAGTTGTGCACAATAATCTCATGCTCTACCGGTTACTATATTCCACCTTTTAGACTTATATCTCATGAACAATATGACTTCCGGTAAATCAAATTTATATACACCGAATATGATTTCTGAATTAGGTTGCCATCAATGAAAACTCCTAATCATTAATCATGCACCAATCTTCACCGGAATAGAGTCTCTTGCCAATAATCTCCCCCTTTGGCATTGATGGCAACATTGTGAAAAATGAATTGTACACTCAAGATTGCAAAACACCAAAATTTCAAAAATCTGCAAGACTCAACAAGCTCCCCCTGAGAATTTGCACCATTTTTCACTCCACTATCTCCCCCTTTGACAGCAATGCCAAAGATATAAATATACCAAAATCTATATACAATGATATGTAGAGTTGCAAAAATTGTCCTTAGGGATAGCAAGTGATTATCCCATGCCTTCTTCAAACTCTCCAAAATACAGATAATCCCACTAAAAAGATAAGTGTGCATTTCTGCTCCTCTTCTATTTGTCAGAACACTCTTGTTCAGAGCATCTTTTGCATCTTGCATGCTACTCATCAGAAAATATAACTGGGGAGTGATAAGACTCCTTACTTCTCCTACTCTACCCAAAATTTTGTCCTCCTAATTTAGACTTAATCTTATCCAATATGCTCAAAACTTGTGGTACAAAATTGCTAGCCATGACTAACTAAGGTGCATATGACTGGGATATCCTAGCAAGATGGCCTTCACATTCTCCTATTTTCTTATCAATGTCCATAGTAAACTTAGGCAAAATTAGGCATGACTTGTATATTTGGATGCCTAACCTATCATCCTCAATCATCTTGAAAAAAATTTCAATCTCATATCATTAAATTGATTGAAAACTCTAACATCTCTTGCCTTTTCCAAAGACTCAAATGAGATTCTACAACATTCAACATACTTTTAAGCTTATCGGAGGGATTATGTATTGTATCTAGTTTAAATGGCGAAAAGTTTCTCAAATACCTATATTGCCAAAGTTATCTACTCTTTATCTAAAGTATGGGACTTGAGTAAGTCATCACTGCTTTAGCTTGTGCAAGAGTTTCTACCTTTAATGCTTGAATCGTAGATAAATAACTTAGATCAATAGGCCCTTGAGTGAAGTCATCTGGATCAGTAACAACCTATTTTCTTTTGTCAGTAACAGTGTCTATTGCCACTATCACTGGAGCCTAATCTTCTGACTCCTCTCCTGCCACCTCTGTACTTGCATCTTTTTCACCTTTCTCACCATCATCTTCTCCCTTTTCACCATCAACTGTCTCCTCAGCTACCTTTTTTTAAACAACTTCTATTATAGGAGGATCATGTTTAGTTTCACTGGAGGTATCAACATTAACATCATCAACTATGGTATGCACACTAGTCTGTTCTATCAGAATGGCCTTCTCAGAAGATTGATCTTTCTACTTATCAGGAAAAACTATATGAAATTATAGAATATATGTGTCATGTAATTGCTCTCCCATTTGAGTGTCATCATGTGTTGGATTCACATCATACCTCCGATCTATTAAAAATTCTCTAAAAATTGTTTCAATCTCTTTAGTCACTTCATCTATTTTGCCAAGCATGATTTTATTTACTCTCTTCTTTCTTATGAATCTATCCTTAGTAATCTTTAACAATCTAACAACATCAACTCTAGAAATGACAGAGGATAAATTCCCTAATACATACTCTTTTATTCTTTCATCCTCTAAACTTGTTGTATGCCTTCTTGCATCCAATATGCCATATAGGTTCTTGGGTATCATTGATGACAATTCTATTAATGCTTTAATATAAACATCCATATACTGTACAATTGCTTCCTCTATAGCTCTTTGATCTTTATCATCAAAATTCTCATAATATACAGGAACATTCTTCAAATTACCATCCTTAATTATTTCATCAATTAGTTCTTACAAAAACATTGGGGGTACAACATCATAAGTACCTTAAACTTTGCCAAACTCCAAAGCTTCATCTAATTCAGAATTTTGTTTCTTTCTCGCTCTGGCTCTACTGGATGGCTTAGCTTCTGAGTTTGACTTCTTGGCAGGCTAGGCTCCATTGGATTGAGGCTTCCTTAGTTGTCTTCTTCACCTCTTTCACCGCTTCATTACATTTTTTTTCTATATCGTCAGCAGTGGCTGCAACATACTCTCTTTGTGGCTTCTCCTTCTTCCTCTTCCCAACTCCACCGGATAACTTGGCTTGTGGCTTGGGTGGAGGGATAGGCTTCTGAACACCAGAGGTAGGTGCAGACTAGGACTACCTTGGCTTGGATTACTTGGGAAGAGTGGAGACTGGTTTTGACTTTTTAGGCTTTACCATGTACTCCTCCTTCAGTATAATTTTCTCTCTAGCCATTTGAACAACTTCTCTTGTAATACCCATTTACTATGCAAGCTCCTAAACCTCTTTTCTGACTTGCCTCTTCCTTACCGACTCATTAAATTTCTTATCCAAATCAAGATCTTTCTCTTTGAAGGTGTTGAACCTTTCCTACTCATCTACCAATTTACTCAAAAGATGTTGAGCATATGCATCAAGTGTATTTCCATCTACCTCATTCCCCATGGGCATAATCCAAATGGTTCTAGATTCAATTGCCTCTATATGACATTGATCTTTGTCCACCTTAAAGTAGATTGTGTTCTCATATTTTTCAACACTATCTTTTGGAATCATCTCTCCGCTTTGCATCATCACTTGAAATGATTTGAAGTATCCCCATAAAGCATATTTTTGCGCTACAGTATCACCCAATCCCTGTAAACCTTCTTTGATTTGGAATGCCACCGGTTTATCATAAGCCCATTGAATTTTTCTAATACCGAGGATTTCATTCAAGAAGTAAAGTGCCAAACAAACAATCAAAGAACCAAATTTAAAAACATGTTTCTTATCTTGCTTTGTTTTCTTCAAGTTGTTCATTAGCTCACTAAGAAGCACTCCACATAGATCATATCTTTTGTCTTCCTTAACCATCTGATAGGTTCCAAATATAGTATTTTGGGATATTGAGTTATACCTGCTAGATTGGTACACCTTGTATCCCATCACCATCAAGGCAAATCTCACATCATGGTCTATGATATCACTGATTGTCATTGACTGGTTGTCATACTGAGATCCCGTAACCACTGTCACTGTTGCGTTCTAAACTTTCCTCAAACCAAGGATCTCACTGGTTTCACTCAAACAAGTTACAACTTGAATGTCTTGCTTCATGATCTTGTGATGTCTATCCAACCATATAAACTCACCGTGGATTCGGCTCAGGATATATCTGACCCATTCGGGTTCATCGAATACCAAAAAATGAAAAAAATAGATAAAACCCTTGTCTTACAATGATTTGAACTCAGGCTTCAGATTTCCCATTCCATCCATCATATGTTTGGTGTATAGTGATATCATGTCTGCATTTCCAAGCTCCTCGATGTTATAGTGAATGTATGCCCTAATATCTTCATTATGTAGCATGACATACAAGACAGAGGAAAAATCACCTTATAGATCATCTTCAACAGATTTGAATGGATGTCTTAAATACTGGCCTTTCTCTCTTCATAATCTCAACTACCAATGGGGTTGCAACACCAGATGTAGATGCCATTTTGAAATTAGGGTATGAAAAATAGCTCAAACATGAATAAATACCTTTCCAGATTAAACTAGATGCTAGGAGTCACTTTTGGATCGCTTCAAGATCTATTATGACTACTCAATATTGTTCTCCTCGCTCTTCTTCTCTTTCTCTTTGTTCATAATGTGAAGAATGAGTTATAGAAATGCCTTTTTATCCACCAAAAAACCTAACTTTAAGTTGTAATAAATGCACAACCAGGTAAAGTCTTTCTACATACCCTGCATCTTCAAGAATTCATCACCGGATACTCTGATAGGCATGCAGTCTTCTAGATATCAACTACACAAATAATCTCCATCATTTTAAACCATCCTCGACCGGTTACAGATCTCTGAAAGGGGGTTTTAAAGATCTGCATAAAAAACTTCCCTGTAAGGCCAAAATGCCTTAGTCATCGGATGAGGTTCCAACATCGAAGGAGTGTAGCCATTCTAAACATTTGAATATTCCATCTTAACCCACATATTCTTATGCTACTCTCTGACTTCTTCAACCTTTTCTTTGCCCTTTTTATCTGGTCTGTTGTTGTCTACCCAAGCATTCTTGCTCATATTCTTGCTCCTACAATATTATGCAATGTGAGCGGATTTGTTGCATGCATACAAAACAACATTTCCTTGCATAGTCCTAAAGTTAATTTGATTTGGTCTCATCTTGCATTGATTAGAAATGTGTCCAAACATTCCACAAGCATAGCATTTCTTATTTTGGAAATTATTCCACTATTATGCACATGTTTGACTTATGACCAAAGTTGTTTCATATGAAACATTGACCGATAAAGGTAGGACCATTATTCATCATATTATTCATCATCCTATTATTCATCTTATTTTTGCATTGACTTTCCATATGACCAAATTTTCCACAGACAAAGCATTTACCATTAAATTTATAGGCATTGGGTTGTCTTATAGGAGCTTTCTTGTTCTTCTGATGACTACTTTGTCCAAAATTGGAGGATTCTCCTTTCTCAAATCCAAGTCCTTGCATGTCTTTCCCATGTGTCTAACTTTCTAGTATCTCATCTAGCCTAGTTAAGCTAGCTTTGAATTTTTCTTTGTACTCATTAGTAGTAGAAAGTTCAACTCTTAGAATTATGATCTGCCTTTCAAGTTCTTGTCCATCATTCTTGCATTGTACCAATTCAAGTTTCAACTGATCATTCTCGTAGTTCAATCTGCAACATTCATCAAATATATCCTTCAATGACTGAGTCATATTTTTTTCATTCTTCTTCCGGTCTTTAATCTCCTTTGTCAGCTTCATCACAATGGATTGCATCTTGATCTTCATAACTACATTCTCTCTAGCAATCTTTTCACTTTTGTTTGTCTTGTCTTGTGGGGCTTGATTGTCAATGCTTTGTTCTTCTTTCTCCTTGAGTTTATCCATCAATTCCTTTCTCTTCTCTGTTGATGTGTTGACTTGTTCCTTCAGAGATTAAATGAAATTTTCAGCTCCTTCCAGATTTCTCCTTAGCCTACTCTTCTCTTTCATAGCTGCATCAAGATCTTCAAGTGCCATAGTAAGTTGCTTCTGCAAACTAGGCTCCATTGATTCAATCTTCCAGATCTTCCTCAAGATATTAGGCTTCTTCCGAGGAACTAAGCTCTGATGTCAATTGTTTGAATCAGGGAACACTGAGAGGGGGGGTGATTCATTGTTTCACAATTTACAAACTTATTAAGTTGATTCTTAAACCACCAGATGCTTAAGAATGAAAATAAAGTTCAGAAACATAAAGCAATCAACACACAACCATAACACCAATTTTTTTATGTGGAAACACGAAAAGGGAAAAAACAGGGTGGGATTTGAACCCACAATATTATTATACTATGGCCAGAGTATGATAATATTATATAAGGGGAATGCACTTCCATTTGGGCACACTGCCTAGAGCTCACTGCTCAAATACAAAATAGGGCTACACCCCAGAGGAAGGCTCACTACCTTCACTAATAGATTTGGCCTAAAATTCCTACAAAGGTTTCCGACGGAGAAGGTATATTGTGACCAAATTTGATTTTTTTTGAAAAAATGCCTGAATTCGTCGGAGTTCTGATGATAATTCCACATTTGGTTTCGACGAAGAAGGAATTGGCAATGAAATTTGTTTTTTTTGAGAAAAAGTGCCCGCATTCGTCGAATTTCTGATGATCGTGGGCATTACTTTAAAAAAAAAAAAAAGAGCAAGTCATTTGATAAATCATTAATCCCACCTAGACTTCGTCCCATCGACCTCTGGCATCCACAAAGACATTGGGCATTACAAGGAGGGAAACAAAACATTCTGGATTGAGGTCACTCAGGATAGGTAGATAGGGCCTCCATAGCTGGGGGTAGGGGGTGCTCCCAAGACCTGCTTGAAGAAAAAAGGTAGGGTAATCAACCAATTCATTCACATGTTGTTTTCTCAACTGAAAATCTTCTATTAAGTTGGCCATCCACTTTTAGAGTGAATAATAAAATTTTAATGAATTTCTTACAAATCTGATGCCCAAAATCTGTTGTTCACTGATCAAAATTTTCATGCCCAAAAATTGTTATGTTTGTGACAATGTGTCGAATTTGCTTGATGTAGTGATGAAATTGTTTGAATTTTACATAGGAGGTTGCATTTGTCTTGGTTGATGATCAAGTTGTACCCTTCTTATAATGAATTTTACTGCTCATAATTTTTTTCCCTAGCTCATATTCATTATCTGGTAGAAAAAGAGATAAATAAGATTGAATTGGATGGTTGATCAAATGAAATGATCAATTATACTCTTTATAAGCATAACCTCTTTCTTTTCTTCCTTTCTCCTTGAGCAGTGTACCCTTATGATAACCGACTTGCTTTAACAAACAAAATATTTTATCCCTTCTCCTTGAGCGGTGTACCCTTATGATAGCTGACTTAGCTTTTGATATGTTTATTATTTTTTTTTTAAATGAAATTTTAACAGCTATTCTTGAATATGATTCTCCTTTTAGATCCATGTCAGCCTTCATTTCCTTTTAGCTGGCGCCAAGTTCTTTCAATGGTCATCATTTTTAAGATCCACATATCATGAGCCAAAGGATCATATTCGAGAGTTTCTTTATCTCCAATCCTCTACATTTTTAAGATCCACAAATGGGGTTGAGGCTAAGTCTTGGTTACTTAGTTTGGACTTATGCTTTGGGTTGCATATGTATGTGAGAAACCTAAAGGCATAATTTTCAATGCAATTTTTGAGAGGACTTGCTTCCACCTTGTGGTACTGGGAGGATAAAATGAACCAACTCACATTGGAAACCCTCTCATGGGATACCATTTTGGAGTGCTTCAAAGTGTGTTCTATTTCAAAATATTTTTGATAGAGATGCATAGATGAGTTTCATAATTCACATAATGAGGTTTTGTAGTGGCTCAACATGAGAGTTAGTTTTTGGATTTCTTGTAGTTTGTAGATTACATTCAAGACAAGTTACTTGTCAATTATTTCATTAGGGGTGGAAAGCCCAAAATTTTAGTTTCCCTACACATGGCCAATCCAAATGACTTTAGGGTTGCTATGGAAAAGTCTCTTATGTAAAAGGAGGTACATGGGAGGACACAAGAGGTATGAGATAAGTTTGTAACCTTGATCAAGGGACTATAGTGTCCATAGGCCTCCCCATCCTTCAAAGGATAATTTAGACTTACAATAGGATTTCAAAGAAAAACCTAATAGTATCAATATTAGGGACAAAGGTCTAGAGCATAGTAGGGGCCATAGGGTAGTCACATGTGAACATCATTGACACAAGGATATTTTAGGTATGAGAGACAATAGGGCTATCAAGCTAGGCCTTCTATGACTCAACAACCTTTTAGGGGAGAATCTAGTGTTTTTAGTAGTTACGATCTTCTAATTATGATTTTAGAGTTCCCACAAGGTTTTAGAGTAGGTGGACACCATCCTAGGATGTCAAAGTAGATAGTTGATATGTGGGTCTTTACCCTCCCAACCACCCAAAGGTCAAAGGAAGATTCACTGCTGCAACACTCACTTTTTGTGATAGTCTCAAGCACTTAGGATAGTCACTCCTTTCATGGCAATTCTTCTTTACAACACTCTCTAACATTAATTATGATGATAGTGTACCTCCTTAAACCTTCCACCAACACCAAACTCAATACCAAACTCTTTCCCAATCTCACTAATGGACTAACTCAACTCACTGTCAAATTGTGACAGTCAATGCAAGGTTTAGGACAGTAGTTAGGATCTTCTAATTATGGTGGGGCCTAGCCAACATAGGGTTATATGAGATGCACATGTTATGTATATGTTAGTATCAGACAAAGAGTTCCCACAAGTTTTTAGAGTAGGTGGACACCATCCTAGGATGTCAAAGTAGATAGTTGATATGTGGGTCTTTACCCTCCTAGCCACTCAACATATACCACCATGGGTCTTTACCCTCCCAACCACCCAAAGTTCAAAGGAAGATTCACTGTTGTAACACTCACTTTTTGTGACAATCTCAATCACTTAGGACAGTCACTCCTTTCATGGCCATTCTTCTTCACAAAACTCTCTAACATTAATTATGATGATAGTGTACCTCCTTAAACCTTCCACCAACACCAAACTCAATACCAAACCCTTTCCCAATCTCGCTAATGGACTAGAAGCTATGAATAGAGGATCAACCAAACCCTTTCCCAATCTTGATTAATCTAGACTTGTAGCAGACCTTATCAATTTTCTGCTTTTTCATAAATATCTTGAAGATGATGCTCACTATTTTATATCATTGAGTATGCTCTGAATTTGACTTCATCCTACAATGTTAAAAATATCCATAGATCGTCATCTTCATGCAACAATGACATTTTATCAAATAGACTATCATTATTCATCTTTTATGCTCTCTAAACTTGGGCATTAAGGTTGTCCTATGCATTATCACATGACTAGTTTTTCTTGTTCTTAGGGTTGCCTATTGCTCTAAACATGATTAGGCTTTTTCACTATGTTGACTACCACCTTTAATAGACTTCCATGTTGAAGACTTATTACTATTGCCCTCTTTGATTGTCACAAGATGACTAAAATATTTGCATAGGTGACTAGATCTATTCATGTGTGTTCTCTTCATAATATTGGTAATTGTCATACTTTGATCGTAAGGATACCACCTTACCTCTTTATGTCTTGACATGATTCTTTGTTCACATAGTTATATTTTTGTCATAAAACCTTGTTGCCTCATACCATTTGGATGATAAAAAAACTTCTACAAGTTCCAATGCCTTTGTCCTTGAACTGTCTTGGACTACATAACTACCAACTTGGCATTGTTCCCATATGCTTGTGGTGAATTTCTTTGTTATCCTTGGACATACTTGCTATGATTTGTATTATTGATCTTTTTTTTTCATTTATATTAAACTTCTTTTTATTGGCTCCACTCTCTCCTAAATCTCAACTGTCACCCTTTGATAATTTCTTTGCCAAAAAGAGAACTCAAAATCTATCATTGGACTGTCGTTTGATGTTGTGACTACTCTGAGATTCATGCTTATATTCTTATGTTCCTAAGAATATCATATTCTCAATTATTGGTTCTTTATACAAACCTATATCTTTTATCATCGGCAATGGTTTGCATGCATTCATAGGAATTCAAGGCCAAGAACAAATCTCTACTCCTTGGTGTCAATGAAATCCC
Organism: Cryptomeria japonica; assembly: GCF_030272615.1. Lineage (NCBI taxonomy): Eukaryota > Viridiplantae > Streptophyta > Pinopsida > Cupressales > Cupressaceae > Cryptomeria > Cryptomeria japonica. The sequence goes on along the minus strand of NC_081411.1, from coordinate 560,951,027 downwards.
TCTAAGCATGTGTTTTCTTCATCTCTAAAACTTTTCTTTCCACCCTTGTTGTCTATAGCACTTCAAACCTATCCATTAGGCATGAGCTTTTAATCTCTATGTTTGGCTGCTATAAAACTTCTATTTGGATTGTAACATTTGCTTCTCCATCTATTTTTTATCATCTTCCCATTGTTCTACTCGTTGTCTTCTACCTAATGGCTTACATCTATGTGGTTTCTATGACTATTAATCCTTGGGGGTTGTCATCATATCTCTGCAAACATCATATTTTGGCCCTCCTTATGAAAAATTCACAAATTATGATCTCTCCTAAGTAATTGATAATGATTATATATTTATCAATAAACAATCTAAATTGAATGCAAATACTTTTTCCTTTGCAATGTAAGGTGTTGGCTTTGGGTTGAAATCCTACCTCAATCTCTAATCTTGGTTGAAAACTCTTCTTAACTCGCTCTTTGACTACTCATTGAATCTTTGGGACTGCCCTTAATATGCATGATTATTCACATGGTTCAGATTATTGCCATTTTTGTGGCTTCTTTGGTGGTGCAGTAGGCATATAAGGGTTTACACGCAACTTTTTTTTAGTAGTTAAACTCATTTTCACAATGAAGGAGCCCAAACAGGAAGAAAAGTTGACATGAACACAAAGATACCCTAAATGCCACGTGAAATGATGATGATGATGATGATGATGATGGATTTTAATAATGTCCACGAGGCCAAAGAAGCCCATGGGACCCACAGACAACACACACCCTATAAAATCAGGGCATTATGACTTTAAACAACATGTAACCTCTTCTCAAGATCTGCTCTTCTTCAGTGAATTTTAATTAGCAAACATATCATTTTTTTGAGTTTTGTTTCCTCAAAAAGCATGTTTAAATTATTTATTTTCAAAATGTCTTCGTAAACGGCACAAATGTCACTATATGTCGAGCATTTCATGACAAAATGTCGCTTCGTCTCTACTGCTCATGTGTTACAGAATAGACATATTCTTTTGTCCCATTCTTTTATATGTAGGTTATAATGGGAGTTATAAGGGGAAAGGAAAAAGGGTAAGGGGGTAGTGTGGTAGGTTAGGATAGGGATAGGATATGGGTAGGCTAGGATGGAGGTAGGTGATAAGATGGAAAGGGTAGGTTAATAGAGGTGTAGTAGAGGTAAGCTTAGGGAAATAAAAGAAATAAGACTTATGGGATGTGGGTTAGAATAGGTGATTTTAAGGAAATAAAGGGGTAAAGGGGTAGGTATTGTGGAGGGGAGTGTGAGATATAAGGTATGAGGGGAAGGGAGATGCTAGGATAGAATAGGGGTAGGGGTAAGGTGGAAAGGAAGTTAGTGGAGGGAGGTGAGGGTGTAAGATGGAAGGGTAGGTTTAAGTTAAGATTTGAAGGAGGTTAAGGCATGGGGTATGAAAGTTGGTTAAAGGATAGATGATAGGAAGGTAGGTGAGTTAGAAGGTATGGTAAATGGAAGTGAAGAGTGTTAGGGGAGGTGGAAATGGCAGGAAATGGAAATAGGAGTGATTGGGTTTGGGCACCCACTGATAGGATTGATAGAAGTGGAAGGGATTATGCCTTGGCTGGGCAAAGGGAATGTTAAACCTCACTTCATTTCAAAGAGAATGACTTGGCTAGCTCCTAAGCAAGTATGAACAAAAGGTTAACAACAAATACTTGACAACAACTAACTAAGCTAAGACAACTAACCTAGAAAGCGAAAAAGTGTATTTTGGTGAAGATTGGGAATAGTGTGTTTTGGTGAAGAAACATGATGTGAGAAGTTTGATGCAGAGGCAAGGGTAGAACTCAGTATTTCCTATTAGGACAGCAACCACATTGATTAGGCAAGTCAAATAAGGTCTCTCCAATGTTTAGGATACACAAGGGCAGCATTAGTCATGTAAGTATGCATGAGCATGGGAATGGATAGTTACTTTCCTTTTAGACTAACTTGGGTCTATGACTCTCAATGGGCATATCACATGCTCTAAATCACCACAAAGCCATTAGATATGTTTTGAGATAAAAAAGAAGAGAAATGGTTTTGGTTCAATTTGCATAATTTCTATGTTCAAGTAATTTAATTTGGTATATTATACTGAAACGTGATTTCATAACTAACATTTCAACTTCTATATAACTAGTTCTATAGCCCAATTTTTTTGCCTATGAAGAAAGACCATGTCAGACAATATCAGCGAACAACAAAATAAGGAGATAATTTCTATATTGTGGTCGTCTAACTTGAAAAGAAAAGGTGATGGAAAATGTTATTGTCCCTCCAAAATTTGTAAGGGGTTAAAGACTAGAAGACTTTTAATCAAAATAGCTAAGAAACATTGTAGGCTGCATGGTCACATTGAAGGTGGACATGATTATCATCCATTCATAATTTTTTCATTATATCATTTTAACAATTTATATACATAAGAAATCACTTGATGATGAGATCATGATCATGGTTTATTTATGTTTATCAATTTTATATAGGTTGAGCACCCCAGAGTGCATGATATGGATCAACACAACCCAGAGAATATGGTATTCAAAGTGGAGGAACATGGAGGTGTGAATATCAAAGCTGAAGATAATGATCCCATGGAAGATGACGATTATGAGCCACAAAACACAATTGAAGATGATGGTACAAATACATTGATCCATGACACATTTAGTACTGGTGCAGCTGATCATGATGATGAAGATGACCTTGATGTTGTTCATGATGTCCCTCTACTTGAGAAGGCATTTGAGGCCTTTTACAAAGGCTCCCAGACAACTCTTCTCTCCATTGTATTGTTGTTGGTGAACTTGAAGGTTATGAATGGTTTATCCAACATAACAATCTCATGTATGTTAAGGTATGTCATATATGTCATTATAGTTAATAAATGGTGAATCATGTTGTACCATTAATATTCTTTATATTAACAAATTATATTATTTTGTTGTAGATTGATAGGTGAGTTTTTGTTACCACCATCAAATATTCTACCTCGCTAATACCGAGAATTATCTGCCATTATGAAAGATATTGGAATTGAGTATCAAGCAATAGATGCTTGTCCCAATGATCATATTATATATCACAAACAACATGAATTTTGAATTGAATGCCCTGAATGTCATATCAGTAGATATCGAATAGATCAAATAAAAAAAAGGGTTCCTCGCAAGGTTCTTCTCTATATTCCCATTATTCCACGTATGCAACGATTATTCAAGTGCACTAGCTCGGCACAATTTATGGATTACCATGCACGCAATAGAAGTCAAGATGACATTATTTGAATTCCTATGGATGGTTCAGCATTTATGGACATAGAGGAAAAGTGGCCACACTTTAAATAAGAACCTCGTAATCTCAGGCTTTCATTGGCAGCGGACGGTGTCAATCCATTTGGAGAGTTGAGATATGTTTACTCAGTGTGGCCTATTTTTGTTATCAACAATAACATTCCTCCATTGATGTCAATAAAGAGGGAGCACATAATGTTGGCAATGATTATTCCAGGTATTTTATCATTTAAATAGAGTCGTCTACATTTAATTATAAATATTGCAGTAAAATGGTCATAATAATTATGTAATGGTTTTTTTTCATTCGATTAGGTAAGTACCAAGTTAAAAGATATGAATGTATATATCGAGCCTCTTATCGATGAGTTGTTGGACTTATGGAATGGTGTCACTATGTATGACGTCTCTAGACCAATAGGACAAAGACAATTTCAATTCCATGCGATGCTTGTATGGACAATACACGATGCCCCGGGGCTAACACATTTTTGTCGTATGTTATAGTGTTCAAGTTGCACATGATAATTATAATTAAAAAAAATTAACATATTTAATCCTATTATACATTATCTTGTAGGTCTTCAAACAAAGGGAAAATTTGCATGTCCAGTTTGTGGTCCAAAGATGAAATCTCGTCATTCAAAAAGTTTAGGAAAGCAGGTGTTTGATGAGTATAGGCACTTTCTCCACAAAATAATAAGAATCGAAATATTGAAAAACATATTTTCAATGGGAAGGTAGAGAATACATCAAAGCCACGAAGAATGACACCTCACCTATGGAAGTTGGAATAATAGAATTAATCATCAAGGTAATGTCATTCCATCTAATGGTTTATGTCATAAAACATCTTTTCTATTGTGTTTTATTTACTGATGATGTGATTGATGATCGTGAAGGTCGTCAAGGCATAAATGACCACCTTCCTAAGGGACTAAAATGTTATCCCCGAAAATTTAGTAGGTTGCTCTACTATGAGAAGTTATAAATTGTGCATTTGTTTGATACTATGCATATTGGAAAGAATATAACAGAGACATTATGGAAAATATTGGATGAAAGGCGTGACAAAGAAAAAATTGTCAAAATTTTTAGTGACATTCAGGATTCCAATCATGCAATGAAAAATGTCATTTAATAAAATAGTCATGCAGACCAGATTAATATAAGTGAGCTTCCTTGGTTATTAACGGACTAGAAAAGCAATGCTATAAAAGAAGTCATACGAAAAATTCGATTTCCCATAGGATTTGCTGCGAACATAAACAATCTCATATCAAAGAAAAGTGAATTTGGTCCAGAGATGAAAACGCATGATTGGCATACCTACATTAAGGTAATTCATGTTCTTGTGTTTTTAGTATATATTTGTATACTGCACATCTATTTTTCATTGTATTATGTTAGAAAAAAATGAAAAGATAATTTTATAATTGTTGCAGTATGTTCTACCTCTATCTCTCCTAGACGACTTTGACAATAATGTCAAGCAAGTCATATATGATCTTGGAAAATACATGAGGTAAGTAGTTATATTTTTTCAGTTCGTTGTATAGATATTATATTTGTGATTTGTTTTACTTGTTATGTAATATATTTTTTTGCATCTTGAATATCTTGTAGGTGGTCATCATGTAAATAAATCCATAAAGAAGATATAAAATATTGGAAGAGAAAAACTCATCATCTAATGTGTGAAATGCAAAAGTGTCTACCTTCATATTTTTTCAATGCACAAGAACACTAACTCATACAACAAGTTGAGGAGATTGAATTGTGTGGACCTGTACACACTAGGTCAATGTGGATGGTTGAGAGGCACTTGAAATTTTTGAAGGCTTTGGTTTGACAAAGAGCACATCCTGAGGGTTATATGGTGGAGGGATATATGGTATATGAGACTATGGTGTACATTTTTTTATATCTTCCTAAGTTTGTAGCAAAGATCCACCAGATCACATTTGGGATCCCAACCCCATTAAAAAAATTGAAGGGGAGTACTTGATAGGGAAAGGTAGATTGAGGAAAGTGAGAGGTAATTATAAGATGTTATTATAGTTAATTAATACTTAATCTTCAAAATAAATCGGTTGTAAGATGTCTATTTATTTTTTGTATAGTTGGTCGAGAGTGGGATGTCATAACACAATGATGAACAGTGAGTACCAAACAGGTATTGAGAGGGCACATGAATCAGTACAGGTACAAAAAAATTTCCTAAACTAGTTTGACTACAAACAATGAACTTGATTGGCAATCACTAACACTGGTCATAAACCAAATTACTACCGGTTAAGCATAATGAGACTGTGAAGGCTATAAACCAGAAACATCTATCTTACCACACAACCTACACCCTCATTTCACATTATCCTTGTGCATAAATAGGTAATCTATCATCAGAAATATAATAACTTGCTAGATCAACATGATTCACCTCTTGATAGAAAACAACAAAGCATCACATGAAAAAGACATCACATATGACACACATATTTTTCACGTGGAAACCCAACTAGGAAAAACCACGATGGGGATGAATACCCACAAGCGATTTTTGAACTCTTCAGAAGTCCACTCTGTTAGGAGCCTAGTCCGGTTAAAGACTATTACAACAGGTTCTATTAGGAACTGATCCTGTTAGGGATCACCTGGTTAAGGGATGGCTAGAATACCCATCTAAGGGTTAAACCCTTTTAAAGGTTACCTTGTTAGAGGATTTTATGAACTCAATGGCTTTGAGTCACCCTGTTAAAGGATTTACAGCAAGCTGGTTAAAGCTACCCTGTTAAGGGATTTTCCAACTATTGAAGTGATTAGAGGTCAATAGGTATTACAATGATCTGGTAATAGCACTCAATGCCAATGCAGACTCGCTTTAGTTCCTTTCTTCTGCATACACACTTTGTAGGTATCAACCCTCTTATCTGGTCTGGCAAGAATCACATATCTTTGCACTTAGATACACACACAACATTTGCCAACAACTTTTTCATGAAACACAACATCGACCTTATATGAAACAGATAGGTCGGTATCATAAACCCTAAACCTTTAGGTTGAGTGATTCAGTCGGTTCAATCCTAACCATTGAACACTTTGCATTTGAATACAATGGTCTTGAATAGATCTCAAGATATTCTACATCATTCGTTCATCACCGCTTCTTGGAGGTGATAACCCATCACGCGTTCTCCACCATTTGTAGGGACTTCGCACATTCCTGAGGTAGATAGGATCACTCCCCTTCATGCAAGATCCTTCATACGCACAAGGCTGATGTGGCAACACGATCTCATCTCCATTACACTGCTAACTCATCACACAATGCCATCGGTTGAATCACACAGGCTCGAAACACTTCAACTGGAAACCCTAAGGCTGGAACTACCAACCGGTAGTCATACCATATTAAACCTTGATACAAAACATTCCATATATCGGTTCTCAACATCATACTGGTTCATCTTTCACTATACCGGTTCTCAACATCATATTGGTTCATCTTTCACTATACCAGTTCTCAACATCATATCGGTTCATCTTGTCAATTGCTTGACTTCAATATACCAGTTCACTCTTTAGCATATTACCGGTTCACTCTTCAACATATTGATATCAATGACAAAACAATATCACCATGTCAACATACTTTGCACATATGCCAACAATCTCCCCCTTTGGCATTGATGGCAATATACAAAGATTTCTGCATCACATCTTCTCCTTAATACTGCAAATATTATCTTCTCCGCTTCACATCTTCCCCCACTTTGACAACAATGCCAAAGTGGAGGCACAAGTTTCCCTATTCCACTATGCTGCTCCCCCTAAGGAGTAGCATCCTTCAACACATCAATCCTGAAAGGATATAGCAAAGTAAGATCTAACTGATGTGGAGCACAAACCTTTAGTTTACCTCTTGAAGGGGCAGCATCCCTATATCACCTCTCAAATAGGTAAAAGTAGCCTTCGGGAGAGGCTTGGTGAATATGTCTACTAACTGCTCCTTATTGGAAACATGTTCCAATACCACCTCTTTGTTCTGAACCTTTTCCCTCAAGAAATGATACTTGAGTTCAAAGTGCTTGCTTCTAGCATGTAAAACTAGATTCTTGGAAATGTTAATTTCACTTGTATTGTCACAAAATATACTTACCGGTTCAGATACAGGAACTTTGAAGCCATTCAATACATGCTTCATCCAAATAGCCTGGGTGCAGTTCATAAAAGCTATTGTGCTCTTCTGGTCATCATATTGTGCTCTTCTGGTCATCCACATTACCATCCCAATCAGCATCTATGAACACTTTCAGGTTGAAATCATCATTGTATGGATACCATAATCCATAGTCAATAGTTCCCTTCATATATCTAAGAATCTGCTTGACTGCTACCAAGTGGGATTCTCTTGGGATTTTCTAAAACTGAGTGGTAATACGCACTGCATGTGCAATGTCTAGTCTGCTATGCACTACATAATGCAGCTTACCAATCATTGATCGGTATTCCTTCTCATTTACCAATGCTGAGTCATCCTTTTTTGATGGTTTACAACCGGTCACCATTGGTGTACCAATCGGTTTGTTGTATTCCATGCCAAAGGTCTTCAACACCTCTTTGACATACTTGGACTGAATAATAAAGATTCCATCTTTCATTTGTTGAATGTGCAGTCCAATGAAGAACTTAATCTCCCCTATGAGTGACATCTCAAACTCCTTTTTCATCTCATCTGCAAAGTCATGACTCATCTTGTCATCTCCACCAAAGATTATGTCATCAACAAATACTTCACAGATAAGAATCTGATCTCCTTCTCATTTCAAGTAGATATTGCTATCTTCACTTGTTCTTTCAAATCCAATCTTCACAAGATGGGAGTGCAAGCATTCATACCATGCTCTAGGTGCCTGCTTCATTCCATACAAGGCTTTATGTATCCTACGCACCATATCACTGTCTTCTGATAGGGAAAACCCATCTGGTTGCTCTATATACACCTCCTCTTCAAGTATTCCATTTAGAAATGCAAATTTTACATCAATTTGATATACCTTGAATCCTTTGAAAGCTGCATATGCAAGAAGCATACGAACTCCTTCCAATCTTGCTACTGGAGCAAAGGTTTCTCCATAGTATTCTCCTTCTTCTTGTGAATATCCTTTACATACTAGCTTGGCTTTATTCCTTACCACTGTGCCATCCTCATTTAGTTTATTTCTAAAGACCCATTTGTTTCCAGTGACATTTTTATGCTCTGATCTAGGTACCAAAGACCATGTACCATTCTTCTCCATCTGATCAAGTTCCTCTTCCATTGCCTTGATCTAGTCTTCATCTTTATGTGCCTCTATGAATGATTTAGGTTCAAATTCAGAGATTATACATGAGTTTTCTCTGACCTTTCTTCTTGTAAGAATTCCTGCATCTTTGTCTCCTATGATCTGCTTAGGATCATGATTGAGTTTTACATACCTAGGTATATCCTTAACAAATTCCTCTTGATTTTCTTCTTCATCCTCATCTTCATCAGCATCAGCATCCACCGATGTAGGAGCACAATTACTAGTACTGGGCTGATTTGCAACCGGTTCCCAAAAGGTTACTACCGGTTCATCTCCTACATGCTCTCTGCCAGTTTCCTCAGGTTTCTTAGAGTTTTCATCAATCCTAACATTGATTCTTTCAATGATTCTCTAAGTCCTATTGTTGAAACATTTGAGAGCTTTGCTCTTTGTGGAATACCCTAGGAATATTCCCTCATCACATTTAGCATCAAACTTGCTCTGATATTCACTCCTCTTGATATAACATTAACTACCAAACACTCTAAAGTAGCTTAACACTGGTGTCTTGTCGGTCCAGTACTCATAAGGAGTCTTATCCTTTCCTTTCTTGATGAGTACCCGGTTCATTATGTAGACTACAGTGCTCATCGCTTCTCTCCAAAAGGTGTGAGCAACCTGTCCTTGGATTAACATGGTTCTAGCCACTTCAACCACAGTCTGGTTGTTCCTCTCTACTAAGCCATTCTGTTGTGGAGTCCAGGGGGCAGACAGTTACCTCTTGATGTCGTTCTCTTCATAATATTTGTTGAATTCACCATAAGTGAATTCCCCTCCTTGATCAGTTCTAAGGCATTTGATTCTTCTACCACTTTCCTTTTCTACTAGTGCTCTGAAAGATTTGAACTTTCCAAAGGCTTCAAACCTATCCTTCAAGAACGTGACCCACATCATTCTTGAGCAATCATCTGAAAGAATCATAAAATACCTATCTCCCTGCATACTCCTAGTTTTCATAGGACCACACAAATCAGTATGCACAAGATCAAGTAAATTGTCTGTAGTGAAAGATTTACCTTTGAAGGTTGAGGAAGACATTTTCCCTAGTTGACACTCTCTACACAAAGGATTTTCTAGTTTTCTCAGCACCGACAATCCTCTAACTACCTTGATCTTACTGGCCTTCACAATATTGTCAAAGTTTACATGGCAGAGTCTCCTATGCCATATCCAACTATCTTCAAACTTAGCCATAAGACATGTACTGACATTAACATTTAGCTGAAATAGGTTACCTTTGGTTTGCATACCAGTAGCCATCAATTCACCACTCTTTCCTTTGATTTTGCACACTCCATTTTTGAATTCTAGAGTGAGTCTATTATTATTCAGTTGAGCAACACTCAAAAGGTTGTGTCTGAGACCTTCCACCCAATACACATTGTCAACACTGCTCTTTCCATTCAGAGAGATGGACCCTCTACCTTTGACCATACATGGTGCATCATTACCAAAATGAACCACACCACCATCATCTTCTTCCAGAGAAAGAAACTTACTCTGGTCACCAGTCATATGGTGAGAACAACCACTGTCAATAATCCACTCATTGGAATTATCAAAGCGGGAGACAAGAACCTTCTTGTCTGACACATCTTCCTTGACTACTACAAACACAATATCCTCAATTTTTTCATCTTCTGATTCCTCATCAGTGACACCTTCATCAACTACTACAATAATATTTCTCTGGTTTCCTCCTTTAAACTTCTTGAACTTTTCCGGTTTGTCCTTGCTGTCACCATTTGGACAGTTTACAACAATGTGTCCTATCCGGTTACAAGAAAAGAATTTCAAAGGGATCTTACCTCTTTATTTACCAGTTCCCTTAGGAAGTCTCTTGGCAAGAAGAGCTTCAAATTACATCAGGATCTCCTCATCATCCATTTCTCTTCTCTGTCTTGGTTCACCACTGGTACTAGCTTCTTTGCCTTTTCTAGATGGAGCAACAGATGCTCTAAAGGCTTATTCAGTCTTTTGGACACTGCCATCAAAAATATTTATCTCATACGCTGTCAACTTTGCAATGATGGAGTCTACGGATACCTTAGCTTTGTCTATTGACCTCAACTCTTGAATAGCGGCCACCCTTATTGCATAGACCGGTAATAAGGATCTCAAAACTTTGCTAACAACAGTGGAATCTTCCATTTTACCACCTGCCCTCTTTATATCTCCAACAACAGTTTTGATTCTTATTTCATATTGTTGAATGGTCTCTCCTTCAACCATCCACATGTCTTCAAACTTTCCTCTAAGGCTTTCTTCCTTAGCTTGTTTCACATGCTCATCACCGCCATAGATGTTCTCAAGAGTATCCCATACTTCTTTGGGATTTTCCTTATCCTGGACATCAATAAACTCAATGTCAGACAAACTACTAATTAGGGCTTCCATGACTTGCCCATTATCCTAAATCTCTCTCTTTTGGTCATCGATGAGTGTATCGATAGGGATAACATAAACATTCTCAACATAGCTCCAATGTTGAGCACCCATGCTTCTGATGTATATCTTCATTCTATCCTTCCATATTTTGAAGTTATCTCTATTGAAATTTGGACCTTCCCTCTTCATCATTACAATAGGATCTTTCCCTCAAGCAGTTAAGCTTTCAACACAGAAGACCTGGAGGATGCTCTGATACCAATTGATAACACAATGATGAACAATGAGTACCAAACTGGAACTGAGAGGGGGGGTGAGTTAGTATAGGTACAAAAACATTTCCTAAACCGGTTTGATTGCAAACAGTGAACTTGATTGGCAATCACTAACACCGGTCATAAACCAAATTATGACCGGTTAAGAACAATGAGACTGTGAAGGATATAAATAAGAAACATCTATCTTACCACACAACCTACACCCTCATTTCACATTATCCTTGTGCATAAACAGGTAATCTATCATCAGAAATATAATAACTTGCTAGATCAACATGATTCACCTCTTGACAGAAAACAACAAAGCATCACATGAAAAAGACATCACATATCACACACATATTTTTCGCGTGGAAACCCAACTAGGAAAAACCACGGTGGGGATGAATACCCACAAGCGATTTTTGAACTCTTTAGAAGTCCGCTCTATTGGGAGCCTAGTCTGGTTAAAGACTATTACAACATGTTATGTTAGGAACCGATCCTGTTAGGGATCACCTGGTTAAGGGATGGCTAGAATACCCGATTAAGGGTTAAACCCTATTAAAGTTTACCTTGTTAGAGGATTTTATGAACTCAATGGCTTTGAGTCACCCTATTAAAGGATTTACAACAAGCTAGTTAAAGCTACCCTGTTAAGGGATTTTCCAACTGTTGAAGTGATTAGAGATCAACAGGTATTACAATGATCTGGTAATAGCACTCAATGCCAATGCAGACCCGCTTTAGTTCCTTTCTTCTGCATACACACTTTGCAGGTATCAACCCTCTTATCTGGTCTGGCAAGAATCACATATCTTTGCACTTAGATACACACACAACATTTGCCAACAACTTTTTCATGAAACACAACATCGACCTTATATGAAACAGATAGGTCGGTATCATAAACCCTAAACCCTAAACCTTTAGGTTAAGAGATTCAGTCGGTTCAATCCTGACCATTGAACACTTTGCATTTGAATACAATGGTCTTGAACAGATCTCAAGACATTCTCCATCGTTCGTTCTTCACTGCTTCCTGGAGGTGATAACCCATCACACATTCTCCACTATTTGCAGGGACTTTGCACATTCCTGAGGTAGATAGGACCACTCCTCTTCATGCAAGATCCTTCACACACACAAGGTTGACATGGAAACATGATTTGATCTCCATTACACTGCTAACTCATCACACAATGCCATCGGTTGAATCACACAGGCTCGAAACACTTCAACCGGAAACCCTGAGGCTGGAACTACCAACTAGTAGTCATACCATATTAAACCTTGATAGAAAACATTCCATATACCGGTTCATCTTTCACTATACTAGTTCTCAACATCATACCAATTCATCTTTCACTATACCAGTTCTCAACATCATATCAGTTCATCTTTCACTATACCGGTTCTCAACATCATACCGATTCATCTTGCTAGTTGTTTGACTTCAATATACCAGTTCACTCTGTAGCATATTGACATCAATGATAACACAATATCATCATGTCAACATACTTTGCACATATGCCAACAGGATGCACTACATTTGTATATTGCAAACAATCTTGATTGGATGATGGTATGAATTGAACATTGTCAACATTCTACTGGCACATTAACATGGGAAGGTGTGGTTTCATTGTTTAAAGAAGCTCATCGTAATGGAGATTCCAATGTTATGCAAAGGGAAATTGATTTAGCATATGGTTTAAGAGATAAATAGGTACATATAAATTTATTAATCAACCATATGTTTATCAACTCACGATGCAATAATTTTTACATGTTTGACATATCGCAGGTCAAACACCACAATGCTATGTGCTGTAATGGTCATAAATTTTGCATCAAAAAGTTGGATGACACAAAGAAAACTTGTGATTTTGGGATAACTGCAGTCTTTGAGGTGACAAATATTTCATTGAGAAATGACATACATCCTCAAGACTCTCAAAATGGATACTATGGCATTTTGGATGATATACTTGAGTGTGACTTTAATTCCTTCAAATTAGTTTTGTTCGTCGTCAAATGGTACAGGCTACGATTGAATAAAAATGATCCTGATAGAATTGCTATTGAACATGAATAAAATGATCCTGATAGAACTATTATTGAACATGATAATGGTTTTACAATGGTTAATACAAGGTCATTTGACCCAATTGGGGATGAGCCCTATGTTCTTCCAAGCCAATGTGAGCTGGTATTTTACTCAGAGGTTCCACATAAACCGGGTTGGTCATTTGTTGTTAGACATGATCCAACAGGAAGGTCGATAAAGTATAATATGATGGAAGAAGAAGATATCAAAGAATTAAAAGATGATGTAGATGATGATCACAATCGATAGTTACTCGATGATGATGAATAAGAAGAAGTTGTTGATGATGATGATGATGGTGATGGCGATGGTGATGGTGATGGTGATGGTGATGGTGATGGTGATGGTGATGGTAATGGTGATGGTGATGACAAAGATGGTGGTTGTGGTGGTGGTGGTGATGATCATGATCATGATCATGATCATGATGATGGCGATGATGATCATGATGGTCATGATGATGAATGAAATGTATGAGGTATGCGATAAGTATATTATCTATTTAATATTGATTTCTTGTTAGAATTTTTTTTTACTTATATGGTTACATAATGAATTCATTATGTTTTGAATTATAATGTCAATACATAATTAATTCATGATGCACCTTTTAATGTTTTTAATTAATATTCCATGACCTCTAGCAAGTCCTTATAGTAGAACTATGCCACCCCAAGCAGATGGAGATAGGGAGAGTGACTCTTTATGTGACATTTTTTAAACTTTGTGTTTATTTATAGAATTTGGATTGTTTATTAGCTATGTGATGGATTAGATGTTTATGATGATACATGTGACATTTTTTGAACTTTGTGTTTATTTATAGAATGTGGATTGTTTATTACCTATGTGATGGATGGTGATTTATGATACATATGTGATGGATTACATGTTTATGATGACACATATGTGATGCTAATTATGATACTCAATTACATATATGATGATACATCTTGTGATGCTTATGATGCTTATGATTCTTATGATACGTATGTATTTATTATTTATCAACTTACAAATGTAATGCTTATGATGCTCAATTGATGGTGTTGATTTCATGTATAGTCCATGTGTGATTTCATCACCCGTGGTGGGAATAGGTCATTGACTACAGACATCGTCAACCCTTTAGTTGAGGATCCTGCATAGTCTACATAAAGTAAAGGTAAGGAATTAAAAAAAAATACAATGATTATGATGACAGCATCTTTTTTTTATTTAATACTCTTTTTGTCTACAAAGTTCACATTGTTCATGTTGTGTACAATGTAATTTTTAGCTAACATAAGATAATTGAATTACATGTACAGGAACCTGAACCCCTTTGACGAGGATTGTGCACAGTCTCATGGATCGACATGTATAACTAGTCAATACACCCTATAGAAACAGTTTATTTTTAAAAAATTACTTGGAAAACAAACTTCCTCAGTTTTCCAAACCTCAACATTAGCAGCAAATCTAATACAGTTATCAACACTTGAGGCCCCAGTTGGACTTATTCAAATTTTAATCTCAACATCAACTTTAGGGCCAACTTCTTCATCAACATTACCCTCATTTGCAAAATATCTCTCTCATTACCAACTAACTCTCCCATTTTATGGAGTGCAGGTACCACCAAATAGGTATTTGTCAGATGTGTCTTCCTCGAGTGAGGGAAATGCAGGAATAGAAAATGAAAGTGAGACATGTAGTAGGTCTACAATAGGGAGATCAACTAGAGGTCAAAAGATTAGAAGATAATTCAATAAATGCATGAATTTTTTCCTTGCTCAAAGGGGGTCATGTTCTTATGATGATGAGACCAAAGGCGACATTGAGGTGCCCTTGAGGTACAAACATCTACAGAAACAATGGGTACCCAAGGAACTTCCTCTAATAAACATTGATTTTTGTGTTAACAATAGGATATATCGCATAGCACCTTCGTCATTACATGGTTTGGGCCTATTTTTCATAGACAACATAAAGGTCTATTACAACAAAGTCACTGAATTGATGGATTTTGTCGGACCTTGTTACAATTACAATAATTGGATGCAGATTGTTCGATATAAAAAAAGTATGCATAGGTATGCACTGTCAACAAATTATATACAATAGAAAGATAATGATCAAAGTAAATGAGTGGCTTTATACATTGATGGAAGGCCAAAAGCAACAGGGAATATTGCAGGTTTTATAGATAGTATGTGACCTGGGTCAACTAATAAACAACCCAATTGCATATTTGAGGTGCGCAAGGGAAATCATGTATTCGTATGTCCAATAAAATCAATAAGTGCAGGGGAAGAGCTACTAATCTATTACAATTTGAATTGTATAGATACAAACAAAGTTACTATCATGGGGGTGGTACGTACTATATACCATTAAAACTAACCAACCTCCAATTAATGACTCCAATATACCATTTTATTATGAAGTTTTTTTGCTAAGTCTACTGGTTTAATTTCGCTAATGTTTTTATATTTTTTCTTTGTCACAAGGCGACATGGATCCATCACATAGCACAGACACGGATGTAGGTCATGACACTTCTACCAAGTAGGTAAACCTCATTGTAATTGTACAAATTAGATAGAAGCAAACTGTTACATTATTATATTCTTTTTTTGAGTATTTTAGACTAATTTTTTAATTATTAATGATATTCTTGTCATAGACAGATGTTTGGGGAAAGGGAAAGGGAGCTACAGTACCTGAGCACCTCTCTAGGTATGTGGACTCAATAGGATTAAGCGATGATGACCCTGGAAATTTCACAAACCCTATGGAATTGATATAAAACTCTCTTAGAAAAATTAGTAGAGAGATTGTTGCTTTGGCATCCGTGGAGCCTCATACTGATGAGATACGAGAGAGGGTGCAAGTATTGATGCGGACAACACAAAACTTGCAAGTAATTAGTAATGAAATCTTTAATTATAACAAAATTTCAATAATGGTTTATATTTTATTCTCTTTTATGTCATTAACTAAAATATGTGCGTGTTATTTTTACAACAATTTATGCGTCCTCATGAAACTAGTGGTCATGATCAAGGTGTTGCAGGTACTTTAGGTGATGACGATTTTCTTGGCTTATCACTTTGAGTACCCAAAATACATCATACTTGATACTGTTAGTGTTCATAATAAAGGTCCATCCTTGTTTTCAATTCTTGCACTTTTCATATATTTAATGTATTATTCTTCAAGTGCTGTCAATGTTCCTGTGCAAATGTCGTCGGCGCCTCATCAGAGGTTAGCCCCACCTGTATTGCCAACTACAATGTCGGCAACATGTAGCATGTAGACATCCTCTACTGCACGTCATATTGGCTCGCCCACTATTGGTAGATCCCTCTTTTTCTCTATCTCTTGTTATGTGTTTATTTCCCTTCAAACGTTCTTTCTTGGGGGCATTTCATAGTGGATTAATTTTCTACAGCTGGAGATGCACATGAGGATGCGCCAAAGGTGACTACTACTGATAATATACCATCTATAGACATCTAAAAAAGGTCAATGCTTGCGGAGTCATACTCTAACATTTGTGCATTGCCTTATTTTAGGGTTTTTGCATCGTATTAAAATTTCTTCTATGTTGCGCACTTGGTCTTTATCATTTGTGAACATCAAGTCCTTCTGCATTCTTCATCTGTCTCACTTTCGAATTTGGTCTTGTCGATAACAATCTTCAGTCATGATTTTGATCGATCTTATCCTGTCGCATCAATGTGCATGTTCATTTGTCATCATTTTGGACATTGTCAATCCTAATTAGGGTTTTGTCCTCTTTTCAATCTTGTCATCTTGCGATCGATTTGTCATCGATCGTTGTCATTTTCAATCTTGTCGTTTTGCGATCGCTTTGTCATTGATCGTTGTTCTCTTTTCAATCTTGTCATTTTGGCGATCGATTTGTCATCGATCGTCGTCTTTCTCAATCATGTCAATTTGGATCAATTAGTCATTGTTCCTCGTCAATTGATGCATTTATCAATCAAATCATTTGTCAGCATTGGTCCTTTGTTAATCAAAATCATAATCGAATCGACATTAATTGTTGTCTTGACCTAATTACTTGTCCTCTTATTTCTAGGGTTTTATGATTCATTCATTTAATCCTTTTCTTCTTCTTGGTGGGTTAAATAAATTCATTTATTTAGTCCTAGGTCTCTTTCATGAATTAATTAATGGATGAAAACCTATTAATTAATTCACCTAATTCCTATTTCATCTTTTTCTTAATTTTCCAATTTACTAATTTCTCCTAATTCCTAATTTTCTAATTTTCATCAATTTTTCTAATTTCCTAATTTCTAATTCATCTAATTTTCTATTTTCTCTAATATTTCTCCTAATTTCATGGGAATGACATAGCAAATTTGTCATAATTTGTCATAATTGTCAATCAATCAATTTTGACATAATTATCAATCAATCAATTTCGCATAGAAAGTGTCAATTTGTCATATTTGTCATTCTTGATTTGATTTTTCCATTCAAATCAAATTCATGCTAATCTTGTCTTTTCTCCAATTTGTCTATAAATTGGATGAATTTCTTCAATCAAAAGGTCGAATCAATCACACTTCTAGTACCCTTATGTTGTCTTGTCTTGTCAATTTTGCTTTCATATTATACTTATGCACTTGAAGGTGAGATCCAACAAACAAAAGCAATTTGAAGGAGAAAGAAGGACAATGGAGCCACATGAAGGAGACATCTGCATTTGGTTTGCTTAGATTTCATTTTGAATGTCTTGTTTTCATGTTTTCATTGAATGTTTTTAGGATTGTGTGTGGGGGAAAAAGTGACACTAAGCAAACAGGCCCTCATCTCACTTTCAACCACACACTTGTGGAATACGAAAGAGCCTAGAGGTATCACACAATTGGCTACTTTTTTTTGTGGAAGAGAGAGCCACGGACTACCTATTAGGATTTCTATTCCTTTGTTGTAATTGAAAGATAAAATGATGCAAGTTCAATTCCTAACCCCAAAGTGTAAGTACGAACTAATAACAAGATTGCAGAATTGAACTTAAACTATGGAAAGCTGTAAACACAAGGACAAGACAAAAATGCAAATGCGTACCCAGAGTCAAAATCTGAGTGGAAATGTTTGGGATGGGGGCGCGGGCGCCACTGTCCTGATTCTGCACCTGAAACTGCCACTTTGCAACCTGGAAAACTGTCCAAACTGCTAAAAATTGTTGTATGTCAGGAGGACCAGGGCGCCCAGCGCCCCTGTCCTGGCAGGACCAGGGCGCCCCACGCCCCTGTCCTGGCAGGACCAGGGCACCCCACGCCCCTGTCCTAGCTTTCTGGGCTAGAATTTGGTGTGAAGTTCAGTCTCTGTCTGCTTCCGTCGGATCTGCAACTTGCAGCATCGTCTGAATCCTGAAACCTGCACTTATATCTGAAAAGGTATGGTGGGCGGCTATTTAGGGATTTGCCTTAGTCAAACCCCCACTTCAGTGATTTCCACCTCCACGAATAGCCAAGTTGTATTGTAAAAGTAATGTGTGTGCAGACCTTGTGTGTGTGCAAGAACTAAAATGTAAGTAAGCAAACTAGAGCAACCTAGAAAGTAAACCCTAATTGCTTGTAAATGATAATGTAAATGCTCCAAATCAAGATGTAAAGAGATCTAAAGCATGAATACAAGTGATATAATGAGGCTTATTCAAAGACATGAAAACAACATGAAATCATACCCAACCCCAAGGGAGGGGTACAAGCCAATCTTCAGTCAGTAATCCCCTATTGTTCTTCAATGTCTTCAAAGCCCTAAATGGATGAATGAAATTGATGGATGCTTGATGGATGGATGTTGAATGTTGTTGAAGTCTTCAAAGATCTGCTCTTTCGCTGCATAGAAAGTCCCTTGAAACCAAAAATCCTGGATCCTTTCAAATGAAGAAAGAGAGCTCTTATATATGAAACCCTAGGTCTTAATTTCAACTTTTGGCCGACCTAGAGATTGAATCTCCTGCCAATTTCTTGGGGTTAAGCTTTATTTTATGATTGGATCGTACTCCTAAAATTTTGAGAAAAATGTCTGGGACCATGTGCACGTCGGGTGCCATGGTCCTCTCCGGGCGCCATGGTCCCGACAACTTTTCACCAAATTTTCAGGGCCGTCGGATATGATGATTTTAGAGAGAATCCCGAAGTTACAGGTGATTTCGAGATGTTTTGACCCCCGAAATCAAGCCCCCAAGTTCAAAATAGGACCTAATTAGGGTTTTTGATTAAATGATGTATTAGAGGAATAAAATGAAAGGGGCACACTTTAATGAAAAGGGCCCAACTTTATGATATTGGAGATGATGAAATAGGACCTTAGACCTAATTAATTTGATTAATTAAGTGCTAAAGGGGAAATGCAATGCAAAATGCAAAATGCGCCAAGGCGGGTGCTAAACTAGGTGTAAAATTGTACTGCTTTAGCAAGTGTGTACAATTTACGACGCTAAATTTAGCCCCCACTTTAGCGGTCATATGAACACTACGTGCATATGCAAGCTAAAGTACAGAAAAGTAAACATTATTTGAAAAATGATATATCCATAAGTCTGTCAAACGAAGCCCCCAGCGGTATCTGCAGTACACAGTTAGGAACCGCACCCTACAAAACACACGTTAGATCACAAAATCACCTAATGCTTACTAAGGAAGGTGATGAAAATTCGAGGGTAGCTATATGCCCCCCCCCTATTTTGGCTTGCTAATTTTAGTGAGTTGAAACAGGGTATCATGTTTACCACTTCGAATTGTTAAAGAATATTGATGACCAATGCTCACAAGAAGATTTGATATGAGATCAAAAACTAATGGAGAATCATTTGGTAAGAAAGAGGACTAAATCTCAATTCCAACACAACAAAGAGTGTGAGGATTTGAGAGTTCTCTAACACAAGATGAAGGATGTAAATGGAAACAAAATGCAAAGAGAAGAAAAGAAAGGAAAAAAAGCATGAATACACACATTGGTGATCCATGAGAAGAATAGTGAGAGAGAAAACATGGATTTCTCACCCCTAGATTCTATTTAGGTGATCCATGTAAGGGAGGATAGTGAGAAAGTCTAGCCTTATGCCGCTAGTTCCACTCAACCTCATGCATGTGTGTGTAAGTGAGGTTAGAAGCACCTCATAGGAGTCTATGCCCGAGTATGCTACAACCTGTATATGTATAGTACAAAAGCATGACATCTCGTTCTAAGAGTCTGTGCTCTGGTTCTGAGAATGACCCATTGCTCAAAAAGTGTATTGTTTATGTCATAAGCAAAGTAGAACAAGGATACCTACCTTCATCACAAAAGAAGATACCCAAAAAATGCAACAATGTCATAGATCCAAGCAAAAGAGTTTTGCACTCTTTAAGCAAGGATAAGATAGTTGAAAAGGGATATCTTGTAGTATGTGTAAAGGAGATCCTTAGAGGAGAAGAGATCTTTGTACAAAAGACACCTATCCCAAAGAGGAATTGTCTTAAACAAATATAACATCTTCTAGACAAAGAAGAGAATAAGAATGCAATACTTCCTTCTTTTGCGAGGTGAAAGTGATTCTTAATGAAGGATGACGCTCTTTGTAACCCAATTGAGAGAGTGAATTCATTATGGATGTATTTTACCAAGTGCAAAAGAGGTTGTGGTCAAGGACTTACACCTCTTGTAAGAGAGAATCCTTGAACAAACAACAACAAATGCATACAAGGAATAACATCAAGTCATAAAGTTCACACCATCCACAAAATAGGAAAAAGTGGATCCTTAGAAAAAAGGAAAAAAAATAAGGAAAGATCATTGCCTCCCAAGGATAAGGTCAATGAGAAGGACTTACACAATCTTCCAGGGAGAGATTTAGACATAAACAAAACGTACCACATACTCACATGAGTTCATGCAAGCAAGACATTAGTGTATGTAAAATGCTCCTCACAAGAAGTGGGTAGGATAAGAAAGAGAATACACATCCTCTCCCATATCTAGGAAAAGAGAATTCTAAAGAAAAGATGATCAATATTTCCACACTATTACCCCATAGGAACAAGAGATAACATAGAAAAATTAGGCTATTATGTTTCTTCAAAAATATGATTGCACCTGAAATTGTACCATCATGAATGACAATGAGCCCCCAGTAAATGAGCTACCAATGTCACATAATGATGAGCAACATAATAGCCATTAATGTTATTGAAAGACATGATAGATTGAATGAGGTATTTGAATATGACATGCTGAATGCTCAACTATAAGTGAGATCAAAAACATGTATAAAATGATAAAAATTGAAGAAGGAAAGTTACGATAAATCTTAGAAGAGAGATGAGTGTAATTTATTAGAGCCTTATCCCTGGAAGAAAGGACTTTATGATGAATAGGAGATAAAGATTCATAAGTGGATTTAGAAATTTGAGGGGAGTCATAAAGAGATTTGTTCATCGCCAAGATTTCCTTATGGGGGGAATGAGAGTTGATAGAAGTAGAAGATGTTTTAGTTGAAGTGAGATCATCATCACTACTAAATATAGCATTCGCATTGAGAGATGGTCTTTTAGATGCTTTGGTGGGCTTAGAAAGATTATATCCAAGTCCAAATGAATATTCATGCATGTTATGTTCTAAAGGAACTTTAATTCCTTGTTCATTTGCGCCACAACCATTTCCACTATAGCCACTCTTAGCCAAAATATGGAAACCACGACCATAACGATTAGCCATTTCAGAAAGAAAAGGTGGTTTTCCATAAGACAAAGAATCAAATCATTCAGAATTAGAGGTGTGAGGAGAAGAATTTTGAGAAGCGGCCACAAAATTATTGCTCATAGGTTCAGGTAAGACTGATTGATCTCTAGTTTCTTCCTTCTTTTTAATTTTAAGCTCTCTAGGAGGAACCCTATACTCACCTACAAAGGTGGGATTAAAATCAAGAGATCCCCAATCATCTTCTGCGAGAACCTTCTCAGGATCAAAAGCCTTTTTATGTGTAGATTCAAGTTGAGAAGAATCTTCTTCAGGAACTTCAGACTCATCCAAAGAATTTTGATTATCAGAGGGTGATGATTCATCCATAGGTATCTTGTTTAATGAGTCATCACTAGAAGAGGGAGGCTTAGAAGAACTCCCTTTGGAAGTAGATGTTTGCAAACAGGCTTGAAAATTAGTATCACCTATCAAGGTATATGTCTTATTATTATAAATAAATTTAACTTGTCTATGAAATGTAGAGGGGACAGCTTGCATAATGTGAATCCAAGGTCTCCCTAATAACAAGTTGTATGTTAGATTTCCTGACATAACATGGATAGGAGTAGGCAGAGTAACAGGTCCCACTGTGATGGGTAAGGTGATAATACCTAATGAAGACTTAGCCACATTATCAAAGCCTCGAATAGGACGAGAGTCAGGCTCAATTAGGGATGTATCCACATTCATCTTATGCAAGAGATTAATGCTACACACATTTAAGACTAGAGCCATTATCTACTAGTGTTCGTCTTATAGCAGTATCATTTATGATAACCACAATCATCAAAGGATCATATTGATGTTGAATTTCACTAGTAGGTAACTCATCTTGAGTAAACACAATTTGAGCTTTAGGATTCATCACAGAGTTAACCAAAGACACTATATTACTAGATGTATTAGGTGGAGGAACATTCAAATCTTTCAAGGCATCTTGTAACATTCCATGATGAGCGGAAGAAGTTTGAACTAAATCCCAAATAGAAATCTTAGCCGGAGTAGTTTTAAGTTGTTCAATAAGATCATATTCCTTACCAAGAATTTGTGAAATACGAGGAGCTTGAGGAAGAAGAGGTTGGGAAGGAGGAAGTGAAGTTGGGATAACTGGAGGAGGATTAGGTTGCCTATTATTTCTTGTGTTATAGGTATGAGCAACCGTGTTATAACTCTCTCTAGTCAGTTGCTTAGCATACTCATAAGGGCTCTTAGTAGAATAACCTCCTTGCACAGTAATAATAGGTTTCTTAGGAGTGCAAAAAGAATCATTAGCATAACCACCTTGAACCACTAAGATAGGCTTATTTAAAGGTTGAGAATTTTGAGAAGGACAAGCACCTTGGACAGTGAAGAGAGGTTTGTTAGGTGTTTCATTCACATGTATCAAATTGATTGAGGATGGTTTAGGGGAATGAACAAAAGTGTTGGAAGAATTGTTGATAGTCTTCTCTTGCACTAAAATCTTATCATGGATTAAATCAATTTTAGGAGAGAGACAAGAGGTAGGCATTGATGTTCCAGTAGGAAGAGTAATACTAGGAAAGGTCATATCATCCTCGATCATCAAAGGATCTACATGGGAAATAAACTCTCTAGGAGAAGGATCAACATTACTCTCTAAAGTCTCACTTTTGAGAGGGAGATCTTTGAAAGAGATGTTAACCATCTTGCTTTGAACTAGGGTTTCCTTATGAGTAGAACCAAGTTGAGGAGAGGGAGATGCTTTATTTTTAGAGGGAGAATGATTGAGATTCAAGGAAGGTGAGAAACTATCAAGGGAGTTTTCAATCTTGATTTCATCCCCTTTGGCTAGGGTTCTCTCATGGGGTAGAGAATAATCTATACCTTCTTCTAATGGTTCATCCCAAATAGTGAGGTTGTTGAAAGGAATGTTTGAAGTATTGTCAATTTCGGGAGAGGAGATAACATTATTTATTAATTCCTCATTCTTAGGAGGGAGAGCATCAATAGATGTGTTAAACTCATCCTCTTTCCTCAAAATATGTTCAATATGATCTTTAGGGGAGAGAAAATTAAGGAAATTGCTTATTATTTCATCTTCTTTCTCTAAGGGATGCTTATGGGTGAGACAAACTTTAGGAGAAGGGTAAGCATTTATCATTAATTCATCATCTGTAGTGGGAATTTTGTTGGAAAAGGAAATGTCATCACTAGGAAATGTAGGGATAATGTCATCTTCTTGCACAAAAGGATCCTCATGAAGGGAGTGTTTTTTAGGAGGAACATGAACATATTTCTCCAAAGATTCATGCTTAGGAAGGAGATCTTTGAAAGAAGTGTTCATAACCTCTTGTTGCACTAACATGCCCCCATTGGAAGGACCAACTTTAGGAGAAAATAAGTCAATGTCCATCAATACCTTTTCACTTAGAGAGGCATTATGTAGGGAAGGTGAAGTAACATTAAGAAAGGTGTTTATGATATCATTCTCTTCCTCTAGGATAGCTAAATAGGAAGGGCACATTTTAGGAGAATTGTCAAGATCACTCTTAAAGTCTTCATCCTTAGAGCATGGGAGAGTCTCAAAGGGATTGATGGAAACTCTTTTAGGCACTAAAACGTTGTTATATATGGGGGGAGGTTCTTTAGGAGAAGGAAAAATTGAAACAAGGGAAGCTAACCCATTATCACATCTATGAAATGAATGCATCATGACAACAATTTTCCTCTTTCAAATGATAACACATGCAAAATAGAAGGAAATGTTTAATTTTAACTGATGCAAGCACTTAGAATGTAGATTTAGAAAATGAAATTTATGATTCAAATGAGTTCCTAAATCAGATTTAAAATTAATTATGCTATCCACAAGTTCAACTTTGAATTTTAGCAAAAATTTCCTCTAAATTTTTGAATTTTGCAAGAAATTAAAACTTGTAAATACAAATTTGAATTTGAAATAGCATAAACACTCAAATTTGAAAACATAAATCAGAATTAGAGAAGATTGGAGTTCACGTCGGGTTCACCAAAATGTGTGGGGGAAAAAGTGACACTAAGCAAACAAGCCCTAATCTCACTTTCAACCACACACTTGTGGAATACGAAAGAGCCTAGAGGTATCACACAATTGGCTACTTGTTTTTGTGGAAGAGAGAGCCACGGGCTACCTATTAGGATTTCTATTCCTTTGTTGTAATTGAAAGTTAAAATGATGCAAGTTCAATTCCTAACCCCAAAGTGCAAGTACGAACTAATAACAAGATTGCAGAATTGAACTTAAACTATGGAAAGCTGTAAACACAAGGACAAGACAAAAATGCAAATGCATACCCAGAGTCAAAATCTGAGTGGAAATGTTTGAGACAGGGGTGCGGGCGCCACTGTCCTGATTCTGCACCTGAAACTACACCTGAAACTGCCACTTTGCAACCTGGAAAACTGTCCGAACTGCTAAAAATTGTTGTCTGTCAGGAGGACCAGGGCGCCCAGCGCCCCTGTCCTGGCAAGACCAGGGTGCCCCATGCCCCTGTCCTAGCTTTTTGGGCTGGAATTTGGTGTGAAGTTCAGTCTCCGTCTGCTTCCATCGGATCTGCGACTTGCGGCGTCGTCCGAATCCTGAAACCTGCACTTATATCTGAAAAGGTATGGTGGGCGGCTATTTAGGGTTTTGCCTTAGTCAAACCCCCGCTTCGGTGATTTCCACCTCCATGAATAGCCAAGTTGTATTGTAAAAGTAATGTGTGTGTAGACCTTGTGTGCAAGATCTAAAATGCAAGTAAGCAAACTAGAGCAACCTAGAAAGTAAACCCTAATTGCTTGTAAATGATAATGTAAATGCTCCAAATCAAGATGTAAAGAGATCTAAAGCATGAATAGAAGTGATATAATGAGGCTTATGCAAAGACATGAAAATAACATGAAATCATACCCAACCCCAAGGGAGGGGTACAAGCCAATCTTCAGTCGGTAATCCCCTATTGTTCTTCAATGTCTTCAAAGCCCTAAATGGATGAATGAAATTGATGGATGCTTGATGGATGGATGTTGAATGTTGTTGAAGTCTTCAAAGATCTGCTCTTTCGCTGCATAGAAAGTCCCTTAAAACCAAAAATCCTGGATCCTTTCAAATGAAGAAAGAGAGCTCTTATATATGAAACCCTAGGTCTTAATTTCAACTTTTGGCCGACCTAGAGATTGAATCTCCTGCCAATTTCTTGGGGTTAAGCTTTATTTTATGATTGGATCGTGCTCCTAAAATTTCAAGAAAAATGTCCGGGACCATGTGCACGCCGGGCACCATGGTCCTCTCCGGGCGCCATGGTCCCGACTACTTTTCACCAAATTTTCAGGGCCGTCGGATATGATGATTTTAGAGAGAATCCCAAAGTTACAGGTGATTTCGAGATGTTTTGACCCCCGAAATCAAGCCCCCAAGTTCAAAATAGGACCTAATTAGGGTTTTTGATTAAATGATGTATTAGAGGAATAAAATGAAAGGGGCACACTTTAATGAAAAGGGCCCAACTTTATGATATGGGAGATGATGAAATAGGACCTTAGACCTAATTAATTTGATTAATTAAGTGCTAAAGGGGAAATGCAATGCAAAATGCAAAATGCGCCAAGGCGGGTGCTAAACTAGGTGTGAAATTGTACTGCTTTAGCAAGTGCGTACAATTTACGACGCTACAGATTGTTATCACTGCATTTTAGTTTTCGTGATTGAGCTAGTCCAATTTGCTATTGCTTTGATGATTTCCAAATTCCTATCTACATTAATTGGTGAACCCGATGTGAACTAACCCCCTAACCATGCTTTTGAGTGCTTTTGAGCTGATTTGCAGGTGAAAAACCCAAGAAATAGGGTAATTCAAGGCTTTTGGGGTACTTTTGCGCCTGTGTAGGAGAGTTATGCGCCTGTGTCAAGGGATCTGCGCCTATGTCAAAGGGATCTGCACCTATGTTACTTCATTCTGCACCTGTGTTACTGCATTCTGTGCCTGTGTAAGATATTCTGTGCCTGTGTAAGGCCAGAAACAGAGGTAAAAAGCAGTGTTTTTACTTGCAAATTACTTTGTTTTGCATTCTGTTTCTGCATTTTGGTGTTTCTTTGGTACTGATTCTTTGTGCAGCACCTTGGCATTACGCATGGCAAAGACAAAAATGAAACTACTAACAAATTTTATACAGGTTCGCTAGTCAAAGACCAAACAAATCAAACTTCTAACTTGGTGATTTTGCAGGTTGCCTTGTATTTCAACCGAACTTTTGTGTTTGTGATTCATAATTAGGCACCTAGTATGATTGCTAAGTAGGATGGAATGAACATGTGTTTTCTTTGATTGTCAAGTTTGACATTGGAGTAGGAGAGTATGCTCTCATCCTTCTTAGGGTGATCAGAAATCTAGATCTTCAATACCATTCTCATGGCTCGGATTGTTTGTTACCTTTAGAGGGCCTGCCTTCCCGACCATTTGCTTTCTTTTGCAAGCAAGTGACAATTGTGAGAAGGGAATGACCCAAAGTGACCACAGCCAGAGTACCTTGGCATTCTAACTCACTATAAATAAATACTTGATGGGCGAAAGCTTTGAAGGAAGGGTTACGTGGGAATTGTAGTTACTTGGGAAGTGATGACCCTTGAACTCTTTCTCATATCAACATCTAAGTAGGGCCTCATGGTCTAAATCATGCTTGTGTGACTACATTTGTTTGGTATCTTGGTGGACTTAATGTCTCAATCACGCTTGCGTGACACCAAGGAGTAATGCTTAACAGAAATCCTAATTAAACACCTTGTATTTAGAGGCCAAAAATCCTTCTAGTTTCTTGAGAAGGACAAGTTCGGATACTTGGAAGAGATACTAAGTTTGCCATGGGGATATTTCCATGGGGATTGATGCTTGGCTGCCCTGAGAAGTGAGTGCCATGGAGGGGAGCCCGTGGGGTCAAGCATCTATATATTCTCCTTGAATCTCATAATGAGTCTACCTCTCAAGTACCTACTATCTTTACCTACCATAAGAAATGTGTGAACGAGCATGATTGTCTTGAGTCTAAGTTAAAATATCTTGTCTTCTTTGCTTGTCAAAAGTTCAGTTGTGTCTCATTTCAAAAATAAGACAAATTGATTCAAAAACAAGGTTAAACACAGGAGTATTTCATCGAACAAAGTTCAAAACACCTTCAAACATGGTTGTCAAACATTTTTCAAAATCTTGTCTCAACATTCATGTGACTTAGATTTAGGTTCATCCTAGGTTTGTATTTTGCAAATTCATTGTCAACTACCAAGGTTAGGTTTCACCTAGGTCATACCCCTTTGCATATCAATAAGGGTCATCCATTTGCATGTGTCCTCTTGCATTAGAGTAATACCATTTCATAATTCAACCTTAGGTTTTGTCTTAGGTTGACATTGTCATACATTTGCATTTGCATCCGTGTCCTCATAACATTAGGTCACATTTGCGTACCCTAGGTTTCTTCCTTAAGCTTAGGTCATTATCATATCATATTAGGATCACTTGCATAGTAATTGTCCCTTTGCATATAGTGTCAAAACTAGGTTTTGTCATACTTGAGTAATCCAAATCTTTGATAAACCCTAAGTTATTGTTATGAAGTCTAGACCTTATCAAACCTTTTCTCTTTTTGTCATTACTATCATTTGGTCAAACCTAGCTTAGTATCCAAGCATATAGGGGAGACATTGTCATTTTGTCCTTTTGTCACTTGATCCTTTTGTCCTTCGAGGTCTAGACATCATTTCAATTTCCTAAGGGTCTCATTTTTAGAATTGCATTCATGAGTTTGTCAAAATCTTGAATAAAACAACAAAAACATAGGTTGCATTCTTGCCATAGATTGCATTTTCATCTATTTTGCATATCATATATTATCCTTGAAAAATTCCAAAAATCCCATTAGTTGCATTGCATAGTGACATGTTTGTTGAAATGAGGTCTCAACCTTCTTACGAAGCCATGTCATCACAATTAAGAAATCAATCATGTCAATCCAATCTCTACATGTCTCATAACTTGGATCAAACTTTTTATGATGAAACAAGTCTCCAAATACAAAAACTAGAGGAGAAACTAGCTCAAGAAAAGGAGATTTTGGAACAAAAAGTGAAAAACATAGAGAAGAATAAATCACAAACGTCCAAAATGTTTCGAAAATTTCCAGGTCAAAATCCAAAAATTGAGCCAATTGATGTAAGATCTCTTCTTGAACGATCAGACATACCAGCTCTCCTCTCCCAAATAGAGATGATGAAATAATTTCAAGAAAAGAGACAACATCAATTTCAACATTATGTGCCTCCACAACAAGAACAAGAAGGTGTTTACTATCAATCAAATTTTCAACCAATACAACAAATGGTTCAACCAGTTGTTCAACATTTCCAACAGACACAACCAATTGTCCAACATATTCAACCAATACAACCAATGGTCCAATTTCAACCAACTATACAATGTCCACAAATAATTCAACCAATGGTGGAATATCAACAAGTTCAACCAACATATCAATGTCAACAACCACAATTACAAATTCAAAAACAAAGGTTGCAACATGCACCAAGCCAAGTTTCAAACATGTCGGAACAATTGAACCAAGTCCAATATCAAAACATGACATGAAACCAAATTCTTGCAAAACAAGTTCAAATTCCAGATACAACCATGTCAAAACCTCAAAAGAAAGGTGGCTTTATTGCAATGCTCTTAAGAAAACTACCAAGTGATTTCTTTGAGGAAGATCAAGATAATACAAATATGTCTAGCAATGCCTCAATCCCCCACAAACCAATTGACTCTCCAGTGGCATCTATCCCTACACCTTTAGAAGTTTCACAAGAACCTTCCATATTGTCCTCATCAAACAATACACCCAAGGATGACATTATCCAAGGGCTATTCATAATTGATTCCCAAGATAATCCAATTCATGATGCACATCCTAATCATGTTTCAGAAATACAAGACCCAATGCCACCATGCACTTTATTGCCATTACCTATTTTAGAGGACCCCATTCAAAGTCTCTCTTCCTCATGTTCAAGCATTGATTCCTTGCTAGAATCCATCACAAATGTTCAAAGTGCATTTCCTTCATGCTAGAACATTAATCCCTTGCCAAAATCCCCCATGCATATCCAAAGTCCAACCCCATGTCAAGAGGATAATTTAGAGCATGAAGAAACATGTCTTAAAAAAATATCAAGATCAAGATCCTGAAACCTTATCATCCCATCCAATTGTTAACCAGGACCCCATCTTCCTAGACACTCATGATGATTCCCCTATTCTTGTCCATCCTATCCAAAGTCCTATTGAGACTCCATTCCCTGAGCAAGATCAAGATATCCTAGTCCATCCAATCCCAAATGATCCCCTTCCATTTCATGAAAAAAATGTCTGTTCAAATCCCATTGACATTCAAGATATCCCTTCCATCCTTTCTGATGATCCCATTAAAAGTCCAGAGCAAAGCAACTTCAAAGAGGATTCCAATGATCTTCCTCCTTGTCAAGATCAAATTATTCCTTTAAATCCTCCACAAGATCCTTTTGTTCCTCCATCTCCTTGTCCTAATGCTCCATATACACTCCAAGATCCCATTTCTTTTGATGATCCTATTATTTCTCCCATTCCATCTCTTGAAGAGCATGTCATTGAACCATGCCCACTACACAATCCTAGTCCCCCTCACGATTCTAACATGTCAGTGCAAGATGTTCATAAACCCTCGACATGCATAATGGGTTCTTCCACTTTGGTGCAATCCAATCCACTTCAAGATCTCATTATTTCTCTCATATCATATCCACCTCATAATGGACTCGCGTCTTCTTCCCAAAGAAAAGAGTATCCTACAAGTCAAGATATTCATAAAGGCAAAGGAGTAGACCTTCACATGAAAGAATTCCTTCATATGAAAGAAGATCTTAAGGGTCATGTCTACACAACTCACTCTCAAGACATTGGTATCCCTCCATCAAAATCAAAACATACACCTTCCCCATCATACTTTCCATCCATCTTAGGTCCTTATATCCCTGCATCCTGTATGCAAGGTTAGCAAAGGCACACATCCTTGAGTAAATTTCATCAATCCAAAAGAACTTCATTTCATTCATATCCATCCATGCATTCCTTTCCCCCTCCAAGAAATTTGGATGCCAAGTATAAAAGTCATAAGTCTAAAAATCCACATGTATTCAAGGATCAACATGTCCAATCTAATCAACATGTCAAAGCAAAGAAAGATATGATCCAAAAAGAAAAGGAAAAATCCAAAAGGCCACAAAGGCCCACTGAGAAAAATAAAGCAAAGTCAAAATATATATGGGTTCCTAAATCCCTTGTGCAAGCAATGCACTCCAAGGAACCACAAAAGCATGAAAAATCAAAAACCATGTGGATCCCTAAGTGGCTCCTTGAAGCACAAAAGCCTAAAGAAACATCCAACTTGGCATCCAAAGTTGTTATTCCTCCATCCAACCCTCTCAAATTTGTTCCTCCATCACCTCCTTCATCCATTTTGGGCCCTTATGTCCCAAAATCCCAAGCTATTCCTCCATCCAAATCTCACAATCTGAGATCCACTCTTCCTCCATCAGTCCATCACCCCTCAAGGTGTGTGCCAATGTCAATCTTGCCTTCATTTCCATCCAATGAAGCCCAATTCTTCCAATACCCTATCCATTATCCAATGCATATTTTTCATCCTTCGATCCCTTTGATCCATCCTTTGCATAAATCATTGCCTTAGTTTCATCTTATTTTCCATGTCCTTATCCTACCAACGTCTTTGAGCATACTTTTAAAGGTCATGGTCCATTTTTTTCAAGGCTACTATCCAAACAAAAAGATGTTTGAGTCCTTCTTCCATCCCCTATCATGTGTCCATCTTCTATTGAAAAAGTCAAAATACAAAAAAAAAAGTGAGAAAAAAGGAAAAGAAAAAAAAAAGTAAAGCAAAAATAATTTGTCCACTGGTGAAAACCTAGCAAATAGGCGCTTTGGGCAAGTACCGTGATGAAAACCTAGCAAACAAGCATCATGTGTAATCTATGAACTTCTTGCATACCATACTTGGGGACAGGTTTTATCCTATCATATCCTTTTGTCCTTCATTGTTCCATTATCCTATCAAACCCCTGTCATTACCCTTCATATCCTATTGTCCCTCATGTCCAGTTTACCTTTCCACCTTTGATCTTGACAAGGCTAACGATCTTCATGAGCATCATGCATCTTGTTTGCATCTTTTAGTCTATCATAGCTTTTGGTCTTTATCCATTTGCTTATTATAACCTTTCATCCATATTCCCTAGCTTATTGCAACTTTCTGCCACTATCCCTTAGCCTATCCCGACCTTCAGTCCATGTCTCTTATCCATTCTTGGTCTTGCTTATCCTATCCATATCTTATCACTATCCATACACTCTTTTTCATTCCTTGATCTTGATCTGACATAAGGACGCAAAATTTAAACATAGTTTCAAAAACCTCTTGACATGTCCCCCATGCCATGTTCCTGCTTTACATTGTCATATCCAGTCTCTTGTCCCATCATGCAATAGCCCTTGAAAATTGCATCTGTATTGTCTCCATGATAAAATGCCTTTGTCTTCCCTCTATCCACCAACATTTCAGCAAGCCTATTTATTCACCTGTCATATTCCTTGCCTTGCTAGACAAAAAATGTCCTGAAAAAATCTCCAAAAAAATCAACTAATGTCCTGAAGAAACTCCAAATCCAAAAACAAGCATTTTGCATTTTGTCAATAAATATCCCCTTTGTGCATAGACAGATTGCTAAGCATACATCCAACGACACACAATCATACACTGCGCTTTCCTGCAAATCACGCATTCACAGATGAAGTTTTTCAATCAAACCAGGCATTCAAACTGATCAAAATTGTCATATCAATCAATCAACATCAATATCATTCATCCTTGGCACACTATCATGGGTCTTATACAGGGTGTGGTATACTCAAAACTAGATTGTGTCCTATCTTAGACAAGGTACCGCATTCCCTGAAAACCAGATAGCATGATCGTCCTATCAAACACTTTCAACTTTTGACAATGAAGATCAAGATGTTTGTTTGACTTGTTGGAATTAGCGAGTCTTATCATTTATTGATTTATCTTTGATCATGTTACTATGTTGCTTGATGATGTCACTGTGTGATTTAGAGTGACCAGAATGGTTCATGGTCCCTTTCTTTTTTTGTTGTGATTGTTGTTTGTGGAATGTTTGTTACAAACTGGGGCAACTATATCATTGGGTGTTTGTGATAAGTACGTTCACTTTGTGAACGCCGCACATACCTCGACCCTTGATGTATGCACCCTAGGATGCTTCACTCATTCTTTGTGTGTGATGTGTCTATCTTTTGCAAAAAGGGTTGCGTTTCAGCTCTGGCCTTCAATGCCATGATGCTATGCATCCATTTTGCTACATTAAAATAAAGGTTCTCACCTACAAAGTGCATTAGTGAAAGCAAGTTTTTCTTCATCTCTAACTGTCCTCTATCTCATTTCTTATTACTAACATTTCCTCTGTCAATTTGGGCAGTCAGTTCGGTCTAGTGCTCCGATCTCCAAAAACATAAGTTGCATCCTGCATTCATTGATTAGTACATTTGCATTACATCAAGCATCACGTCAAGCATTTTATCCATTTCATATTATAAACACATCAAAAACACATAAAAATATATCCAGACATGTTCCACAATGCTACATCAACAGTGCATAAGTCATCCATACATGGAAAGTAAACATCAACCATAACCCACTGCATCCCATCATATAGATGCATATCATATCATATATCAAAATAATATCAGAGTACAAAATTGGACTGTCTATCCTAAGTATGGCCTGCAGGCTGACTATATAACACTACATAATGTCAACTGTCTGTCATAAGGAGCACGTGCCTCTATCACTGGGTGCTCCCTCTGTCCTCCTCATCCCTACCATGTCTCAAGGATGATGTCCCTCCTATCCTAGGTCCTGGTTGTGGTGGTCTCATAGGTCCACTCACCCCCATGCTGCTCACTGACCTCCGAGAATGTGCCCTGCTCTCTGTCCTCGATCATACCCGATATGATGCTGCTCTCTGCTCTAGTGGAACTACACTCTCATATAGTGTACTCCAGTGGTGTATCTCCTCTCTGGTCTCTACCAACATCTGTGCCATCTCACGTGCATTGGCATCCCTAATCGACCCAATATACTCAGTGACTCTCTGTTCTTCTTGTTGTGCCTAGGCTATTACTGTATCTCGAGCCACTGTAAGTCTGGCTATCTCCGCTCTGAACTGATCCTGCTCTGTCCTCAAGATAGCATTTTGTCTCTCTAATGTCGCAATATGACCATGCTGACTCACTATGGTCGCCCTGCACATCTCCATCTCCTCTATGCTAGCTGTCTCCAGCTCTATGGGTATATCCTGCAATGACTCCTGATCGCCTGAATCTGGCTCATAATCTTCATCCTCATCATCTCCGTCCTCGTCATCCCCCTCATCCTCATCACCACCCTCATCCTCCTCGTCCTCATCTCTGTCCTCATCCTCTCCAACAAGTGGGAAGTCCTCCTGTCTCCTCAATACTGGGATATCAGGATCTATCAATGGCACTGGCCGTCATCGTGCAAACTATCGCTCATACTCCTCTTTCATCCTGGCGTCCACCACATCTGATCTCCAATCCCACTATCTTCATTGTAGCTGTGTGAAGTCAACATAGGCTATGTGTGGTTGAATCATCCTTCGCCACTGACTCATCTCTCTGTGAGATTGGGCAAAGTGTGCAGTCCCTCTAGGTACATCCTACCTCTCTCCAAACTGTTGTATGACTCTCTCTGGAAGATACATCTCAATCACTCTTTGGCGATTCACTGGTCGCCCAATCAGGTATCTCTCCTATCTGCAATACAATAGCTCCTCACTATCATCTGAGCATCCAGGGCAATCAAGATATGGCCTCCATATGAACTCTCTCAATCTGTCTAACTCATGTCGCCAATACAATATGTATCCAAAAGGACCCTGTCTCAGTGCTCCCCCATAGTAGTACACATATGGTCAGTGTGGTAATACCTGTCTCTCTGCAATCGGTCAATATATGGCTATGTGCTCAAATGCCCATACCTATAACAGTGTGACTCCATAGCTCAAAGTCTGAACTCCCTGATATGCTATCTGATGCAACTAAAAATATAGCATAGCCAGTACACATGGTCCCCATGCGTACACCGTCCCCTCTGTCATCATCCGCTCTAGCACTCTTCCCCGTCCAATAGGGAATCCATGTCCTCGTCTATCCCTTGCTAGTAGGCATGCTATAACCACTGCTATCACCACATATCGCCAATCATACTCTGATGCCATGGTCTCCCAGCCAATCTCCCTCTCTACGATATCCAAATCATCTATGTCGCACTCAAATAATCTGTACAACGTGTCTCTCCCTGTCACTGGGTCATACTCTATCATCTCCCCATGAATTAGAATGCGGAGGATACGCCATACATCCTCTAGTGTCACAGTCGCCTCTCCAGTCGCCAGATGGAATGAGGAAGTCTTTGAATGCCAATGCAGTAAGCAGTCCTGTGTTTGCCCTAATCTCGAGCATGAATGTGATATAGTATATTCCAAGTCCTGCTAATGTATCTCTGTCCATGCTTCTGAGTCTATGTTGTAACATGAAGCAGTCAGGTCGGTTCTCCCGCGTAATCAGTGGATACTGTTGACTCTGCATCACAATTGGGGCAAATTTTATCAGTTTTAGGGTTTACTCCTACAGGCTGCATTTCCTTGTTTCATGTCCAAATCAGGGTGTTTCTAATCTATTTTGACCTATCCTACCCTTATCCCCCTTTTTGAATCATTCGCATGTTGTTTTTGACCAAATTTGAGTTCCCAGTGCACAACTATGCCTGTGTGTTGTGTCCTACACCTGTGTTGCATCAACTTGTGTTTGTGTACCCTACACAAGCATAGGATACCCTACACAAGCGCAGGATGTGCTCACACAGGCGCAAAAGTCACTTTCTGCATTCTCTGTGGACCCTGCAATGTCCCGCAAGCAAGTCAAATTCATAAAATTGACAATATGGGTTTTTGAGATACATATCACTGCTCCCGCGTCGTCTGTAGGTGTGTACATGTTCCTCGAGGTGATCTACCATTGGAATGTTCGCTATCTCTCTGCAAGCGTCCTTTTCCAGAGAAACAAATCCTTCACTTTGGCTAGTGCAAATGAGCACTTTTCACTCTCTTTGTTTCATTTATAGATCTTTGTCAATGCATAGATGGACGTGCACTCTCTCCATCCTATGTTGGTCACGGTCTTTTGCACCTTCAATTGCTTGTCCTTCGTGCATCTGATCTCCGATTGTCAGTCTGTTTGCTCCTATCATTTTCTATCATTTTTATCGATCAATTGGCCTCTTTTATGGATGTTTCTGGCCAATTCCTCGAGGGGGCATGCATATGGCATTGTCATTATCTGGGGCATTTTCATTATTGTTCTTTGAAACAATGCTTAGAATCGCATTGTCTCAAAGAGGGGCAAAATGTAGACATCTAAAAATGGTCAATGCTTGCGAAGTCATACTCTAACATTTGCGCATTGCCTTATTTTAGGGTTTTTGCGTCGTATTAACATTTCTTCTATGTTGCGCACTTGGTCTTTATCATTTGCAAACATTGAGTCCTTCTTCTGCATTCTTCATCTGTCTTGCTTTCGAATTTGGTCTTGTCAATAACAATCTTCAGTCATGATTTTGATAGATCTTATTCTGTCGCATCAATGTGCGTGTTCATTTTTCATCATTTTGGACATCGTCAATCCTAATTAGGGTTTTGTCCTCTTTTTAATCTTGTTGTCTTGCAATCGATTTGTCATCGATCGTTGTCATTTTTAATCTTGTCATTTTGCGATCGATTTGTCATCAATCGTTGTTCTCTTTTCAATCTTGTTATTTTGGTGATCGATTTGTCATCGATCGTCATCTTTCTCAATCATGTCAATTTGGATCAATTAGTCATTGTTCCTCATCAATTGATGCATTTATCAATCAAATCATTTGTCAGCATTGGTCCTTTGTTAATCAAAATCATAATCGAATCAACATTAATTGTTGTCTTGACCTAATTACTTGTCCTCTTATTTCTAGGGTTTTATGATTCGTTCATTTAATCCTTTTCTTCTTCTTGGTGGGTTAAATAAATTCATTTATTTAGTCCTAGGTCTCTTTCATGAATTAATTAATGGATGAAAACCTATTAATTAATTCACCTAATTCCTATTTCATCTTTTTCTTAATTTTCCAATTTACTAATTTCTCCTAATTCCTAATTTCCTAATTTCTAATTCATCTAATTTTCTATTTTCTCTAATATTTCTCCTAATTTCATGGGAATGACATAAAAAATTTGTCATAATTTGTCATAATTGTCAATCAATCAATTTTGACATAATTATCAATCAATCAATTTCGCATAGAAAGTGTCAATTTGTCATAATTTGTCATATTTGTCATTCTTGATTTGAAATTTCCATTCGAATCAAATTCATGCTAATCTTGTCTTTTCTCCAATTTGTCTATAAATTGGATGAATTTCTTCAATCAAAAGGTCGAATCAATCATGCTTCTAGTATTCTTGCACTACCATCTTGTCAATCTTGCTTTCACATTATGCTTATGCACTTGAAGGTGAGATCCACAAAACAAAGAAATTTGAAGGAGAAAGAAGGACAATGGAGATTTCTGGAGGAGATATTCACATTTGCGATGGTTTGCATTTGAATTGAATGTCTTGTTTTTTATGCATCTCTATTGAATGTAATTAGGATTTGTCAATGCAATTTAGTTTTCGTGATTGAGCTAGTTTAATGTTTATATTGCTTTGATGATTTCCAAATTCCTATCTACACCATCATTTCCTAGATCTTCTCGTATTGCTAGTATGGGAATGTTGCAGGCCACATTGGTGGTGAGAAACGAATAAATGATTCCCTTAAAGATACAGAAGGTTCCAGGTACTTTAAAATTATTATTAGATATAGCCTAATTGTAATTTACTTTCTGATCACTCATTTTGGACTAATGATCCCATGAATTTTTGCAGGAAATGATACTATTTATAAAAATCTTAGTGACATTGCATTGCAGATATTTGGGCCCACCATACGTAAAAGGTGGTACATCATATGTGAACTAATCCTAATCCACTATTTTTATTTCATATCATTGCTAGAATAGTTTTCCTTTGACCCATTTCTTGAACTATAGTAAATGTAGCTTCAATTCGTTTATGAATCTAACATGTTTGTTTTTGCTTTAAAAGGTGGAATGACCAAAAAAAAAGGTTAAAAGATGAACTAACAAACCATATGGTTGAGTGGTTTGGAAATGACACCTTTGAAAAAACCAAGCTCCTTGAAAAAGCTGGCACATATCTAAAGTATGTGAGGGACCAATACAGGACCCATTTAGAGAAGAACCTAAAGTACGAGCTGATAGCCCTGAAAATTGATTGCATAAAATTTTCAAATTTTAGCCCAAACATTGATTTTCAAGTTCTTATTTTTATCCTCTGAGAACATTTCAAGGCTTAGGGTTTAGGAGTTATCAAAACTTCTTATATTTTTGTGAAGAAAACCCTAGAATGATATATTTCGCTGTTACTTTTTCCCACTAAAACCAAGGGTACACTTTCCATAAATGGGGCCATGTTTTCCCTAAGGAAAAAGTTGGTAAACTGGTTCATGAGATAAAATTTCCTAAATCAAGTGCATAACATCCCCTATTACCAGTCCCCTTTTAAAATATTTAAGCCCACACTTATTTTTCCTAAGTCCGGAAAGTGCTAAATACCCTGATCACCTGTTAAAGAATGGATAGATCTAACGGCAAGCACTTCCCCATGGTTAAAGATGTGAGGATTTTAATGACTGCAGCATCACGAGATGATGTTGTGTGTTATCAACGAAACCGGTAGGGTTATCAGTGTAACCGGTTGAAAGCTTTGTAATACCGGTTCACAGGCGGTAAAGTCCAGTCTACTAACAGTCTCATCAATTTGCATGTGTTCAAAGTTAACAAAGATGTTTTATCCTGAGGTAAAAGGTGCCTAACTTTTAATTCTTGAAGGAGTTGGTGGGCAGTATGCACAATGGTAAAGGTCAAACAGATCGGACGACCCTCGTATTCCTGCAATTGATTTTGTGAGGTGGTTGCAGACTATAGTATCACGAGATGATGCAATGTGTCCTTGTCAAATCAGGAGGACTTGCAGGGAGGTTGTTGATAGATCTTGAACGAAGGATGATATGGCGCTACCCAGTCAGAATTTCGTGGGTCCATAGATACAATTGGAAGGTCAAACTGCTAAGTTGGCAGAGAATGATTGTTAGATTTGCCAAGTTAGATGAGATCTGTGGTTGAGTTTCAAATGAGAAGTTTGGAGGGATTTCTCGAGGCACCAGTTATAGCTCACGGGAAAGGGCAAAATGAATGGGATTCAGACTTGTTGATTCAAGGTTGATTTGACAGTCAAAGATGTGAAAGGATTTGGATAAGTTTCCAGTTCAAGTGTGATGAAACACGAGTTCTCTGATGAATTCAGAGATTTGTTTGTTGACAGAAATCCTAAAGCGGGAGATTATACACTGAAAAGAGGAATAAGATCAGGATAAAATCATTCACATAAGGTGAACACATGCAAATAGAAAAGGATTGATGGCCTAGGAAATGGTGGTGACTTGAGTTGTAGGCATAATTGCTAGAATCTATAGCTAATAGGTTGAGTAGAAGAAATCAAAGTGATGATTCTTTACATAGATTAGCACTGCCACTTTGAAAGGAATTTATGGTTATAAATTCACTAGGCAGATGATAGAATGGGTAGAAACAAATATAATTTTTTTCATCTTTCTGAGAACAGTTTTTCATTTGTAAGAGGATGGTGTTCAAACAGAACTATGAATGGAGTTGTTGTGTATTTTATGACACTAGATGGATGATCGTTCTCTGGTTTGATGTTGTTCATTTCCAGAGGGGATGTGAAAGCTCAGGGGATTGCCAGAGGAGGTGTGAAATCCTTTTCTTTTCAAGAAAAGTC
The DNA here is from genome assembly GCF_030272615.1 of Cryptomeria japonica. Classification (NCBI taxonomy): domain Eukaryota; kingdom Viridiplantae; phylum Streptophyta; class Pinopsida; order Cupressales; family Cupressaceae; genus Cryptomeria; species Cryptomeria japonica. The sequence goes on along the minus strand of NC_081411.1, from coordinate 560,910,717 downwards.
ACCTCAGGCCTACTCCCCACTCTTACTCTATATTTTATTGGCAGAGTGTTCCAAGAGGGATCTTGTGGAGAGTTGAAAGAAGGATTTGTTTAGGTGAGGACTGACAGCCAACCATCTATGCACCATCAGGGAAGCTGCAATGCCTCCTCAACAAATCCTATTTATCCCTAAGTTCCTCTTTCCATTTTCTCTGATCCGGGGCATAAAGCCTAGAGATTTTCCTTTAATTTGAAGGGAAAGTCTTTTTTCATGTCGGGATCTATTTTCCTTTTCAGGAAGAGAAATGCTATGGAACAGAATGAGCATCTCAGAGTCCATCCAGGAGTGTCTGGGTGATATCAACGCGGCTCAAGTATTTTTGTTTCTACCAATAATTCGTTGGAAATTTTGGTTCCACCTCATCACGGGTACCAGCATGCGGATAAGGAATATTTTGTAACAAGAATTGTGTATAGCCTTTAAGGCTCAGTTCTATTGACAAGTGTCTAAAGGTCTGAAGCTTGTCGCTCCCTTGTTTTCTATAAAAGGGAATTCAAGGCCATTAGTTTGGGTCTGAAATTTTCTGAGAAAGATCTCTATAAAATAGATCTTTTCTGTAGGGTTAGGTCCAAAATAGTTCTAGAGAGTCATAGGAAATAACTGGGAGTGTAATGTTATTTTGCAGAGCAAAATTGTAATAAAATAGTTGCAGTTTCTCTTTTTTTCAAATGGGTCACTCTATATTTGAAATTGTTGGCTATCATTTGATAAAAGATAGCTCATAATACTAAATGCAACTATAGTTTATGAATCTTTACTCTCCCGTGTGTGATTTTATCTTCTTTTAAGCAAATGGGATTAGGGGTTTCTTTTGTTTATTGCATTGTTATGATGTATGTACTCTTTTATTCAATGCTTTAATCCAAGGGGTTAATTAAAAATGCTTGAATAAGATTGCAGAGAAAATAAGGCTCACCATGGGATTTGATAAGTAGTTCAGATATAGGATCATAAGCAAAATAATATTGTAAGGCAGTATTATTTCAAGGTAAGACCAGCTATTAGATAAAATTTTATTAGATTTTCAGCGACATCTTTCATTGATTTTGTAGCCCAAGTTAATAAGGCACTGGTATTAGCTAGCAAATCTCATTAGGTTATCAGTTTTCCAGTTTTATCTTCTTCATGATCTCTCAGGACAAATCTTATAAACAATCAGAACAATCATTTGCTAAGATTTATGTATTTTCTAAAAAATACTCTCACCATTTCTCCTACTCCAGGTTAAGGTTGAGGATCACTGAAGGATTTTCCATCCTTGAGCATTCTCCCTTTCTATTGAGTTTTATTAATGAGATAATCTCCTTTGTTTTCAATAAGTTTCCCTAAATATCCTTGCAAAGAGCAGGAAATTTCTTACTGAAGGGATCACCCTCCCTGGTTCTACAAAGCCTAAAGAGAAAGAGGACCCTCTGTCCTTGTTATTGTTGATCCAAGACTGACAGATATTGATAGTTGGAGGTGGATCTCCATAGATATTTGGAGGAAATCAGCTTGGTCTCTACCTTGCTAGTAGTGTAAACCCATTGTCCATTTTTGGGAACCAACACGAGCATCCCCCCATAATTCTAGAGAGGGAGTGGAAGGACCTAATTTTGGATGCCAAGGAGAGAATTGAAAGGAAAAAAGGAAATACACCACCAGATGCCAAAAGAAGGTACGGGATACTATTAAGAATGTAATTATGTACTAATTAATTACTCTTTATATTTATATAATCTAACATATTTCAAACTTTTCATAGACTGAGTGACACGTCAAAGGCAACCAATGCAAGACAAGAAAAGCACGGGCAACACAAACTCAGCTCTGGTGGTTATATGAAACTTGCTCCATGAATTGTAAGTATCTATAAATGAAATATCGCATCAAAATATTTATAAATTGCAAACAATTTTTTTTTATCAAACAATGCAAGCAAAATTCACGATACCAAGAAATAATGTAGAACTTTGAATTCAATAGAGAGCCCATAGAAGATGACAAGAGAATTGCCTACCAACAAGGTTATACAACCATGGCTGATTGGCTACGAGAATTGAGTGGGAAAACACAAGATTCTGGTGCATCCATCACACAAGTAAATAAGCTAAATGAAAACTATTTCAAATTGAATACTTTACCAATAATCTAATTAATGTTGAGTTCCAACATAAAGTGATATAGTTGTTTTAAATAAGCAAGCAATGATAACAATGTGCATGACATTGGAATGCAGCCTGCTAATCATGCAACACCACCTACATGTAGTACCCCTACCCTAATCTAATTCTAATCTTGGTGTAATCTTGGTTAGTTTATCTTAATATAATGTTTAGTCAGATGTTGATTTAACGCATAGTTGTTGATGTGGTTTTCACACTAGTTGTATGCTAGCTGTTTAGTGTACCTATTTCGTGGTATTAATATCGGGCTAACGCTTTCATTAAATTTTATATATGTATGCATGTATGATTCTTGGTTGCAGGAAATTTCAGGTGCAACGCCGCATGAGTGCGAGGTTCCTCTTCACCTGGATTTGCAGGTTTGAGTGTACCTCTTTAATCCTTAGAGTTGGGTTAGGTGGTCGTAAGACCCTAGTTGACCATAGTCGTGCTCAAGTGAGCATCGCCAGTCGTCGTCGGTTATCCCTTTTTGTTTGGGCTTGCAAGTCATCTGTTTGGTTGACCTTCTCGATTTGCGTGCTTGCTGTGCATGGCTAAATTGATTAATTAGTCCTTAGTAATTATCTTGATTAAATATGTATTTGTGCATTAGAGGTTAATGGACTAGATTAATCTGGATTCCGTTATGCATTTTTCATTGATATTGGACTTCTCATTTTATTGGCAGTAAGTTCGATTAAATGACTGATTTTGAATATTAAATGCATTTTGTATATGTTGTTGAAAAGAAAGTTTTGTATTTTATCGCAATAGATTGATTGTATTCTGTTGGTTTTTGAAATTAGAAAGGTTAAATTGAATTAATGAGAAAATCGATTTTGAATTGAAAAACAAGTCTATTTGTTGCTATAGTTAGAAAAGTATTAATTTGGGGAATTATTTTTAAATAAAAATTTTAATTCCAAAAATGGAATTTTGGTCAACTCTTCCATATAACCCAAAATTTGGGGAAAATTTTGGAGGATGGACATTTTGGAGAATTTTTGGTTGGAAAGAAATTTTGGAGATGAAATTTGGGGATTTTGGATGGAGAAGGAGGGTTTTGGTAGCTGGAGATTGGGACTCTTCAGCAGGTCTTGCCAGGAACGCGAGATCAGGTAGGATCTAATCCTCAATTTTAGTTATTGTTTAAAATGGAAATGGGGGGTTTGAATGTTTTCATGCTGTCTTGGTTTCAGATTCTCCATTGAATGCCAAGATTATGAACTAATATTGTAAATTAATTAGTTTGGCTGGAAATGTTTTTGAGGTGTTGTTATTCCTCATGCCCTTTTTGGGTGTTTGGAACCCCTTTTGTGTTTGGAATGGATGAATACCATCAACAACTTGATACCAAAACAAATTTCGTTGAAACCGGATTTTATTATAAACCGAAATTTATAAACAAATTTCGTTGTTGTTTCAAAAAAAAATATAGGAGAAATTTCGAACTGTGTTTTATATTATATAGCGCTGTGTTAAATGCATATTAATGGAGCCTGTGCGTTTGTTTGTTTTGACTGTGGGTTGGGGTTCGGAGGGTAGGGAGCCGAGCTCCACCCGCTCCTCCTCCCCTCCCCCGCACATTCCCCTTTCTCCTCCTTCCTCGGCCTTGGTGGTCCGCGTTTGTGCGTTGCCCGCGGCTCACGGCGGTGGCCGCAGGGGCCGCGGTGGCCGCAGGGCGCGGCGGTTCCTGCGGGCACCACCGTGGCGCCGCTCGTGCGCTTTCTCCGCCTGCGGCTAGGGTTGGGCACCCAGCCATTCCAGTTGGGAGGTGGGCCCCGCCCTCGCCTCTTATTTTAAATGCATTTTTGTTTAAACATAGTTTATAAAAAGGTTTTTTTTAATGTATTTTTTTTATATTTCAAAAAAAAAAAAAATGCATATGATATTTAATATCTTTTTAATGTAAGTTATCTTATTGTTAAGTGGAAATTAGTTTCTTAATTATGACTATGGTAGCAATATCTTGATAAATGTTAATTTGGATATTAATTAATTTTATAATGGAATTTATAAGTTAATTATTATTCAATTTCATTTTGTGGCTTATGCACTTTTCTAATTAAGTTCTAAAATTGATAATTTCGTCATCGAATATTAATTGGCTATACTTTGGACCAATCTTGGATTAATAAGTTTATATCTTACCTTCTAGCTGATTAGAGCATTTGGCTAATTGAGGTAGTATTGTTTAAAAATAATAGAGAATAATATGTTATTGGAAAATCATTGAAATACGATGGAGTTACTAATTGATGATGTTAAATATTATCGTAGAACATATCATTTGAGTAATTGAGAAGTAAGTGAAATATTTATCGTTAGAAATTGAAACGATATGCTTTTGGAAATGATTATCTCTTTTTAGACTCTCTTTTTATAATTATATTTCCGTGATCCGTATAATGCATCTGGGCTTGAGAAATAATACGAAACTGTAGAGGTCGGTTTTGGACCAGTATGTTAATGATGTTTGTTGGAGATTAAATATCTTATTTTAGTTGATTAATGGTTGTCTGAATTTTATTAATATGAATTTGGTTTAAAAACTCATTATGGCTTAATATGTCTGTTCGATGCTTTGAACCTTAGAGAGTTAGAAAACCAGGAATAACCTATTCCTACATGAGGCAGATAACTGTAATCTGATTTAGATCTCGTAGAAAACTTGATCGACGTTTAATGTTTAGATCAATTCGGAAAGATTGCATCTGTTGGATATTGTCCTTTCTGTTTATTGCCTTTGCGAGTTTAATTGCTGTATTCGCTTTTAATTATGAAATGGCAAGTCGTGCTTGTTTGATAGGACCCTGTCGTATGAAATGAATTGGGGTACCTGTTTCAGTCCTCTGTTCTGAGTTGGCTGGGGTTTTGTGGTAATGTCGTATTTGGTCATATCCTCTTTGTCTGAGTCGAATGTTGAATTGTGGTTGACCATTGTTGGTCAGGTCTCTAGTTAGAGTACCGTCAGTAAGTGTTCATCTTTTGTGTCGTGTTTGACCAGATGGTTGTTTCTTCCTTCTTGAACTCCGTTCGTCTAACCATGTGTATTCCTTGGGTTTTGAGTTCGTCTGAGTATAGTCTAGTGTCGTATGGGGAAGTGGCTTTCGATTGGGGGCCGCGCCCAAAGTGGCTGCTGGGTAACCCGTCGAAAGTGAGTCTGATAAGTGATAACCTAACAGTAGATTAGAATGTAATCTCTAAGTAAGATAAATGTGCCTCACACATGGGACGAGTGCTAGCATAGACTCGACATGCTGTGAAAAGGCCTGAAATGGCAAACCATCATCCTTGTCTTCACGAGAGGATGTGTGGGTCCACATGAGGCTTGGATGGGCTGGAAGCTCGGATTAGGTTACCAGGGTGACCCAGTGTATGGGGCCGGGACCTATGAAGACTTGCCATGGTAACCATACCAGGTTGTGTGATGACACTTGTCCCTACGTTCGCTAGTGTGTTGTCGTTTTGTCCTGTTAAGAGTACCTTTGTGGGTCATCCTTTTGTCTATGCCCTTGTGGGTATTAGTTTCCTGTTAGACCTTGGGTGGTGATGACTCAGTTTTATGGATGCTCTCCTGGACCTTTGTATTAGCTTTGAATATGTTCAGCTGGATCCTGTTCTTTTCAAGGATCGTTTATGTATTTATTGACCGGTGCGGTCGTTTGTATATTGTTTATCTTTCGCCTTGATGGCTGGATTGTAAATGGTGTAACCTCTTGTATTCTTAACTTTATTAATTATCAGAGGGGTCTTGCAGTTGAGCAGACCCGGAGATGTAGCCCTTTAGGGGTGAACTCCGAGATCATTATGGTGTTATGTGATGTATTCTCTTATGTTTCCTTTATTCAGCTTTATCATGTATGATTAACTTATGTTAGAATGGTTAAGTGGATAAATGGAATTAACTTTAAATGCTTATATTCAGTCCCTTCTTGAATGCCATGTTGATCGAATGCATAAGTGGTTTAGATGAGATTTATCGTAGATGTATGTATGTAATCGTCTTTTAAAATGCAATATATTGGAGTATGAAAGAATGTAATTTAGAGTGATGGAATCTATTCAGTTGTTGTTAAGGAAATTAAGTATGCTTGAAAAGATCTCATATGTTTTTGATGAAATTCTAGTGTGTTAGAATGTTAGATGTAGGGCTTGTAATTTTAAATGAAAAGCTTGAATGAAGATTATGAATAGATCTTAATGGATGAATCCTTGCTTGTGAATTATAATTCCATCTTTTGAAAGAAATTATCCTAACTAAGTACTATCTCGTTATTAAGATAATCAGCTTATTGGATTAATTGTGTGAGTTAGTGAATTGTGAAATTTAAGTAATCTCGTTGGGAAACTCTTTAGGTGTTAGTTGATGTCTTCCGCTATGTAATCTGAATCTTTGATATCTTGTTGTATCTTAATGTGGTGTAACTTTAAAAAAAAAAAAAATTATTGCACTCTATTCTTGTGTTATGGCTTAATCCCTTCGGGGTTTCCTGGCGTGGCATTACATTTGGTATCAGAGCCCATGTTGCAAACATTGGGATCTCTGGTGTTGCGTGTGCCCTCTATTTGTGTGAGGTGTATCGACCTTATGTGTATGCTTATCCTCCTTTTGCATGTGAGTGATTGAGCAGACCTTGACTTGTGTGTAACGTGTGTGTGTTCACACCTTGTTTTCGCCTTCTTGATGTTGGTGTTTGAGTGTTATGTGTGCATTGTGTGCTTATTGATGTCTTGGTCTACGATTACTCTTATTCTGAAAGAGAGTCGTATGTGCCTTTCCTTATTGAGTGTTGTACTCTTTAGACTAATCCATTTGGGTTGGTCCGTGCTTGTCTTGAATCTGAAAGTGCGAATTGTGTTTGTTTAAAGATTATGATCTAGCTTAATGTTGTCCACTTGAGGGACTAGTATGGCAATTATTGTATGTTTATTTTATAGAAAATTAAATGATTATCACCATTCCTCTCTTCTTTCTGGAAATTAAAATGATTAAGATATGTGTAATTATCTTTGATTTGAGTTTCTTGTTTGCAAGAGAGAAAAGGGTGTAACTTCTTGAACCCTTGAGTGAGCCTTATGATGCTTATGTTTTTAGATTATTAAAGGGCTATGGGTTTAAAAATTTATTTTTTTTATTGGGAGAAAACTGTATGTGTACATTTAAAAGAATTCTCCATGTGTATTTTGTAGGAGTAGCATGATTAAATTCTATCTTAGTAAGGTGCATTGCTATGCGAATAGTTGAATTATGTGAAACTGCTTGGTTTATAGAAGTGTTAAAAGGAGCATGTTATTGTAGCTTTGAGAGAGTATTAATGTGTTCCCTGAAAGATTGTTTTATGTGTTTTCCGAAAGATTGTCTTATGTGTTTCATTAAACTAGCTTGATTGAAGATTTATTTTAGCAAATGTTCCATTGAACTCACTTTTGGGTATATGTAATTACCTTAATGTGTTTAGAAAGTGCGAATGAAAAGCTTGTTTGATGTGCATGCATTAATATTCTTCTATTTGGTTAATAGCTCCTTGCTTATCTTTGATCGTAATGTGATCTTCTCTAATAGCTTGCAAATTATGACATGTGTCTATATTGTATTATTATAAGTGAGTGTTCTTAAGAGGTCTTGCATTATCGAAAAGATTGCCTGTCTTGATCTTTGTTTTGTTTGGGAAACTAGAACCTCCTGTTGCAACCATAATCATTGGAAATGTTTTTGTTAGGCTGATTGTCATCCTTCTTAACAGTAGCGAAATGAAAATTGTGTAATTAAATGATAGGCTTATAGTGAGAAATTTGATATTATAGCGTGATCTTGATTGATCTTGTGTCTTTGTAAGAAATAGTTTGGCTATCAAACTCTCTTTCCCTTCTCTTTGCCTAATCATAAGATTTTTAGAAATGATATTAAAGAGTGCATTGATTTAAATAGAATGTTTATAAAACATGTGAAATTGTATGTTTTCTTTTGGGCTTCATAGTGACAGATGAAAGTCGTAAGCTTTAGAAATGAATTTGAATAGTTAGTAATGTGAGTTCGGATGCTTGGTGAAATGTGATAAAGATATAGGAATGATGTTATTTCCTTATGTAATTGTGAATTGTTAATAATTTCAGTACTTGAATCTACAGTAAACTTGATTCAGTTATTTATATAGAAAGCATAATTAAAATCTTCCTTGAATAGATGTTAGCGTACTGAAAAGTACTCCCCGTAAATGTGACTAAACGAGTACTGGTGTATTTGTGTGTATTGTAAGAAACCAGTGTTTATTATGTGTGCCCATGGATTGGTGAAGTAATCAACCATGGAGGATATGTTGCTTATGAGTATGGGAAACCATACTATTTATGTGATGTTGCTTATTTGTTTCCCTGCTGAGTACCAAACCTCAGGTTGTGGGTAACTCAGTATGTTAAGGGGTAGTATTCGAAGTAACCGTTCCTTGAATAGTATAGATTGGCGTACGAGTAATGTCGGCGCAAAGCGACTTTAGCTTCTCTACTTCGAGGAATGATATAGTTGTACTATTAAACTGTATCAAAGGTGTACTCAATACTTTCCCTTTGATGAATCTATTTATAGGTTTATGTGTGTCAGCCTATTTCCTCCTATATTTGAGCTTATGGATGGTGATTCTTGTGTATAGTGATGGTATAATTTGGAGGATCCTTTGCCTTGTCTCCATGAAAGGTAGGTTTATTCACATGTGCTGCCAGTTAGTATGTGTTGGTAGGCATGTGGGTGGACCCTAGTCATGTATACCTCTGACTTACGGCGAGTATCCTTCTAGATACGTCGCTATGCGGGATGTGACCTGCGCATGCTTGTTCCGCGAGGTGCACTACCATGCGGGATACGTCCATTGTGTGTTTTCTCCACTTGGGGTATTGCCATGCCACGTGACGACGTGATGCAGGGTGATGTTGAGGTGCACACCGCCATGCCATGTGGGTAGTGTGACTATGTCGCACCACATGAGGAGCTACTGCAATAGCTAGTCAGTTGTTCCTTCCTTCCTCGTTGGTGGCTAGATGTTAGTCACATAGTGATGTTATGTGCAGTTGTGATATTCTTATTTTTTTCTTTGGGGATCAGCAATTTATTTTACTTTGACTTTGAAGGTTTAGCCATGATCTTGTGATCTTTTGCACTTTTGATTTGGTGTTGCAATTCTGGATTATTTTCTTACCTTACTGTTGGAATTGATGATTATTTATCGTTATTCATCTGTACTTTGGTGGCTAAACTGGTTTATCCTTATTGTTTTTGGATGCTGGTCTTGTGTCGAAATGTGAAATTCCTCTCCAAGGACGTATGATACGGATTTGGTAGAGTGTGTGCGAGGAAGTTGATATAGGGAACCGTGAGGATGGGGGGTATGTGAGGCTGTGATGCAGCTAGTACCCACTACCTACCTATGTGTGGTGACTATCTCTTGGAGGCTAACCACCTTGATTAACAAGGGATATTCACAAAGGTCTTGTATGGAAGGTAGCACCGCTATGGTGTGCCTAGCACCATCGAGCCTTTGAGTGAGATATTGGATATTTATGATCATATTGTTGTTCTGAGATCAGGCATAGAGATATTGATCATGCATGTTATCTTTGACCGAGCATTAGACATGCTCACATGTGGCCTTTTCTGTTATGCATTCCAGTTATGTGGATGGTTATTAATTGTATCATGGAGTAAATTGTGTTATCTTGTCACTATGTTATGGGACATAGTCATTGGAAAGGTTTTCTTATGCCTGGCAAGTGTAAACAATTGAGTTATTTTGTTGCTCTTATTTCTTGAAAGTTAATTTGGCTGTAGAAATTGATATTTTAAGCTAGTTCTATGTTATAAATTTTATGATTAAGATGGATTGGTAAAGGAAATTGATCTTGATGGCATGTTTTCTGGTCATGTTTGATAGATCATTATGGTAAGTGTTGTTTACCTCTTTGTAATGCTTTAATTTGGTGCAATGAAAGGAAGAAAATTCTTGTATCTCTCCTATGATTGTTGATAATTCCTAAAATATTTTAAGGAATGTATGGTTTTAGATGTATCTTGCCAATGGATAATGGCGTTTGTAAAAGATTTTGCAATAATATTTCATTTATTTATGGAAAGATTTCTATGTGCAATTTGATCTTTGTTGAATGAGTTTGCTAGCTGTTTAGTGTACCTATTTCGTGGTATTAATATCGGGCTAACGCTTTCATTAAATTTTATATATGTATGCATGTATGATTCTTGGTTGCAGGAAATTTTAGGTACAACGCCGCATGAGTGCGAGGTTCGTCTTCACCTGGATTTGCAGGTTTGAGTGTACCTCTTTAATCCTTAGAGTTGGGTTAGGTGGTCGTAAGACCCTAGTTGACCACAGTCATGCTCAAGTGAGCATCGCCAGTCGTCGTCGGTTATCCCTTTTTGTTTGGGCTTGCGAGTCGTCTGTTTGGTTGACCTTCTCGATTTGCGTGCTTGGTGTGCATGGTTAAATTGATTAATTAGTCCTTAGTAATTATCTTGATTAAATATGTATTTGTGCATTAGAGGTTAATGGACTAGATTAATCTGGATTCCGTTATGCATTTTTCATTGATATTGGACTTCTCGTTTTATTGGGAGTAAGTTCGATTAAATGACTAGTTTTGAATATTAAATGCATTTTGTATATGTTGTTGAAAAGAAAGTTTTATATTTTATCACAATAGATTGATTGTATTCTGTTGGTTTTTGAAATTAGAAAGGTTAAATTGAATTAATGAGAAAATCGATTTTGAATTGAAAAACAAGTCTATTTGTTGCTATAGTTAGAAAAGTATTAATTTGGGGAATTATTTTTAAATAAAAATTTTAATTCCAAAAATGGAATTTTGGTCAACTCTTCCATATAACCCAAAATTTGGGGAAAATTTTGGAGGATGGACATTTTGGAGAATTTTTGGTTGGAAAGAAATTTTGCAGATGAAATTTGGGGATTTTGGATGGAGAAGGAGGGTTTTGGTAGCTGGAGATTGGGACTCTTCAGCAGGTCTTGCCAGGAATGCAAGATCAGGTAGGATCTAATCCTCAATTTTAGTTATTGTTTAAAATGGAAATGGGGGGTTTGAATGTTTTCATGCTATCCTGGTTTCAAATTCTCCATTGAATGCCAAGATTATGAACTGATATTGTAAATTAATTAGTTTGGCTGGAAATGTTTTTGAGGTGTTGTTATTCCTCATGCCCTTTTTGGGTGTTTGAAACCCCTTTTGTGTTTGGAATGGATGAATACCATCAACAACTTGATACCAAAACAAATTTCGTTGAAACCGGATTTTATTATAAACTGAAATTTATAAACAAATTTTGTTGTTGTTTCAAAAAAAAATATAGGAGAAATTTCGAACTGTGTTTTATATTATATAGCGCTGTGTTAAACGCATATTAATGGAGCCTGTGCGTTTGTTTGTTTTGACTGTGGGTTGGGGTTTGGAGGGCGGGGAGCGGAGCTCCACCCGCTCCTCCTCCCCTCCCCCGCACGTTCCCCTTTCTCCTCCTTCCTCGGCCTTGGTGGTCCGCGTTTGTGCGTTGCCCGCGGCTCACGGCAGTGGCCGCAGGGCCCGCGGTGGCCGCAGGGCGCGGCGGTTCCTGCGGGCACCACCGTGGCGCCGCTCGTGCGCTTTCTCCGCCTGCGGCTAGGGTTGGGCACCCAGCCATTCCAGTTGGGAGGTGGGCCCCACCCTCGCCTCTTATTTTAAATGCGTTTTTTTTTAAACATAGTTTATAAAATGGTTTTTTTTTTTGTATTTTTTTTATATTTCAAAAAAAAAAAAATGCATATGATATTTAATATCTTTTTAATGTAAGTTATCTTATTGTTAAGTGGAAATTAGTTTCTTAATTATGACTATGGTGGCAATATCTTGATAAATGTTAATTTGGATATTAATTAATTTTATAATGGAATTTATAAGTTAATTATTATTCAATTTCATTTTGTGGCTTATGCACTTTTCTAATTAAGTTCTAAAATTGATAATTTCGTCATCGAATATTAATTGGCTATACTTTGGACCAATCTTGGATTAATAAGTTTATATCTTACCTTCTAGCTGATTAGAGCATTTGGCTAATTGAGGTAGTATTGTTTAAAAATAATAGAGAATAATATGTTATTGGAAAATCGTTGAAATACGATGGAGTTACTAATTGATGATGTTAAATATTGTCGTAGAACATATCATTTGAGTAATTGAGAAGTAAGTGAAATATTTATCGTTAGAAATTGAAACGATATGCTTTTGGAAATGATTATATCTTTTTAGACTCTCTTTTTATAATTATATTTCTGTGATCTGTATAATGCATCTGGGCTTGAGAAATAATACGAAACTGTAGAGGTCGGTTTTGGACCAATATGTTAATGATGTTTGTTGGAGATTAAATATCTTATTTTAGTTGATTAATGGTTGTCTGAATTTTATTAATATGAATTTGGTTTAAAAACTCATTATGGCTTAATATGTCTGTTCGATGCTTTGAACCTTAGAGAGTTAGAAAACCAGGAATAACCTATTTCTAGATGAGGCAGATAACTGTAATCTGATTTAGATCTCGTAGAAAACTTGATCGACTTTTAATGTTTAGATCAATTCAGAAAGATTGCATCTGTTGAATATTGTCCTTTCTGTTTATTGCCTTTGCGAGTTTAATTGTTGTATTCGCTTTTAATTATGAAATGGCAAGTCGTGCTTGTTTGATAGGACCCTGTCGTATGAAATGAATTGGGGTACCTGTTTCAGTCCTCTGTTCCGAGTTGACTGGGGTTCTGTGGTAATGTCGTATTTGGTCATATCCTCTTTCTGTGAGTCGAATGTTGAATTGTGGTTGACCATTGTTGGTTGGGTCTCTAGTTAGAGTACCGTCAGTAAGTGTTCATCTTTTGTGTCGTGTTTGACCAGATGGTTGTTTCTTCCTTCTTGAACTCCGTTCGTCTGACCATGTGTATTCCTTGGGTTTTGAGTTTGTCTGAGTATAGTCTAGTGTCGTATGGGGAAGTGGCTTTCGATTGGGGGCCGCGCCCAAAGTGGCTGCTGGGTAACCCGTCGAAAGTGAGTCTGATAAGTGATAACCTAACAGTAGATTAGAATGTAATCTCTAAGTAAGATAAATGTGCCTCACACATGGGACGAGTGCTAGCATAGACTCGACATGTTGTGAGAAGGCCTGAAATGGCAAACCATCATCCTTGTCTTCACGAGAGGATGTGTGGGTCCACATGAGGCTTGGATGGGCCGGAAGCTCGGATTAGGTTGCCAGGGTGACCCAGTGTATGGGGCTGGGACCTATGAAGACTTGCCATGGTAACCATACCAGGTTGTGTGATGACACTTGTCCCTACGTTCGCTAGTGTGTTGTCATTTTGTCCTGTTAAGAGTACCTTTGTGGGTCGTCCTTTTGTCTATGCCCTTGTGGGTATCAGTTTCCTGTTAGACCTTGGGTGGTGATGACTCAGTTTTATGGATGCTCTCCTGGACCTTTGTATTAGCTTTGAATATGTTCAGCTGGATCCTGTTCTTTTCAAGGATCGTTTATGTATTTATTGACCAGTGCGGTCGTTTGTATATTGTTTATCTTTCGCCTTGATGGCTGGATTGTAAATGGTGTAACCTCTTGTATTCTTAACTTTATTAATTATCAGAGGGGTCTTGCAGTTGAGCAGACCCGGAGATGTAGCCCTTTAGGGGTGAACTCCGAGATCATTATGGTGTTATGTGATGTATTCTCTTATGTTTCCTTTATTCAGCTTTATCATGTATGATTAACTTATGTTAGAATGGTTAAGTGGATAAATGGAATTAACTTTAAATGCTTATATTCAGTCCCTTCTTGAATGTCATGTTGATCGAATGCATAAGTGGTTTAGATGAGATTTATCGCAGATGTATGTATGTAATCATCTTTTAAAATGCAATATATTGGAGTATGAAAGAATGTAACTTAGAGTGATGGAATCTATTCAGTTGTTGTTAAGGAAATTAAGTATGCTTGAAAAGATCTCATATGTTTTTGATGAAATTCTAGTGTGTTAGAATGTTAGATGTAGGGCTTGCAATTTTAAATGAAAAGCTTGAATGAAGATTATGAATAGATCTTAATGGATGAATCCTTGCTTGTGAATTATAATTCCATCTTTTGAAAGAAATTGTCCTGATTAAGTACTATCTTGTTATTAAGATAATCAGCTTATTGGATTAATTGTGTGAGTTAGTGAATTGTGAAATTTAAGTAATCTCGTTGGGAAACTCTTTAGGTGTTAGTTGATGTCTTCCGCTATGTAATCTGAATCTTTGATATCTTGTTGTATCTTAATGTGGTGTAACTTTAAAAAAAAAAAAAATTATTGCACTCTATTCTTGTGTTATGGCTTAATCCCTTCGGGGTTTCCTGGCGAGGCATTACACTACACATGAAGGTCTGAATGTGCATCCCAGTAGTGGAGGTATTCATTTGCTATTCAAATTTATTTATGTAATTATTAATACAATTAAACATCTTAATTTGTTTCAAATGAAAATTGATTAATTTAGGTAAATAAGCTAAATGAAAATTGTTTCGAATTGAATACTTTACCAATAATCTAATTGATGTTGAGTTCCAACATAAAGTGACTATATTTGTTTTAAATAAGCAAGAAATGATAACAATATGCCTGACATTGGAATGCAGCCTGCTAATCATGAAACACCACCTGCACATGAAGGTCCGAATGTGCATCCCAGTAGTGGAGGTATTCATTTGCTATTAAAATTTATTTATGTAATTATTAATACAATTAAACATATTAATTTGTAATTAGAGTAGTAATTAATGTAACCTTTTTTGTTAATATTTTAGAGCATGTAGTCAGTGGTGACCAAGTGGAGCATGATCCAGGTACACAACATCAGGAACGTGATGTTCCCCAATTAGGTAAAGAGGACCACTATTATTCCTTTAAACAAATATAATTGCAATTGGTGTTCAGCAATAATGTAACCTTTAGTATTTCAACTCCAGATGATCTAGAGGGTGTTCAACATGTTGAGGTTGAGGCTAGACAAAATGATGTGGCCCCATCAGGTAAAGAGCGCAATAGTTATGTTCTCTAAATTAATGAACTACTTGTAACAATAAAAAAAATGTTTTGAATTTAACCAATTTCTTTGTTATTGTAGAGGACCCCCCTTCACTTCAGTGTCCTCATCCTCAGTATAGGACTAGGCATACATCAAGATCACGAACAAAGGGCGGAACAACTGAAGAGGGGAGAAATGATGTTCCACTTAGTCTTTTCATAGCTTCAAAGAAAACACAAAAAAAGAAATGATTGTAATCTACCTTATTTGATAGTGACTGATTTTTATGTGTTAATGAATGTAATTATGTGCTAATGAATGGTTATGAATGATATGTGCTAATTAATATTGATGAATGTTGCATGTTAATTAATGTTAATCAATGTTATGTGTTAATGAATGTTATGTGATATTAATGAATGAATGTTATATTTTATTAATGGTAGAAAGAATGAATTAATGAATGTTAGATGTTAACTGGGAATTTAGAGTGATGTTAGGGGGGGAGGGGCCAAATGAGCTTCCACCTTCACGTGGTTGGCCCTATTAAGTAGAGAATATTAAACTATTCTCAAAACCAAGCAAAGCTCAATAAGATAACACACTTGTCAATTTTTCATTATGTTGCACAATTAATCTTATTGAATAATGTATATTGAATCTTAATTGCAGGGTCCAACAGAGCCAAAACAAACAACAACAACACAAGTTGTTGGGTATAATGAGCTCCCATATTGTCTTGTATGTACACTAATAGTATGACTTGCTTCTAGTGTTGATATCCATGGCGAGACTGCAAAAGTTATGAATATGCCTCATCCTTGTAAGTTTTTTTATTACTTGGCATTTTCTTTAGCATTTTGTTACTTCATGAATGAGATATTTTCAGATGTCTATTCCATGAATAACTCTCTCTTTTATGCTTCATGATCGATGTGTCTTCAGCATGTCCACTCCATGAGAACCTTTCTCATATATGCTTGTACCTTATGTGTATTTATGTATTACTTCATGGTTTACATGTATGATTCATGCCTTGCATGTATTAATATGTATGGTTTGTGCTTTACATAGCTCCTTCATGCCTTATGAGCATTACTTCATGCCTTGCAGTCTTCTCAAAATATTGCAAAATCATTCAACAAGAAAAAGAGTAGTAGAGGCTACATACCAAAATAAATTAGATCACCCTCTTTATTTCCTCACTTTGTTCCCTATTTTCTTCCTCCCTTCTTTATCACTTCCCTTTTTCTTTATTTTTCCTTGATATAACTAACCTTTTCTCCTTAATGTTCTTCATGAATCCAAAGACTCCTTTACACTCCCCACTTTACATCCATGGCAACTACCTCCATAAATTCACTTAGTGTGAAGTAAATATTCTCTTCTACCATGGCCTTCATATATCCTTTCAAATATTACCATCCATATATATATATATATATATATATAATATATATATATATATATATATATATATATATATATATATATACATATATATATATATATACATATATATATATATATATATACATATATATATATATATATATATATATATTGACATCATTCTAAGACTTTGAATTTGCTCTACCTAGTTCTGCTTCACATTTCTCTTATGTGACAACAAAATGTGAGGATTTAAGAGAAGCTTCAAATCATAATAGCCCTTAGCGTTGGTTCAGAAAGAGTCTCATATTATTCCTCCTAGATTGGATGGCTCTGATCCTCATCACACTATTCAGCTTTGTCCCCCTCACTGGATTGTTTGCACTCGTGATGACAGAATTGTGAAGATTATATTTCAACAATTTTTCTTTTTTTTTTCTCGCTTCTGATTCAACATGAATCGGTTAAGATATCCTTTCAGTGAAATATTTTTGTCCACCTTTGGTCAATGAAAAGAAATGTATTGTCATGTATAAAAGAGAGGATGGATGGTGGGCACGTAGTCCCATAAAGAGACATTTAATACAATATATATTAAGATGTACAATCTAAAAAAGTCCACAATATATATTAAACTACCATATGAAATTGAAGAGTAGCAAGTCAACTTTCATATCCCTAGCATATTGTGCCTTGTTACACAATATGAATAGAACCTTAGAATCATTGATCATACTCACCACTTTTTATTTTAAAATTTAAATCAACATCTGCCTCATTTCTAATGTTGGTAAGGTGCACTATTTTTAAAAGAGTATTAGATAAAAGATTTGATGGAACAAAATTGAAAAAGGAAAAGAATAACAAAATTATATTTTAGATGTTAAATTCTTTTTAATATGTATTTTCTATATGATAATTAATATTTTGGGAGTAGTTAAGGATAAGGAGATCATTCTTCAATTTGATAGTCTATTGCCATCCTTATGTTATATTGTACTTTTGTTCTAGGAAAGCTTTTGATCTTTTACAATTAGTGTGGGTTTTTTAAGGTGACTCTTTATATGTCCTAAAATTGTATGAGCCTAATAGCTTCTACTCTTGTTGATAGTTTGGTCACTCTGAATAATGGCTCCTTTGAAGAAGCGCGATCCTTCTAATTTTGGCCTTCCTTGTAATTTTGGCCTTCCATGATGTGAAAAGAGGTTATGTTATGAATAATGGTCTAGATGATTTAGTTATTTCTTATTATGTTGAGTATGAGTAAATTTGGGCTTCCTTGGCTATGGTCACTATTTTCTACTAACTATTGTGATTTAGTGTGATTTGAGCAAGGACTTCAAGTAATCAAGAGGGTGGAAACAATATTCAAGTGTTAGGGGGTACACAGCCTTGACCAAGGGATGAAAGTATTAGGAAAGTACAAGTGATTCATGTGTAGACCAATGTATCATTCACCTATTAATTCCTAGAAACATTCTCAAATAAACAAGCAAAGAGGTATGTTGAGTGCATATATACATTTTATGTTGCCATGATATAAGTAAGATATCAAACATGTAACTTAGATTGATTTTCAATTTCATTCATAAATATTAGATCTTCCTTGTGGATTTTTGAATGCATAATATCTCATTGATTTCAATATCTTTATTGCAAGTACTCTTTTCAGCATGAAACTCCACTCATTGAGGTCTCTTACTAAATGCAAGTCATTTATCCTATCAATGATGATACGTTTTGCATGCATTTTATGGGGAAATATTATTAATAGATATGGTTGGGCTGTTCATTGTTTTGTGAAAATATATAGAAGTAGATTGGGACATTAGAGTTATAAACACCATAAATTGTGTTTGAGATCATTGTCCTAATTGTAACAGTCAATCACCATTGGCCCAAGGCCACACCAACACCATTGTGACACCAAGGTTTGTGCATACTGGTGTAAGGGATACTCTTAGAACATTTTGTTACCATTACATATCCACACCTAGGGTTTCCAAACACAACTTTTTTGAGTAGGCAGTATCACTGGTAAAATTGTGATTGTCACAATTGGTACCCTTAGGACAGTCATTACTATTTGGTATATGGCACTTTTTTATGGCTTCTAAATGCTTCTATGGGGTGTGCATGGGTCCCACACATCTCTTCCAACATTCCATCCAAGGCACTTCACTCTCACCTATCTTATATTCCACTTTCTCTATGTTGCTATCCCAGAGGTCCAATACATGATGAATATTTGACCAATCAATCAAATCTAGCACATGTCTTAGAGGTTTTGGAGACCTGCAAGAAAGAGAAATGAAAATAAATATTTAAAAGAGCCTTTCCAACTAGTGGTGTGAGTTTTTAACGATGAAAAGGCCAAAAATACATTTTTTTCCCACTCATTGGAAACCCTAGTGAGGGTTTTGATAGTTTCTGAAAACATAGTGATATCTTCTTCAAATTTTAGTGGATCTCAATGCTACAAAAGATGAAATGAAGGTAATTCACTTCTCTACCATATCCAGTTGACTTCTAATGAAAATATGATGAATTTCACAATTAAAAATAATGAGAATCAGACTGAAACGTTTTTTGTATGAACAAAAATATTCAACTTCATTTAGTAAAACTTTCAAAATTCAACAAGACAAACTTGGGTGGTGTGAAAAAGGCCTATTTATTCCCATCCAAGTGGGTTACAATCTTAAACCGCCAAAAACCAACCTCCCAACCAAATTTCAGAAAGTTGTCATGACAATAATGACAACTTTTTACAATTTTTACAATTTTTGCCCAATGGACCTCAAACTTTCCCAATTAGGTCCAAATACATCATAATGGCCTCAAATGGCCTTATTTACATGAAATAACACCAAAAAAAAAATCAAATCAAATTTTGACCGTTTTGGCCAAACCTAGGTCCCTAGGGTGCTCCCGCACCATCAAACCATGTGAATTAGCAAAAACAAATGTGTTTTGGAAGTTTTAATGAGAGAAGCTATAAATATTTCTACCTCTCAATAAAGAAAAAAATACCACAAATCTCATTATTGATAAGAAAGTGTTCAGTGATTTGTAGAGTTCCCCCAAACCCTTCAACAAATAAATTTAACAATCTCCCCATTGGCCTATCCTCAAGTGACAAACATAACAAACAAGTTGAGAAACCATTCTATACTTTGAAATCAGAATGCATACCTTTTGCATTGGTGAGATGTGAAATTGGGCTTGTAAAATATTTTGCAAAACCATCCCATGTTTTCATCTTTATTTATTTTGTGAATTGGAGCTTGGTCTAGGAGGTTAGACAAGTTGTTTGGTAGGTTGTAACAGTAATAAAGTGCTAGAGGAATTTAGAGAGAAGTATTCTTGTAACCCATTTTAAGGAATAACACAAGCATTGTTCTCTTTGGTGTGGTTTTTTTCTCACAAGGGTTTCACAATGCCAATCACATTTTCTTGAAAGATTCTAAAGCCTTTTTAACAAACCTATCCTATTCTTATCTAAAGCCTTTATAACTCTTGGGAGATCACATAAGTGTGGTAGAGATAATCCATTGATGAAGCATATAGAGTGGTTTTACTTTTATCACTATTATACAATCAACATTGGTTTATGGGTTATAGATGGACCTTTTGTTTTAGCTAGGTCATCATCTCTGTTTCACCTAAGTGGGTGGTAGTCGACGAGAAAACTGTCTCAAGTAAAGGGACCCTAGAAAGGGTTGCATACCCACTCCTTTATATACCATCATGTTAGATGGGTTTTAAATAGTTTCAAGAACTACGAAGTCTGTGCACCTTCACATAGGCAAGACCATATGTGATGAGCCACCGAGACACTAGGTCTGGCCCTTAGGTTTTCCAATTCTAAGTTTGGTTTAGTCTTGCCACTCCTTCAAAATCTTATGTATTCTCTATTTATCTATGCCATCTTGATTCAGTTGTGCTAGCTTTTTGAAATGAATTTCTCTATCCTTTCTATCAAATCACTTTATCAATGTCTCGCTAAAATCTTCTAAGGTAGTGATTGAATCTTTCCCTTGGGCCATCATGCCATGATACCGCCATTTGTGAGTCGTCCCCTCAAGATGCATGTTGGCAAACTTGATGGCCTCTTCTTCAAACGTAGGATTCAAAAGGAAACATGCATCCAATTTTTGCAACCAAGCTCTTGTTGAAGAGCTATCAGATACAGTAAAGGTGAGAATGGTGATCTTTCCAAAGAAGTGTTGAATGTCCTTTTGGGGCTGCTCATCACATCTTCTCCTTCTATGCCCATTCCTTGTCTTCATCTCATACTATTTTATAAAGGAAGTGTCTCTTCATATGCCAACACTTAGAGCAATGTATTTATCATGAAGTCTTGTCATTTCATCTCCCTGATTGGGTTTCTCTTCTTCCATTGGTGTTATCCCTTCCTTTTCTAGAAAATTGGCTTTAAAGGCTCTTGTATTTGGGTTAGCTAATTCCCTATCAGCACCAGAGATGTTCCCTTTGATCCCATTTTTAATAGGTTTACTAGTACTCAGTGGTTCATACACTCCTCTTAGGAGTTGGACCATCTCAACCATGGTGCACCTCATATTAGCTTGAAACCAGTGCCCCTCATATTAGCTTGAAACCTATGCCCCCTATTGGTAGCTGATGGGGATAGAATACCATTTGTTGTACATATCAATGAGGTGTGCTTTACATCTAGATAAGGAGAACCACTCCTAGATATACTTTAGAGAGATGGTGTATGTATAGAGATAGTTGGTAGCCATATATATATATTTGAATAGCACTCATGGCTGCCCCAGCAAAGGTATGCATAGATCGATGAGGAAACCACCTGAAATAGACTGTAGACAACACCTGCCCTCTAGCTTGATAATCTAGTATTTGGGAGGATCTAGACTATGGAAAACACCTCCACTCCAGTAAGTCAAACTACATTAAGTAAACACCCGACTGATACCACCTGCCTTACCCTGCTGCAGTCACAGTACAGAATAATCAAATTGATCGGTCACTTACCCCCTACTGCAGTCATAGTACGGAATAATCAAATTTTATTTTTTCTAAAAACAAATAGCTGTCAAAATTTCGACGCCAACTAAACTTTGTACCAACGGCCCAACCATTGGACCAACAAAATTCTCGTCGGTGCAAAGTTTCTAGTATCTGTCAGAATTCCAATGCCAACTAAAGAAACATCCAATGAGAATGTTGTATTTCCGACGACACTTCCTTTTTGGACGGTCGTCGATAAATATTCATGAGGGAGCGTCAGAATTCTGACATCCATCTGATGACATTTTGATCGTAGGAGCGATCATGGCCGCCATAGAAAGAGTTCACAGTGTCGTCAAAATTCCGACATTAAATGGAATCGTTGGGAAGTCCGACGATGAGTTTTTGATGGCTTCATTTGTCGGTAGTCTGATGAAAAGCAGTCAAAATTTTGACGATAGGCCATCGAAAATTAGCCCTGAATGTACTAGTGCTTGCAGGTGATTACAATTGATTACAATAATGAATGAATTGAATAATAGCATCTACATATGCCAAAAAGAAGTTCCAGTTAGGCAAAAATTGATTTCTACAACTATTATGCTTATCTGCTTTGTTTTCCTACTTTGTCAACACCGGAGCACCAAAATCTTCAATCACATTCACCAACCTTCACAAATTTTCTCATACACACTTGTCACACTCATCTCTCTCTCTAAAATTCTCAAATGGATTGGTATTATATATCCACACCAACAAAATGATTCATTTCTCATGTCGGCTTCCAAAAACTGCATCACACACAACATAAAACGTGTAACCTTAAGTCAGCTCAATCCGTTCATAAATCCATATGCAGACCCAAACATAATGATAAAAGGCTTCATACATGTCAGTCCAATCACCTCAAACATGAAATGAATCACTAAAATCATCCCAAAGATTCCACAGCACACGTTACACCAAAATAGCTCTATTTTAACTGAATTACCAGATACCAGACCTTCAATCTCACTCATGAATCAGCACTAATAATCAGGATCACAAAATAAGTTGTCTCAAACCTTGAATCATCTACCTTTGTCACCGTAACCAAAATCACATCACCAAAATCAAGATGTTCACAATGATCTCATGCTCTACCAGTTCGTGTATTCCACCTTCCAAACTTATATCTCATGAACAATATGACTTCTGCTAAATCAAATTTATGGACACCGGATATGATTTCTAAACTGGGTTGCCATCAAGGACAACTCCTAATCATTAATCATGCACCAATCTTCACCAAAACAGGGTCTCTTGCCAACAATCTCCCTCTTTGGCATTGATGGCAATACTGTGAAAAATGAATTGTACACTCAAGACTGCAAAACTCCAAAATTTCAAAAATCTGTAAGACTCAACAATCTCAACAAGCTCCTTCTAAAAATTTGCACCATTTTTCACTCCTCTCTCCCCCTTTGACAGCAATTCCAAAGATAGGAAAATATGTATACAGGGGTATGTACACTTACAAAAACTTGAAAATATCTGCAAAAATTGTCCTTAGGGACAGCAAGCAATTATCCCATGCCTTCTTCAAACTCTCCAAAATAATGATCATCCCACTGAAAAGATAAGCATGCATTTCTACTCCTCTTCTATCTGCCAGAACACTCTTATTTAGAGCATACTTTTCATATTGCATGCTACTCATCAAAGAATCTATTCAGGGAGTGATAAGACTCCTTACTTCTCCTACTCTACCCAAAATTTTGTCCTTCTCCTAATTTAGACTCTTAATCTTATCCAATATGCTCAAAAGTTGTGGCTCAAAATTGCTAGCTCGGACTGATTGAGGTGCATATGACTGAGATATGCTAGCAAGATGGCCTTCACATTCTCTTAGTTTCTTATCAAAGTCCATAGTAAACTTAGGCAAAATTAGGTATGACTTGTATACTTGGTCGCCTTCATCTACTGCATCTTGTATACCCTTCGTAGCAGTTATTAAACTTACCCTATCATCATCACTCATCTTCAAAAATATTTTCAATCTCATAACATTAAACTGATTCAAAAATCTAACATTTGTTGCCTTCTCCAAAGACTCAAAATGAGATTCTATAGCATTCAACATACTTTTAAGCTTACCAGAGGGATTATCAGTTGTATCTGGTTTAAATAATGGACAAAATTTCTCAAATACCTTTGTTGCCAAAGTTATCAACTCTTTATCTGCAGTATGGGACTTGAGTAAGTCTTCACTGGCTTTGGCTTGTACAAGAGTTGCTAGCTTTAATGCTTGAATTGGAGATAAATAACTCAGATCAATAGGCCCTTGAGTGAAGTCATCTGGATTAGTAACAACCTATTTTCCTTTCTCAGTAATAGTGTCTCTTGCCACTGTCATCGGAACCTGATCTTCCTTCTCCTCCCCTACCACCTATGCACTCGCATCTTTTTCACCTTTCTCACCATCATCTTGTCCATTTTCACCATCTATTGTCTCCTCAACTACCTTTTCTGAAACAACTTCTATTATCGGAGGATCCTATTCAGCTTCACTGGAGGTATCAACATTAGCATTAACATCATCAACTGCAGTATGCACACTAGTTTGTTATTCTGGAATGACCTTCTCAGAAGATTGATCTTTCTTGTTATCGGGAATGACTACATGAACTTCCAGAGGAGATGTGTCATGTGCTTCCTCTCACTGTTGAGTGTCATCATGTGTCAGAATTACATCATACCTCTTATCTATCAAAAAATATTCTCAAAATTATTTCAGTCTCTTTAGTCACTTCATCTATTTTTCCAAGCATGATTTTATTTACTCTCTTCTTGCTTCTAAATCTATCCTTAGCAATATTTAATAATCTAACAATCTCAGCTCTAGAAATGATAGAGGATAAATTCACTAATACATTCTTTTATTCTTTCATCCTCTAAACTTGTTGTATGCCTTCTTGCATCCAATATGTCTTATAGGTTCGTGGGTATCATGGATGACAATTATATTAATGCTTTACTATAAACATCAATATACTATACAATTTCTTCCTCTATAGCTATTTGATCCTTATCATAAAAATTCTCATAATATACAAGCACATTCTTAAAATTACCATCCTTAAGTATTTCATCAATTATTTCTTTAAAATTCATTAGGGATAGTGTTAGGATAATCAATGAACAACTGAGAGGAGGGGGGGGTGAATCAGTTGTTAACACATTATAACTTTTAATCCACAATACAACCTTAAACAAATCAAGTACCAGTAAAGCACATACAGATGCCAGTAGAGGCAGATATCGGTAAGCAATACAACTTTAAAATTAACCAGATAATCAATTCAAAGCAACCATACCACATAACACCATGATTTGTATGTGGAAAACCCGGAAAGGGAAAAACCACGATGGGAAGCCTACCCATAGTCAGATGATACTTCTATAGAAAGTATGTGTTACAATGAGGGGACTGCACTTGCAAGAAGGCACATTGCCTAGAGCGTACTGCTCATTACAAAAGAGTCTCATTGACTATAGAGATTCTACAACCATCTCAAGATAAATGGACAACAATCCAATAGAGTGAACTGCCAGAAATAGCATCTACCATGCTTAATTACTATCTTAGTTAAGCTCAGTGTCAAAGGACTAAATCCTCTTTTGAATCCAATTCAATCACCAATGATTGACCAACTCCTCTGCCTAAATGATATTACAATATTCGCACATTACATTCCTTGACCATGACCTTTTCAATAACCATGATACACTACAAAGAGTTTCTACCTCTTATTTATACAAACCCTAAGGCCTAAACCAATTAGGTTGGCCACCTAAAAGAGATCATTACATAATTCCTTATTACAATGATATGCCATGTCAGCTTAAGACCAAAACAACAATAACAAATTCATAAATCCTCTTGAAACATCCCAGTAATGTGTAGAGTACACGTTAGCATGATACCGGTCCATAACCTAGATAGGTATCGAACCTATTCTGGGTCCACCACGCCAAAGAAATGCCTTCAAGCATTTGAAGCACGATCAAAGAACATCTTCAGCATCTTGAAATCAATGAAGAAGCTGCACCAACACCAATTATGCATCCTATCACGATTCCTCAATAAAAGCCCTATCAGTAAAGCCTTAAACCAGTATCGGTAAGGGTTTACCAGAGTGTATGATAGCATTTGATTTCCAAGCCAATACCAACTAGCCAAAACATGCTCATGGAGCATATAACACATGAAATCAAACATACTTCACTGATCCAAACATGTTGGAAGTGTCCAGCAGATAGTCTCTTATGCCGGTAACCAAAACCTGTATGTCGGTAACCAATCATAACAGCTAGTGTTGACATCAATGACAAAATATCAATGCAACACATAGTCAATTCATCCATAATGCCAACAATATCCCCCTTTGGCATTGATAGCAACACTAGATGTGAAAAACATCTAAGTACCAAGAAGTGCCAAACAAGTCTCCCCCTGTGGAAGACAACCAACAATCTCTTGAATATCAATAGATCTCCACCTGTGAATTATATCTTTGTAAGCAACTGAATGATTTTTCACATTACTATCACACCCCCTTTGACATCAATGCCATAAATCTGACAAAAATATCAAAGCAATGATATAAACCTCTGAATCTCAAAGCTAACTACTCTCCTTGAGTAGTAGCACCACTCATCAGTGCCAGAATGAATAATTTCTCTGATAATGCATGTTGGACTGATGACAAACTTCATCAATCAATTCTTTGTTCGAGGGGCAGAAACCCCTAGTCTGTCTCTCAAATACTCAAATGATTCCTTAAACAGTGGTTTAGTGAATATATCTACAATCTGTTCTTTAGTGCTCACATAAACCAATTTGACTTCTTTTGCTTCTACCTTGTCCTTCAAAAATTTATACTTTACTGAAATATGCTTAGTCTTAGAGTGAAATACCAAATTCTTAGACATGTCAATAGTTGCAGAGTTATCAGAGTAGATAACTACCGGTTCACTACAATTTACCCTGATATCCTTCAACATTTGCTTCATCCACAAGACTTGAGTGCAATTAGTTGTTGCTGCAACATACTTAGCTTCTGCAATAGATAAAGAAATACATGACTATTTTTTGTTGATCCATGAAACCAGTTTCTTTCCAAGAAAGAAAGCTCCACCAGAAGTGCTTTTCCTGTCATCAATATCTCCTTCCCAGTCTGAGTCAGTATATGCACATAAAGTGAAATCATCATTTTTAGAATACCATCAACTATATTTTGTTATTCCTTGCAAATACCAGAATATCCTCTTTACTGCACATTCATGATTTTCTTTAGGATTACTTTGATATATTGAAACAATACTTACTTCATTCATATTATCAGGTGAAAGGAAATACAAGAGAAAGGAAAGAAAAATAAAATCCAAGAAAGTTTATTGATGAAGTAAATGTTACCAAGAGAAATGCAAAACACCTTGGAGCAATCACCCAAATGTGAAGAAGGAGGCACAAGAACTTTTGAAAGGGGAAAAGCAAAGAAAAACCCCTTGTGATATTATGAATGAGGCAATGCCTAAAATGAGAGAGAGAGAGAGAGAGAGAGAGAGAGAGAGAGAGAGAGAGAGAGAGAAGCTCTTTACAATATTTTCATTAAGAAGAAATGAGAGAGGAGACATCTCTTAAATAGAGATGAGGAGAGGAGTTACAAAGTAACTCCCAAATCTATGAATGCCACCATTCATAAAATGTGTGTGCCATGTGTCCACATCCTCTTATGGAGGAAATCTAATATTCCTTAATAAAGGAAAATAAAAGAAATGACTTGTCCTCACACATGTACTAGAGGACAAATTACATATAGGAATTCCAAAGGAATATCCTAAACTAAATACAAATAAACCTAAGCCAAGTAAAGATTAAATATTCTAACACCCCCCCTTAAGCTTTACTTGGGGATTTTACATCAAACCCTTCAATGGGTTGCAATCCAAGATTTTTACAATGAAATTGGAACTTTTCTTTACAAAGAGGCTTGGTCAAGATATCTGCAACTTGGTCTTCCCCCTTGCAATAAAGGAGTGAAACTTGCTTGTCTTCAATTTGTTCTCTAGTAAAGTGGTGTTGGAGAGAAATGTGTTTTGTCCTTGCATGGAAAACTGGATTTTTAGCCAAGGCAATGGCACTTTGGTTGTCACAATACAATTGAGTTGGTTCATGTTGAGGTAGACCCAAATCTTCAAGTAGTCTTCTAAGCCACAAGACTTCTTTGGAAGCATTAGTGCATCCTTTGTACTCAGCTTCAATGGATCCAAGGGAGGTAGATTGTTGCTTTTTACTATTCCAAGAAATTACTTCTGAACCAACAAAAAAACAATAACCACAAGTAGATTTCCCATCATTGGGATCTCCACCTAGATCGGAATCAGTAAAACCTTTTAAAGTATAATCAGAATTTACATCATAAAACAAACCTACATTAATAGTTCCTTTAATATATCTTAAAATTCTCTTAGCAACTTTAAAGTGTGTTTGTTGAGGTTTAGACATGAATCTTGAAACCAAACCAACACTATAAGCAATATCTGGCCTAGTAAGAGTTAAATAATTCAAACTTCCAACTAATTGTCTATACAAAGTAGGATCAACAAGAGGAGTTTTCATATCAAGCATTAACTTAGTGCCTAATTCAATAGGAATTGAAACATGGTGAGCATCATTCATGTTAAACTTATCTATGAGATCTTGAGCATATTTACTTTGAGATGAGAAAATTCCTTTAGAGGTTTGCCAAATTTGCATTCCTAAGAAATAATGTAAAAGACCTAAATCAGTCATTTGAAATTTTTGATTAAGTTGAAACTTAATATCAGAAATCAAAGTATTGGAACTTGAAGTAAGAATCAAATCATCTACATACAAGATAATAATGATAATATCATCTTCACTATGTTTAATATATAGGATCATTTTTACTTCTAATAAAGCCTTGAGAAAGAAAGAATGCATTAATCTTTGAATACCACTCCCTAGGAGATTGCTTTAAGCCATAAATTGATTTCTTTAATTTACAAACTAAGTGTGCATTACCTTCTTTAATAAAACCAAGAGGTTGAGACATATAAATTTCCTCATGTAAATCACCATTAAGAAAAGCACTTTTAACATCCATTTGGTGACTAGGCCAATTCATTCTAGAAGCTAAAGCAAGCACAAGTTTAATTGTAGGCATTTTAGCAACAGGAGCAAAAGTTTTAGTATAATCTAAACCTTCAATTTGAGAAAAACCTCTAGCAACTAATCTAGCTTCAAATTTACTAACTTGATTATTAGCATTCAATTTAGTTTTATAAAGCCACTTGCAAGAAACAAGATTTTTACCATGAGGCAAGGGAACTAAATCCCAAGTTTGGTTAGAAGTTAAAGTATCATATTCTTCCTTCATTGATTTTTGCCAATGTGGTTGATTTTTAGCTTGATCAAATGTTTTAGGATCATTAGAATTCATAATAGTAGTCATTAAAGCATAATTACAATAATTAACTCTTCTAGCTTGAAGTCTATCCATTCTAGCTAAGTATTCATCACTATCTTGAATTAATGATTTGAACCATTTAGGTCTTCTTTTAGAAGTAATGGATTCATCACTAGAAGAAAAGTCATGAGGAGTAGAGTTATTGTTATCATCATCACTATCACTAGAAGGAATAGAAAGAGATGCATTAGGAGTAGGGTTAAGAGAAGGAGGTTGGTCCTCCACAAGCACAACTTTGCTTTGAGAAAGTTCATCATCCTCCACTTTAGAATAATCATGAATGCCTTTTTCTGCAATACAAACATCTCTTGCAACTTTTACCTTGTTAGTAATAGGATTGTAAACTCTATAACCTTTAGTATTTTCTTCATAACCAACAAAAATAAAAGGAGAAGATTTAGCATCTATTTTTTTTCTTTTCTCCTTAGGTTTGTGAACATAAGCTATGGAACCAAAAATTATTAAATTTTGTAGATTGGGCTTTCTACCAAACCAAGCTTCTTCAGGGGTTTTATCCTTTATGGCTTTGGTAGGTGTTCTATTAATTAAATAAGTTGCACAAGCCATAGCTTCAGCCCAAAACTTGTAATCCATATTTTTTGCATGCAATAAGCATCTTGCCATTTCCACAATGGTCCTATGCTTCCGTTCCGCCACACCATTTTGTTGTGGTGTATAAGGAATGGTAAGCTCATGTTTAATTCCAAAAGATTTCAAATAAGAATTAAATGTATTATTGACATATTCTCTTCCATTGTCAGTATGAAGAATCTTAATTTTAGAACCAGATTGCCTTTCTACAAACATATGAAATTTAGTAAACACATCAAGCCCTTGATCCTTACTATGAAGGAAATATATCTATGTTCTTCTTGAAAAATCATCAACAAAGGTAAGTGCATACCTTGAACCTTGGATGGAGGGATTCTCCATGGGACCCAAGAAATCACTATGAACTAGATGCAATTTAGTATATGCCCTCCAAGATTGACCATGAGGAAAGGGTTCCCTATGCATCTTACCACTCATGCAACCATTGCAAACAATTTGAGAAGGAACAATAGTGGGCAATCCATCAACCATATTTGCTTTTTGCATCAATGAAATATAATCAAAATTGAGATGGCCAAGTCTTTCATGCCATATAGTAAAATCAACAGTAGTAAGCAAAGAATATTTTGGAGAGCAAATTCATAGAACTTGAATAAGTTATCACTATCCATTTTAGTAGTAGCAATAACATGATTAGTTTTTGGATCAATGATATAACATATGCCCCTATAAAAGTTAATTTTATAATCTTGACAAAGTTTAGGAACTGAAATCAAATTTGATTTTAATTTAGGAACATAAAGAACATCATGTAATTTCCCATTAGGAACATTCACATCACCAATAGCTTCAACTTTGCAACTATGATTATTAGCTAATTGAACAGGAATATTAGAAATATCAGGATGCAAAGATTCAAAACATTCTTTATGAGAAGTAACATGCTGAGATGCACCAGAATCAATAATCCACTCAAGTGGTTGAGAAACTTTATAAGTACATGTAAATGCATGACGAGATGAATTACCATTATTATTACCTTTCTTATAATGAGGTTTATGTTGTTGATTATTTTGAGTATTTTGGTTTATGGGTTTTTTACCATTTTGCTTCTTAAAACAATTATTAGTAATATGTCCATCTTTCCCACAATATGTGCAATGGGGTCTTGTTTGAGAATTATTCCTTTGATTATTGTACGAATTATTATGATTATTATTATGAGAATTGTTATGATAGGATTTATAATGAGATTGATAATTAGAAGACTTGTAATTATTATTATGATTATGATTATTATTATTATTGGATCTAAAATTATTATTATGATTTTGATTTTTAGACATAAAAACATGTTCACTACTTTTAAGAGTACCAAATTGAATTAATTTAGCTTCCTCTTGACGTAATAGATTACGAAAAATATCATAAGTTAATTGAGTAGCTAAGCTAGGAATAGCAAGTTGAGCATGAATAAGCGTAATAAATTGCTGAAATTGATGAGGAAGACATTTTTTAAGAATAAGATGAATTAAACGTAAATCAGCTAGAGTAACTCCTAAACCAGTTAATTGACTATTAACAGAATCAAACTTTAATAAGAATTCATCCATGGTTTTAAAATCCGTATACCTGAGATATTCAAGTTGATCTTGAAGCTGAATTTTTTGAGATTCATTTGAGCTATCATATTTAATTTTTAAAATTTCTCAAGCTTCATACGCTTTTGTACAATTTCCAATTAAAACATACAAATCAGGAACCATTGAAATACCAATTAAACCAAGTGCTTCCTCATTTTGAGTCTTCCATCTATCTTGGTCAGCTTGAGGAGCAGTTGTAGCGGGCTCAAAGGTTTTATCAGTTGCAACATCCAAAAGGTGTTTGAAACGGAATATAAAAGAAATATGTGTTTTCCATGAATGATAATTACTACTATTTAATTTAATTTTAGGAATTAATGTAGACATGATAGGAAAATAATGATTAGTAAAAAAAATTACCCCCTTTTGATTAAAAACAAAAAATTAACCTCCTTGATTAAACTTGAGTAATAACTTTTTTTTAAATAACAATTTTAAAAAAAAAAAAACTATTTATCAAAGAGTGTTAATTTTCCAATCTTTGAAAAACAAATTTTAAATTTTAAAAAACTTTAATTTTATTTGAATCTTATTAATAAAATAAATCTATTTTAGTAAAGAAAATTAAAAAAATAACCAAAAAAAAAATTTATTTAAAAATTCTTATATATTAAAAAACTATTTAAAAAAAATTTATAAACTTTAAAAACTTTAAAAGCTTTTAATATACGTATGAAAAAAAAGACTTAGCTTTTATAAACTTTACTTAAAGTTAAAGAAATTATACTTTAAACTTATATGTGAAGTTAAAACATTTAAAAAAAACTTTTAATCGCTTAATCTTGGCCAAATGGAAGAAAAGAGACGTTAAAGACCAGAAAGCGAATGTGGGTGCAAAACCGTTACAAACAAGAGAATGATAATAAGAGAACGCAAAGGTGCAAGGGTGAGGTGTTTACCTCACACGTGGTGTTGAACTAATAAAAGAATATGAATGCAGAATGAGAGGTTTAACATGAGCAGAATGTAGTCGAGGTGTTTACTTCACATGAGAGGTTTAACATGAGCAGAATGCAGCTGAAGCAGGTGTAACAAAGACAAAATAAATACAATGAAGTTAACCAATTCGAAGACAATTAGATCTACAATTAAAATATTAGCAGATATACTAGAAAATAAAATGTAAGCACACCCAACAAGAAAAGGTGAGATAAGATTTAAATCTAAATAACAGATATAGAGATATTTCCTGCAAATAAACAGAGATAAATCAATCTATTGATATTTAATAATATATATACCATGAAGGGAAATACAAAACAATATTAAACATCTGGTAACAAAAATCTGCAATACAAAAGACTGGAATAAAAACCAGCAATACACAAAACTGGAGAAAATAATATGAAAAACAGAGATAGTTATTATACAGAGATCAATATGAATTTTTTTATTTTTTTTAACAAAATCCTGTAGACACAATAAATGTTAAAACCTGCAAACAAAAACTGTTAGAAAATACATCTAATAATCTGTAGGAAATGTTAGAGAAAAAAACAAACTAAAATATATCTCTGAATCAAATAGAAATAGATAGAAAAGAAAAATAAACCAGTAATAATCCGCAAGTGAAATAAATTGTTAGAATCTCTAAATAAACAGAGAAGCAACTGAATAATGCAAAATGTTTTGTGGTAAACCTTCCAAACTATTCACAATAAAAAAAACCAGAAACTTTGGCGGTAAGCCTTCCAAAGCCACAACTTTAAACCAGAAAGAATAAACTTTGGCGGCAAGCCTTCCAAAGCTTTTCTTTTTTTTAATAAAAAACCTAGAATAGAAGATTAAACCTGCAGGCAAACTTGTTAACAAGTTTGAAAAAAAAATTAAAATCTAAAACCAAAACCTGCACAATAGAAAATATTAGAAAAAGAACTTCTTCTCCTCTCAAGAATGCCTCCAACAAGGTGAACTCTACAGAATGGTAAGCTTCATCAATGTCAACTTAAAACAAGGATTAGAAACCTGCTCCGATACCATGAAAGGAAATACAAGAGCAAGGAAAGAAAAATAAAATCCAAGAAACTTTATTGATGAAGTAAATGTTACCAAGAGAAATGCAAAACACCTTGGAGCAATCACCCAAATGTGAAGAAGGAGGCACAAGAACTTTTGAAAGGGGAAAAGCAAAGAAAAACCCCTTGTGATATTATAAATGAGGCAATGCCTAAAATGAGAGAGAGAGAGAGAGAGAGAGAGAGAGAGAGAGAGAGAGAGAGAGAGAGAGAGAGAGAAGCTCTTTACAATATTGTCATTAAGAAGAAATGAGAGAGGAGACATCTCTTAAATAGAGATGAGGAGAGGAGTTACAAAGTAACTCCCAAATCTATGAATGCCACCATTCATAAAATGTGTGTGACATGTGTCCACATCCTCTTATGGAGGAAATCTAATATTCCTTAATAAAGGAAAATAAAAGAAATGACTTGTCCTCACACATGTACTAGAGGACAAATTACATATAGGAATTCCAAAGGAATATCCTAAACTAAATACAAATAAACCTAAGCCAAGTAAAGATTAAATATTCTAACATCAGGTCTAGTCTGAGTCAGATATAATAGACCACCAATCATAGACTTATACCTTGTCAGATTTACCGGTGTAGAAGTATCCTTGATAGATAATTTCTCACTTGTCGTCATAGGAGTACTTACCGGTTTGGAATTATCCATACCAAACTTCTTCAACAATTCCCTCAAATACATAGTTTGACAGATAAAAATGCATTTGTCAGTTTGAGTAATCTGAAAACCTAAAGAAAATTTCATCTCACCATTAATCATGGACATTTCAAATTCATTCTTCATGTTGTTAGCAAATTCCATGCACAATTTATCTTCTCCTCCAAAAATGATATCATCAACAAATACTTCAATAATCAGAATATCATTATCAGTGATCTTATAATATAGATTACTATCAACCCTGCTTTTAGTAAAACCAAGCTTCAAAAGATATTTATCCAACCTTGCATACCAAGCTCTAGGAGAATGTTTCAATCCATATAAAGCTTTCTTCAATCTGCAAACCATATCTTTATCATCTATCAGTGAAAATCCATCAGGTTGCTTAATGTAAACTTCTTCCTCAAACTCACCATTCAAAAATGCACATTTAACATCCACTTTCACATTAGCACTCTCCACAATTTTCTGCAATCTTTTGTTCAGGAGGCTATAGATTGGGGTGGGCTTTCTCGCCACAGAATAGTAGGGGCCACCCCAACCAACCCGGTTGCGAGAAAGAATCCTCCCCCCACCCACCCATGTTATGTATAGAATCGACCTATAGTTTATCATGGCCCTTCCCTTCCAGAAGTTGTGTGGGAACTAAACTAAACTCGTGGTAAGCAATTCTGTTAGGTATCCATAAGCAACATCTATATGCTTTTCTTTGAATTGAATAACCAAGAAATATCCCTTCATCACATCTAGGATCAAACTTTTCAATTGAATCATCTCTTTTGATATAGCATTTACTTCCAAAAATTCTGAAATATTTAACAGTAGGTGTATGTCCAAACCATAGTTCATAAGGGGTCTTACCGGTTTCACCTTTCATGTGAACTCTGTTGAATGTGTAGATTGTTGTACTCAGTGCTTCTCTCCAGTAGATATGAGGCAATTTGGCATCCATCAACATAGATCTTGCTACATCCAAAATGGTTATGTTCTTTCTTTCCACTACTCCATTTTGCTGAGAGGAGTCCTAGGTGCAGATAGTTGTCTCCTGGTTCCATTTGTCTCACAATAACTATTAAATTCATGAGAAGTGAACTCACCACCATGATCTGATCTTAGACATTTGATTTTCAAACCAATTTCAGTTTCAACCGTCACTTTAAAGACCTTGAATTTCTCAAAAGCTTTAGACTTCTCCCTTAGAAAAGTCACCCACATCATTCTAGAATAGTCATCAATAATCAACATGAAATACCATCTTCAACATCCTGAAATCCATGAAGAAGCTGCACCAACACCAATTATGCATCCTATCATGATTCCTCAATGAATGCTCTACCGGCAAAGCCTTAAACCAGTGCTAGTAATGGTTTACCAGAGTGTATGATAGTATCTGATTGCCAAGCCAATACCAACTGACCAAAACATGTTCATGGAGCATATAACACATGAAATCAAACATACTTCACTGATCCAAACATGTCGGAAGTGTCCAACAGATAGTCTCTTCTGTCGGTAACACTAGATCTTCTACTAGTAAGCAAAACCTATCTACCGATAACCAATCATACCAGCTAGTGTTGACATCAATGACAAAAAATCAATGCAACACATAATCAATTCATCCATAATGCCACCAGACACAACATCATAAGTACCTTCAACTTTGTCGGACTTCAGAGTTTCATCTAATTCAGACATTTGTTTCTTTCTCGCTCTGGCTCTACTAGATGGCTCAGTTTTTAATTTTGACTTCTTGGCAGGCTGGACTCCACCGGATAGAGGCTTCCTTACTACTCTGGCATAAGTAGTTGTCTTCTTCACCTCTTTCACCACTTCATTACTTTTTGTTTCTATATCCTCAGCAGTGGCTGCAACATACTCTTTTTGTGGCTTCTCCTTCTTCCTCTTCTCAACTCCACCAGATGACCTGGCTTGTGGCTTGGGTGGAGGGATAGGCTTCTGAACACCAGAGATAGGTGCAGACTGGGACTTCCTTGGCTTGGATTTCTTGGGAGTGGAGACTAGTTTTGACTTTTTAGGCTTTACCATGTCCTCCTCCTTCAGTATATTTTCCTCCCCAACCCTTTGAACAACTCCTTTAGTAATACACATTTGCTTTGCAAGCTCCTCAACCTCTTTTCTGACTTTCCTCTTCCTTTCTGACTCAGTAAATTTCTTATGCAAATCAAGATCTTTCTCTTTGAAGGTACCAAACCTTATCTACCAATTTACTCAATAGATGTTGAGCATATACATCAAGTGTGTTTCCATCTACCTCATACCCCATGGGCATCATCTAAATGGTTCTAGGTTCAACTGCCTCCATATGATATTGATCTTTCTTCACCATTAGGCAGATTATGTTCTCATATTTTTCAACAATATCTTTTGGAATTTTCTCTCTTCTTTGCATCATTGACTGAAATTATTTAAAGTATCCCCACAAAGAAGATTTATGTACTACAGGATCATCCAATCCCTACAAACTTTCTTTGATTTGGACTGCCACCAGTTTATCATAAGCCCATTGAATTTTTCCAATACCGAGGATTTCATTCAAGAAGTAAAGTGACAAATAACCAATCAAAGAACCAAATTTAAAAACATGTTTCTTATCTTTCTTTATTTTCTTCAGGTTGCTGATTATCTCACTGAGAAGCACTCCACAGAGATCATATCTTTTGTCTTCCTTAACCATCTGATAGGCTGCAAATATAGAAGCATCAAATACTGAGTTACATCTGCTAGATTGGTACACCTTGTATCTCATCACCATTGAGGCAAATCTTGCATAATGCTCTATGATATCACTAATTGTCATCAACCGGTTGTCATACAGAGATCTGGTAACCACTATCACTTTTGTGTTTTGAACTTTCCTTGAACCGAGGATCTCACCAGTTGCACTCAAATAGGTTACATCTTGAATGGCTTGCTTCATGATCATGTGAGGTCTATCCAACCATATAAACTCAACATGGATTCCGCTCAAGATATATCTGACCCATTCGGGTTCATCGAACATCAAAAAATGAACAAACTGGATAAAACCCTTTTCTTGCAATGATTTGAACTCAAGCTTTAGATTTCCCATTCCATCCATCATATGTTTGGTGTATAGTGATAGCATGTCCTAATTTCCAAGCTCCTCAATGTTACAATGAATGTATGCCCTAATATCTTCATTATGTAGCATGCCATATAGGACAAAGGAAAAAGCACCTTTTGGATCATCTTCAATAGATTTGAATGGATGTCTCTTAAATACTGGCCTTTCTCTCTTAGTAATATCAACTACCAATGGGGTTGCAACACCAAATGCAGATGCCATTTTGAAATTAGGGTATGAAAAATAGCTCGAACATGGATAAATACCTTTTTAGATTCAACCGGATGGTAGGAGTCACTTTTGGATCACTTCAAGCTCTGTTATGACTGCTCAATCATGTTTGCCTCACTCTTCTGCACTTTCTCTCCATTCGTAATGTGAGGAATGAGTGATAGAAATGCCTTTTTATCCACTAAAAACCTAACTTTAAGTTGTAATAAATGCACAGCCCTAAAGTCTTTCCACATACCCTGCATCTTCAAGAATTCATCACCAGATACTCTGATAGGCATGTATTATTTTGCATATCAACTACACAACCAATCTCCATCATTTGAATCCATCCTCGACCGGTTACAAATCTTTGAAAGGGGGTTGTAAAGATCTACATGAAAATCTTCCCCCTAAGGCCAAAATGCCTTAGTTACCGGATGATGTTCCAACACTAGAATCAGGTGTGGAGCCATTCTGAACATTTGAATCTTCCTTCTTAACCCACATCTTCTTATACTTCTCTCTGACTTCTTCAACCTTTGCTTTGCCCTTTTCATCTAATATGTTCTTGTCTACCAAAGCATTCTTCCTCATATTCTTACTCCCGTAATATTTTGCAATGTGACCGGATTTGTTGCATGCATAGCAAACAACATTTCCTTGCATAGGCCTAAATTTCATTTGATATGGTCTCATCCTACATTGATTAGAAATGTGTCCAAACATTCCACAAGCATAGCATCTCTTATTTTGAAAATTATTCATCACTGTTCTGCACATGTTTGACTTATGACCAAAGTTGTTGCATATGAAACATTGACTGGTAAAGGTAGGACCATTATTCATCACATTATTAATCATCCTATTATTCATCTTATTTCTGCATTGACTTTCCATATGACCGAATTTTTCACAGACAAAACATTTACCATTCAATTTAGAGGCATTAGATTATCTTACCGGAGGTTTCTTGTTCTTCTGATGACTACATTGTCCAGAACCAGAGGATTCTCCTTTCTCAAATCCAAGTCCTTGCATGTCTTTCCCATGTCTCTAAATTCCAGCATCTCATCTAGCCTGGCTGAGCTAGCTTTGAATTTTTCTTTGTACTCATTAGCAATAGAAAGCTCATCTCTCATAATTATGATCTACCTTTCAAGTTCTTGTCCATCATTATTGCATTGTACCAATTCAAGTTTCAACTAATCATTCTCATAGTTCAATCTGCAACATTCATTAGATCTATCATTCAATGACTGATTCATATTTTCTTCATTCTTCTTCCAGTCTTCAATCTCCTTTGTTAGCTTTATCACAATGGATTGCATCTCATTCTTTAGAACTACATTCTCTCTAGAAAGCTTTTCACATTCATCTATCTTGTCTTGTAGGGCTTGATTGTCATTGTTTTCTTTATCTTTCTCCTTGAGTTTATCCATTAGTTCCTTTCTCTTCTCTCTTGATGTGTTGACTTGTTCCTTCAGAGATTCAATGAAATTTTCAGCTGCTTCAAGACTTCTCCTCAGGATACTCTTCTCGTTCATAGTTGCATCAAGATCTTCAAGTGCCATAGTAAGTTGCTTCTACAAACCGGAGTCCATTGATTCAATCTTCTGGATCTTCCTCAAGCTGATAGTTTTCTTTCAATAAACTAAGCTCTAATACCAAATGTTGGAATCAATGAACACTAAGACGGGGGTTGAATCAATGTTTTGCAATTTACAAACTTATTAAGGTGATTTCTTAAACCGTTGAATGCTTAAGAATGAAAGTAAAGAGAAAAAACATAAAGCAATCAACCACACAACCATAACACCAAGATTTTTATGTGGAAACCCCAAAAGGGAAAAACCACGGTGGGATTTGAACCCACAATATTATTATACTATGGCTAGGAGTGTGATAAAATTACAGAAGGGGAATGCACTTGCATTCAAGAACATTTCCAGAGCTCGATTCTCAAATACAAAATAGGGCTACAACCTGGAGAAAGGCTCACTGCCTTACAGGTGATTACAATTGATTACAATAATGAATGAACTGAAGAATAGCATTTAGATATGATAAAAATATATTCTAGTTAGGCTCAAATTGACTTCTGCAGTTGTTCTACTTATCTACTTTGTTTTCCTACTCTGTCATACACCGGAGCATCAAAATATTCAATCACATTTACCAACCTTCCCAAATTCGCTCATACAGACTTGTCACACTCATCTCTCTCTCCAAAATTCTCAAATAGATCGGTCTTATATATCTACACTAACAAAATGAATCATTTCTCATGTCAGCTTCCCAAAATTGCATAACATGCAACATGAAATGTGTAACCTTAAATCGGCTCAATCCATTCGCAAATCTATATGCGAACCCAAACAAAATGATAAAAAGCCTCATACATGTTAGCCCAATCACCTCGAACATGAAACCAATCACCAAAATCATCCCAAAGATTCTGCACCACATGTTACACCAAAATAGCTCTAAATATTAAATATTATACCTTCAATGTTGCTCAGGATTCAACACCGGATATAAGGATCACAAGATAAGTTTCCTCGAACCTCAAATCATCTGCCTTTCTCACTGCAACCAAAATTATGTCACCAAAATCAAGATGTGCACAATGATCGCATGCTCTACCAGTTACTCTATTCCACCTTCTAGACTTATATCTCATGAACAATATGACTTCCTGTAAATCAAATTTATGTATACCAGATATGATTTCTGAACTGGGTTGCCATCAATGACAACTCCTAATTATTAATCATGCACCAATCTTCACCGGAACAGTGTCTCTTGCCAACAAAAAATATTTTTAACAAATGACAAAAATGTCAACCATGTTTGCATCAAAGTGTGAATATTACAAAGTAGATGCCTATGCTCACTTATGATTCAAATACCTTCCCTACATTGTTGGTATCATATGACCCTATTATTTTGAATGGCACAGGTGATTGTTGAAAAGGAAAGCTTAAACAAATCTAAGAAATGATGAAAACTATGAATCTTGTAGCTTCTCCCAAGTCATTAAAAACCCCATTGTTTGTTGGTATTAAGATAATTCAAATCATGAATTGATAAAAGTTAAGCAGAAGAAGTACCCCCTTTAAAAATCAAGCATCAAATGGCATTGAGGTCATCAAAGAAAGGGAAAAATCTTGAATAAATGTGTGATATTGAAGCACCCCTGGTCAAGGGTTGATCTGAGGAGATTCCTATGGATATCTCGTTTTGGTTTTTTGGCACCCTTATTTAAGGTTCTGATGATGTTATTAATTTTGTTAAAGTTCATATTATGAGAGCGGTCCCCATGATTGCAGCTCATGCAAAAAAAAATTGTTATTTAGGATGCCTTTGCATATTAATTAATTAATAATTATGATTTATTACTAATGTAAAATAAAAATTTAACACTATTATTAATTGTTGGGCTCAAAGATGCCACCTTGTTTGCTTCCATACAATTTAAATAATGACATCGACCATGTTTGGCATAATTTTTAAGAAATAGTTTCTGGTTTATTGTTGTTCAATTACTAATTTTTAAATATTTAGAATTAAATTGTGCCCCTTTTTGTAAATATTTCTTCTCCAAAGAATTTGAACATGCTTATGGTTTTTTAAACTTATGTATGAATATTTTAGAATTTCTAAGGATTTAAATATTTGGTTGGTTGTTGAATTAACTATTATTTTGAGATATTTTTCTTTTTTAATTTTAAAATAAATTGTAAAGCTATACAAAATAAAAGGGACTTTATAGATGTGCCCCAAGATTGTTGTATAGTTCTTCCAATTATCATAAAAAACATAAATTGAGAAAAACATATAAAAAGGGACATTGATGTCTATTTACAAATAAGAAAACATGTTAGGATAAAATCGCAGTACTTCAAGTTAGATATGCTATTAAGATCTATTAATTGTTTACAACAATATTTTGAAGGTTTAGATTCTCATTTAAAATGAATGAATTTGCAAGGGTCTCCTATAATGCATAACTATGGATCAACTAGGGTTTGATATTCACATTTGATAATTAACTATCATTAGAATTTATAAATTATTTGTTTTTTAAGGTTTTTCAATTAGGTAAATTACAATGATATCAAAATTTAATCTTTCCACCCTATAGGGTATCAAAGAATATGGATCAACACAAGCAACTTATACTTATTCAAGTAAAATTTATGTGAAAGGAAAATAATATATCATATTCAATAGGTGTTGATGAAAATACAAAAGGATCAAGAAAGATATATGTTTGATGTCCCCAAACAAATTTATGAGTATCAAAGGATACTTGATAAAATAAAATTTAAATTTTTCGTTGATATTTAGTTGCATATAGTGAGTTATCTAAATAAAGGAGGTTTATATAACTAAATAAGTAGGTTGAGAAAGGAAAAGGAAAAGTTTGAATTTGTTTAGGAAAGTAAAAAGAAAGAAGAATTATGAAAATTACAGCCACAAGCCATGGCCATGGAACAAACCATTCAATAAAATAAGAGAGTTATGTTACATAAGATGAATGTAAGGATATTTTATTGAGAAAATATATTTCACTCAATTTTGATGAGTTCTAAGGTAGAAAGATGATGATAAGGCTAAGGATAGAAAGGTATTACTTGTTGAATGCAAAGGACCCAAGATGGAAGAAAACACATATCAATCCATCAATTATCCAATAATATTCCAAAAAGAAAGGAGTTTCTACATATTGTTTATTTTCATTATAGCCACGTTGATGAGAATGTAGTTGAAAATACTTTGGTCAATAGTAACACGAAATATTAACTTACAAAAGTGGGGGTGTTGTGACCATCAATCTTCCAAAGGGTGAGTAATTTTTGTATGTATTTAATATTCAAAAAAAACATATTGATGAGCATACAAGAAGAATGTTTTAGTTAATTTCACTAATCCTAAAATTACAAATTATAAGAATGGTTGTGTTATGAAAAATATTTTAGAAACATATAAATCAACAAAAGATAAGTATTTTGAGTCCTATAGTTACCATCCAAATGCAAGTAATGATATTATCTTAGATTTATCGTTTCAAACGATGTCTTTATAGAATTTGTCTCTTCATGGAAAGCATTATAAAATCAATAAAAGGGTAAAGGTCACAAACATTACAACATGGCATATATAGATTACTTGGATAGAATTTAAAATAGTTCATGCAAATGATATCCATGTGACACTTTGAGGTAGAAGAAAAAGAGTTTTTATGACATTACTCCTAATTAGAAGTTCTTCATCACATACCATTATATTAAAGGTAGCCCCATAAAGATACATATAAGTTATGTTGTGAGTTCTAATAAGGGTTTGTAGACTCAATACTCAAATTTTATGGAAAAATCTATGGAGTTAATCTCTACACTTCAAGATAAGTTTATGATGTTCAATATAGAGTAAGAACTAATTTCATTTTTGAGGAAAATGAGATACTCAATATCAAAAATTAGTAACCAAGGTAAATGTTATTTTAGCATTTGAGTTATTCAAACTTTAAGAAAAGTGCAAAGTTTTTGAAATCAAGCTATAAATAGGTTTTCCACCCTTCTATGTACAAAGAGTAATGTGGATTGGATGAGAGGTTTTAAAATGGCTTCACCATTCCTTACAACAAGAAAGTGTGGTAACTTATCATCACCTCAAGGAGACACAAGGTGAGCGATAACTTATATGTCATGAGTCTAGGAGAGACCAACATAGTAGTAGGAATAAAAGGGTTGCATTTTATTAGAGAATTCACAATGGAATTAAGCTTCAAGGGAATTAATAGGATTGCTTCATCAATTAGTAAGAAACTTCATCATATTTGGTCTAATTTATTCGACAAGTATATTTGGATGTTCAATGGTATACCCCTAGGATGGCCACTGAGTCAAGGATTTCATCCAAAGCTAGGGGAAGAAA
The DNA here is from genome assembly GCF_030272615.1 of Cryptomeria japonica. NCBI lineage: Eukaryota > Viridiplantae > Streptophyta > Pinopsida > Cupressales > Cupressaceae > Cryptomeria > Cryptomeria japonica. The sequence continues at coordinate 560,867,370 of NC_081411.1, read as the reverse complement.
TAGATAGACATGTCTTCCCTATTGAATAAAAATAATTAGAAACCTTGAAATGAGTCAATAAAGTGATTAGAATAAAATTATTGTATAAAAACAAAATATTGGTTGTAAGCTCATAAAGAAACCCTTGGCCTTGTTAGAGTTTGAGGATGTCTTCAATAAATAGAGAGAGGACAACATTCATCATAAATAAAAGAGGATCTCATGGTGACTTAGTTTCATTCCTTGCCTAACCCAAATTAGAAATAGAAAACTAGAATCATGCATCTCATCACTGACACCCAAAAGCTATGCATGTTGTAAATCATGCACACTTCTTGGTGGTTCAATTATTTTTTAAATAGATTATTAAGATACAAGGATTACATAAAATATAAAAGAGGGATGGTAGATCACATAGTACTTTTTGGCAAGAGTTATTTCAATCGATAGGAATAGTATCTATTTTTTACAAAAATTTCAAGATTATGAAAAGGGAAGGTGAGGTTGTTTTTTATAAGTGAGCTAATTTTTTTTTTTCCTTTTCTCATATACATGAATTATTTTTCAAATAAGTAATTGTAATATAGATTTCCTAGCACTTTTACAAAGGATAGTATATCCCTGAGTGTGTGATTGCAAGAGCTATTTTAATTGAGGGGTACTAAATTTATTTTAATCATAATTCATCACACTCACATTGATGGACAAAAAAAGAAATAAAAAGCATGAATCAAAGAGAGATTAATAAGCTACTACACTCTATTTCAAATGTTAGTATGTATCCATATATTGTGCTTTATGGTTATTGTTGTCACAAAAGTTTGCACCCTTGTTGAACACTAATGCTCAAAAACCTTGTGAAACATGGAAACAACCTCCAAGTGTGGGACCTTGGGCATGTGAGGTTGAATCTATAGAGAAGGTCAGCTTCCTATTTAATGAAGGTACAGTGTTGGACCAACCCAACACTTATAAAAACTACTTTTAGGACTAAGTCTAATTATTGCAAAGGAAAAGGGAAAAGAAATTTTGAAAGGGAAATAAGAGGTGATACAGTTAGATCAAAAAATGTTTCTTTCCCCACCTGTTAATGCACAAGATATCAATAAACCACCCAAATACATACACAAATCCCAATCTATCAATAATATCCAAAGAAAAATAGAAAGGCTAGAATGTAATATGATGTTGAGAAGGATTGAGAGATATCCTCAGACAACACACATTAGCACATTTAACACAATATTAAAATTTGAAAAAACAGAGAAAGAAAGATTGTGAAAAAAAAGGTGAATAACACACAATGTATTTGACAACAAAGATAAGGTACAATAGATAATTTATTAACATGAAACCAAGGCAATTATAGTTGCAGAAATCATAGAATTTTGTAAGAGAAAAGGGAGAACAACCCCTAGAATATGTTACAAAATTGTCTTTATATATCAAGCTTAACTTAGATAGAACATTGGGTTCAAAACCCTAACCAATTAGGGTTAGGTTACAAGGGAAAAGAAATTAGATGAGATCTAATTTTTGCATGTCTAAAAGTGTCCTGCAAAACTGGGAAAGAAAAATATGGGAGGCCCTGCATAGGATGGTGTCTGATGTCCTCTGTCAGACCAAAAAGTCTTCTGTATGCTATAAATATGCATGGGAGGCTCCAGAAAATGTCTGCTAATTCCAACAAGAGTAATGGTGATTGTTGTGACATCTAGAAGTGGTTGGAGTAAGATCAAAATCCAATTTGGGTCATCAACAAGGTCAAAAACTTATTTCCCACCATCAAGTCAGTAACCAACCTAGGCATTTTTTTTGAATTCTAATGATCACTCCAAGTTTGAATCCTGGTCATAGGATCCTCCCCTCATGTGTGGATGAATGGTTGAGATACGCCCAGAAAGACCCTCGAAAGAATCCTCAATGATCGAATAAAACACCATCGTAGATCCTACCCCTAAACGAAATTGGACAGCCATCATTGATGTGAAATTTTTTTGGCCCCACCATTTGATTGACCCCATTAATCACAAGATCACAACCTAGGCCAAAAAAATTATAAATAAGTTGCGATGATGTGACTTGACATTCACTTTAACCATTAGTTGTCATCACAACATTGCAAGTTAAAATATCACTTGTTCTTGACTGTTGTGATGATGCAGTACACCTCTAACGGTAACCCTAAATGTCTCAATCATAACATCATGAGGCTAATTGGAAGTTCAGCTTGATGTCTATGAACATACGATCAAACAACCCATCGGTAGCGACTAGAACGGGGCCGGTAAAAGAATGCATAAGTCCCCCTACAACGAGTGGCACTTAAATGATATGACTGCCTAAGATGATCAATGGAGAAAAGAAGAAGACCAAAAATGGATAAGGAAAGAAGCCTTAAGGGTTTATGGTTTTCAGCCTTGGGGAATTATGTAGGGTTTAGCTACTAGGTTATCTCAGATTGATTATTTGCATGACTAAGGTTGACACAAAAATATCAATATTTATGGCAACTCAGAGAGGTGTCAAGCCTTCTTGGCAAATGGATCAATAGCCTATGGGATTCAATTGGGCATAGAGTCAAAATATAGGTTTGCAACAAGAAATAAAATCCTTCCCATGTATCCTACAAAAAAGGGGGGGCAAAATTCTGCCATTCTAGGAAAGAGCAAGTTGTGCTCGTGCACTTCTCGGAAAGTTGAAAGCTAAGATAATTATTTGCAAGGGCCTAAAATCACCTCAAAATCAAGCCTTATGGCGAATGCCATTGACTGTAATGGGAACGGCCTCGCCACTAAGTCTGGATAGGTGGAAATAATTTCCTTCCTTGCAGTTGGTGATGACATATGGGCCACTCCAAACTACATCAAATTTGGAGTTCCTACTTGGTTTGTCTTGGTCAACATCCCACTTTAGGACAAAATATCCAACCTCAAAGGTCCTAAAAGTGGCCTTTTTATCAAAACCCCTTTTTACCTATCCCTGATGTGCCTTAAGGGCCTACATAGTTGTCCCTCTAAATTCTTCTAGCTCCATAAGCTCTGCATATCTAATTTTTATGGCATCATTATCCATGAGCTCTAGTTGATATGATAAGTCAAGAGAGGACAATTCAAGAGATAAAGGAATCCTTGCTTCTCTTCAATACACCAACATGAAGGGTGAATTGCCAATTTCTCTCTTAGGTGTAATTTCGTCAGCCCATAGGATCGTTCTTAACTTTAAATACCAAGACCTCTGGTAGTCATCTATAGTTCTCTTGATGATCCTGGTGAGGTTCTTATTGGAGGACTCAGCTAGGTCATTCCCTTGGTGGTAGTAGTTTGATGATGTCTACAAATAGATGGCATGCCTAATTGGCCATGAACTGATTTGAGCTCCAACAAAAACCTTAGCGTTGTTAGATATGATAGTGGAAGGGGCAGGAAATCTTGCTATAATTTCATTAAAGAATTTGACCATTGAATTTTTAGTAGCATCCTTCAAGGAAACTGCCTTTTTCCACCTTGTGAAGTAATTTGTGGTGGTCAAAATCCACTTATGGCTAGCACTTGATAGAGGATTAATTGGGCCAATGAAATATAGGCCCTACCTAATAAAAGGTTGATCAGTCTGTATAGAATGAAGAGTAAGGGTGTATAACCTTTTTTTTCCTGAAAAGGAAGCACACTTTTTGTACTTTCTCACCCACTTGTGTGAATCACTAAATAGGGAAGGCCAATAGTAGCTTTCCCTATTTATCTTCATTGTTATGGCTCTTGCAGATAAATGGAAACCTGAGGGACTATCATGAAACTCTTCTAATAGTCTATTGATCTGATCTTCTTTGATACATCTCAGTAAGACCCCATGAAGATCCCTTTTAAATAAAATGACATTCACTAATACATAAGGAATGGACTGAAACCTGAAGTGTCTCCTCTTAGTTATGTCAAAATTATGAAGGTAATTACCATCACTTAAGAAGGTAGTCATGTTTTTCAAGCAACTAGTTTGTACATGTTCATTGTTGGCTTGGTATTCTTCTTCTTGTAGCACAAGGGTAGCCTCTGGGTCTATTTCAAAAGATGAAACAAATTGTTCACATAGGCCTTTTCCTCTTACCAACTTGGTGATTTTGATGTTGAGGTCACATTAAATGACCTTAGTGATCCATCCAGCCCTCTTCTCACTAATATCCTTGTTTAAGAAGAAATATTTCACACTTGCATGTAGGACTAGGAGATGGATCCGATTATTGGATTACATTTGTCTAAACTTCCTCAATGCCCTAACCATAGTGATGACTTAATTTTACATGTAGCTATACTTAAGTTCGCAATCTTTTAGGCCATCATTGAAAAGGCAATGCATTTCTTTGTGTTTTCTTCATTTAATTGTGTCAATACAACTGAGATGCTAACTTACCCTCCTAAAGTATAGAGAATGAAGTCCTTGTCATATTTGGGATTTACTAGGGTAGGGGCATGAGCAATTGCTTGTTTTATTTGTTCAAAGCTAACTTTTCCCTCCTTGGTCCATTTAAAAACCAGATCCTTATTCAACATGGTTGTGGGAGGTTTAACCATGGTAGTCAGGTTTGGAATAAATCTCCTTACAAATTTGATCCTAGCCAAAGAAACTTTTCTTTTCATGACTTGGAAGTGGGAGAGAAAGAATGGCCTCCACCTTTTCTAGATATATAGCCAAGCCATCCTTTCATACAATGTGACCTAACAACTTGCTCTAATCGATAGCAAATACTAGGATTCAAGGACACACCATACTCTCTGCAATTCTTGAACACTTGTTCAAGATGACCATGTTGGATATTGTTGTTGCTAGGATATGTTGTTGTCATTGATGTCAACATATTCCTGTGTTTTGGTGTTCCCATGATTGCGGAGACTTGATCTGGTTGGCTTATTTTTTTAATATGTTGAATCAACTAGAGATACTTGATTCAGTGCTAGTTTTATGATGCTATGTGGTGATTTGGTCGAGTTAAGGATTTTGGTATGAGGATTGTGTTAAAAGCTAGGGTTTCCTTTTCACCAAAAGATTGACCTGTCAATGTCTGATACAACCACTAAACTTATAGAATCCATCGGAGGCTATTAAACCATGTCGTGAACAATCCCCCTCCCAGTGTCACTCATTGTGGCCCACGTGATTCAAACCTGTGACCAAGATCTGATACCACTTGTTACAAGCTAGGGTTGTTGTTGTACCAAAAGATCAACATGTCAATGCCCGATACAACAACTAGACTTATAGAATCCATAGGAGGTTGTTAAACCATGTTGTGAATCCCCATGAGGGATGTTGGCCCACTGCCAATAGATTGGTTTTTCAGTGTTTAGTATTGCAGTGTTCTGGTATTTGATCTATTATTCTTCGGAATGATTATATCTTGAGTTGTAGATCTGGGAGAGTGTTTGGGATTTCATGTGTATCTTTAATTTAGATGGTTCATGAATTGGTGCCCTGCAAGTTATCTTTCTAGTCCTAGTTGTTGTTGTTGAGTGTTCTTGAGTATCAGTGTATTGATCAATGCAGATTTGATTAAGTGGTGTTGGTGCAGCTATTGCGGATGGTTCTAACGTGCATGTTGGTGTTTCCTAGTCATGTCCTCTTTGTTTTGTTGGTCTGGATTGACCATTGTGCATGTTATTGGGGATCTTATGGGTCCAGTGATGTTCTTCGTGTTATGCAACATTTTTGGTGGTGTAGTGTGTTGCGGATGATCTTGGCAAGATTTCTAGTGGTGTTGCATGTTCGAGGATTTGATTTGGGTCCATGCTATATCCTCATGGCATTGTATTGGTTTGGTGGTTGATTTATTTATCATGCGATGTAATTTTGTAATTAGGTCTTAAGAGTTGATCTAACCTTGTAGTCAAGGTTGATGATTTGTATAAATAGGTGTCATATTCATTTAATTTGGATATCAATGGATGCTAGGTGTTGTGTTTGCATTATCAGAGAGTGGTGTATCTATGAACAAGAAAATTCATCTTTTGGTGTGAAGTGTAGAGCAGAGAATGTTGTACGGTAGACAAATGTGCTTAACTGGAACTGTCATCAGGAATTTGGAGATCCTATTCTTTCAGTTCATGTAAATTGGATTGTTGTTTGAATGTTCTTGTAAGGTAATGAACCTTCCCTGAGGGTTGTAGCCTTTCAGGTTGTCATATCTTGAGCAATGAGCTCTAGGCAGTGTGTCTAAATGCATGTGCATTCCCCATTGTAATATCTACACATACTACTACAGAGTATCATCTTATTATGGGTAGGTTCCCACTGTGGTTTTTCCCTTAACCGGTTTGTCCATGTCAAAATCTTGGTGTTATGTATGTTGTTATTGTGTTTTTTTTTTCTTGGTGCAATTGATCAGATATGAAGTTGAGCTTAAATTGTTTAATCCAGTGAAAACTAATTCACCCCCCCTCTCAGTTTTCCTTCAATGTTGTTGCCAACAGACCAAAGTGATTTTTTGCATGCTTGGAATACATGGTGATATCATCTAAACATATCCATACAAACCCAGCTAATACTTCTTAAAGGCCATATCCATGGATCTTTGAAATGTGGCACGTGCATTGGTTAGTCTGAATGGTATGTTACAATATGCATAAGTGCCCCATTTAGTAGTAAATGTAATCTTAAATTGATCTGATTATATCCTGAATATCCATCCAAGAATGAAAATCTCTCTAAGCCACTTACTTTAGACAATAATTGTTCCATGGAAGGAAGGGTATAATAGTCTTTGAGGGAGGCCCTATTGAGATCCCTAAAGTTTACACATGACTTGATTTCCCCATTCTTTTTCTAACTGGAACAAGATTAGCTACCCAAGAAGAGTTTTTGATTGGAAAAATTATATTAGACTCTATGATCTTGGACAACTCTTTTTCTCATTAAGGGTTCAACCTTGGGATTTATAGATATTTGTCTCTATCTAACAGGCTTTGCATTTCGATCTAGCTCTATGGTATGTTGGGCTAAACTAGGGTCAAACCCCTTTAGGTCTTTATAAGTAAAAGCAAATATGTCATTTTATTCTTTACAGAGATTAGTGAAGACCTATTGCTCTATTTTTTAACATAACTTTCCCAAGTTGAAAAAATTTTCATCAACCATTGAGATTGGCTTGTAATCCCCTTTCCTTGCGGCTAGGTTCATAGCCTTCCCCTTCACTTGGTCATCTAAATTGAAGATCCTCTCCAGGGTGATTAATCCTTTACGTAACTTTTTTGAATTGAACCATATGATTTGATCTCCATATTGGTTATGCAGTAGGGATTGGTTCTTAGTGGAGAGATCTACCTCGTCCTATAAAAAATTGACAATTTATTGATCAAAATCAAATACTTGCCAATTCACATGATTGTTAGGCACAGTAGGCCTAACCACAAGACTGATCTATTGCTCTTTCTTCTTAGTAACATGGGTTGGTATTTAATGTTGAGCACTAATTGTTGCTAGCCTATCAGCATGTTTGTTTTGATTTCTAGGGACACTAGATATGTTGAAGGCTTCAATCCCTTCCATTAGGTCCCAAACTCTATGTTTGTAAGCTTTGAGAAGGTTGTTCTTGGTTATGTTTTGAGATCTAATATATTAATAGCCAACTCACTATCTCCATGTGCATGTAGGGATTTGATCCCTCTTCTTTGTACTATTTCGAGACCTAAGATCAAGGATTCATACTCAACCACATTGTTAGTGCTGCTAAAATGAAGATTGAATGAGAAATAGTATTTCTCCTCATCAAGAGAGATGAGTAATACACCAGCCCCTACACCATTTTTGTTTCTTGAGACATCAAAAAAAATGTTCCACAACCTCTTGATGTCATTGCATTCTTTGTTGAGATTGCAAATAGGAGTGTTTTCCGCATGAATGCAATAATTACCAAGACCTATATTTGTAACCTCACTAATTGGGTCGAACTGGAAAGCATTGGCCCTATCATAAAGTATACAATCAAGGACCCCTCCAAAAGAGTAGCAAGGTCTCTAATCAAACAATCATCTTTCTCATTATGGATGGTACAATTCATATTTATAGGGCTTGAAATATAAGGCCCAATGTAATCTTTTTCAATAGGTTCATCCTTTATGGTAGCCTTTGTACCATATCTTGTTCTAAATAGCACATGGGATCAATATAAAGATGGATGTCCACCTATCTTGGTAGTAAATTCTCTTGATAAATTGACAACAAAGAAGATAGGGAGATTAATAACTATAATGTCTTGCAAGATACTACAACCAAGGCATGCATGCAAGGTCAAACATAAGTCCTTGATTACCCCCACTATCTGAACTAAAGTTCCATCAAGTTATACAACCCCTTTAGTCACAGGTTCATATTTAATACATAGATAGTCAGCTACATTCTTAGAATGATCGAGCTACTCACTTATATCATGCAATTGTGGACTAAACTATCCCCTATAATCAAAGCAAGATAGAAAGGAGGTGGCCTAGTGATCTTATTAGAATTTTTTACCTCCTTGGGTTGCACCAAACTTATTGAAGTAGATGATTTGCTTGTTATTGATGTCTCCCCTATATTGTTGATGTCCTTTAGGGTCTCTTGGAGAAAATCTCTCTATGATGGCATAGAGAGAGCATCCCACATGGAGAGATTAAGATTATATTTCTTCATTTTCTCTACAATGCTAAAGGAAACCATAGCCTTGATAGGACCCTTAGCAGTGCAAAGGTCTAGTTTTGTTACTAAAGTAACTTTACGATCCTCCTATCTCTTTCTACTCTAAGTCATATCTTGATCTTTGTTTGGAACAGCTATCTAGTCTAGAGTTTTTGGATTTATGGTATGTGCAACAACTTGTGAAGCTTGGGTTGTCATAGAAGATGCATCATTATCTATGGCCCTCCTCTTTGACCTAGTGTTACTTGCCATAGTGACATTATTTAATTGATTAACACCACAAAATTTTGCCTCATGCCAATTCATAAGTGTAGAATCCCCCTATGTATAGGTTGGACAACCATGAAATTGTTGTCATGAAGTTGTTGGTTCACTTTATGCTAGTAGGGCTTGAGAAAGCTCTCCACCTTGGCACGCAATCTGGTTGTGAGGTTGATTACGTAGGATACACCAATCCCGCTCTTAAGAAAGGTTGTTCTGCATTGGAACTATTGTCTTTGAGTTATTTTCAAGTGAAAGACTCAAACTACTCTAAGGTCTAGCATTGTTCCATTGGTTTTACCCTTGAAAAGGAATCCTATTCTACTCTTAACTCTAATTTTATGCTTGGTCGGCCCTGCCATTCTGAGATTGTTGTCTCTTAATCATAACCAACTCATTGCCAAAACCCTACATCATGGCTATTAGCTCATGTATCTCTATGGATAATGAAGTAGGTGCAAGTGTGATTTGTTGACTCATAGATGCTACTAGGAGAGGTGCAAAAATAGTTTTTTGTATAGAAGCCTCTAGGAATAGGGGTATTAGCAGCCTTGGAGCTATTTTTCTAGCCTATATTAGATGATTTTTTGCCTTTATGGCTATGTCATATGCATCTAGTAGGTTCTCTCCTCCCATCGATTGTATCATGGTAAAAATATCACTATTGAGAGCCCTTAAGAAATACAAGAAGGCATGATTGGAAGATGACTTGAAGCAGGGATTCTATCCCAAGTCTTTTGGAATCTATAATTGAAATCTCCCATCAATTCATAAGGTGCCCTCTTGATACTGGTCAACTATTCTACAAGAGATAAAAGAACACTCTTGTCTCCAAAGTGTTTGCATAATTTTTCTCCTAACTCATCCCAATTGTATACCATTATAGGGATTTACCCTTAAACGATGATGCAAGAAGTATAACTGCTACATTATCTTCAATTACATTAACTACAGTACAAATGCTAGCAACATCTTGGATATGTTCAACTGGGGTAACAAAGGTTTCACCAGTAAATAAGGGTATAGCTTTTAGGGAAGCCATTGGTATATCATCCTTTTGGGCCAAAACCAAAGGGTTGTCTCCATTAAAGGTAACCAAAGCTTGATTTCTAGGGACAGCCATATCGAATAATGGTCTACTAATATGAGGAGTGGGAGTCCTAGACTGTGAAGGTCTTGTAGTTGGAGGGGTATAATGAGACATAAGAGGTGTAGATATAACCATTTCAATGCCCCTAATCAGTGATAATGAAAGCCTACTCCTTCTAGAATTTGAATTTGAGAGTTTAGAATATTGAAAAATACCTCTAAAACATGCTCTTGTTTGAATTCGTGGCATGACATTACCAATAGGTCATGAACAAGAAACTAGATCTACCATTAGAGTCTCCAAGTGCTTGAATGATAACTACCTCCAAATGCCTAGATACTAAAAACAACACTAAATTCCTAGCATGTAAGTTGAAAATCTTATCCCACTGGGAGTGCCAAAAACTGTTGTCACAAAAGTTTGCACCCTTGTTCAACACTAATGCTCAACAACCTTATGAAACATGGAAACAACCTCCAATTGTGAGACCTTGTGCATGTGAGGTTGAATGTCTGGACAAGGTCGACTTCCTATTTAATCAAGGTACAGTATTGGACCAGCCCAACACTTATAAAAAAATACTTCTAAGCTTGATTCTAACGCTTGCAGAGGAAAAGGGAAAAGAACTCCTTAAAGGGAAATGAGAGGTGATGCACCTAGATTGAAATGTGTTTCTTTCCCCACCTTTCAATGCATAAGACATCAATAAACCGCCCAAAGAGATACAAAAATCCCAATCTATCAACTATTTCCAAACAAAAACAAAAAGGTTGGAACCTAATATGATGTTGAGAGCGATTGAGAGATATCCTCAGACAAAACACATAAGAACATTTAACAAAATCTGAAATTTTGGAAAAACAAAGAAAAAAAGATTGCAAATAAAAGGTGAATAACACACAATGTATTTGACAATAGAGATAAGGTAAAATAGATAATATATTAACATGAAGGCAAGGCAATTATAGTTGCAGAATTCATAGAATTTTATAAGATAAAAGGGAGAAGAATGCATAGAATATGTTACAAAATTCTCTTTATAGATCAGGCATAACTCAAATAGAACATTGGGTTCAAAACTCTAACTAGTTAGAGTTAGGTTATAGAGGAAAAGGAATCACATCTTATTTTATTGTTGCATGTCTAAAAGTGTACTGTAGAGCTGGGAAAGAACAACAATCTCTCAAAAATTATAGGAGGCCCTACATAGGATGGTGTATGATGTCCTCTATCAGACCAAAAAATCTTGTGTGCCATAAATACTCATGGGCAGCCCTATAAAACATCTAAAGAGTCTAGCAAGAGTAATGGTGATCACCCTAACATCTAGAAGTGGTCGAAGTATGATCCAAATCTGATTTGGGTCATCGATGAGGTTTATAAATTGATTTTCAACCATCAAGTTGGCAACCACCTCATTTGTTTGAATTCCAATGATCACTCCAAGTTTGAATCATGGTTGCTAGATCCTCCCCTCGTGCATGGATAAATGGTTGAGATGCACCTAGAAAGACCCTCAGAAGGATCCTCAATGATCGAGTAAAACATCATCATAGATCATGCCCCTAAACGAAATTGGATAGCCACCATTGATGTGAAATTTGGTTGGCCCCACCTTTTGACCAAGCCCACCAATCACGATATCGCAACCTAGACTAAAACATTTACAAAAAAGTCATGATGATGTGACTTGACATTCACTTTAACCATTAGCTACCATCGCAACATCGCGGGTTAAAATGTCACTTGATCTTGACTATCATGATGATGTGGCTGACCTCTAATGTTGACCCTTAATGGCTCAATCACAATATCACGAGGTTAACAGACAGTTCACCTTGATGGCTGCAAACATGCAATCAGACGACCCACTGGTTGCAGCTAGACTGGAACCAGTAAAAGAATGCATGTCGCCTTCCAGATGGTGGCACTTAAAATATATGACCACATGAGATGGTCAACAGAGGAAAACAACAAGGTCAAAAATGTCTAAGGCAAGAATCCTTAGGGCTTTGGGTTTTAGGCCTTGGGGAATTATGCAAGGCTTAGCCACTAGGTTATCTTATATCAGTTATTTACATGGTTAAGGTTGACACTTAAATGATATTACTGCTTGAGCCAGTCAACAGAGGAAAAGAACAAGGTCAAAAATGGGTGAAACTTAAGTGATATGATCGCCTGAGTTAGTCAACAAAGGAAAAGAACAAGGCCAAAAATGGCTAAGGCAAGAAGATTTTGTTGGAGATTGTTTCTGCTAGGATATGTTGTTGTCATTGATGTCAACATATTCTTGCTCTGGTGATTGCAGATTGGTTTATTGGGATTTTGGTTTGGTATATGGAATATTTATAATATCATTATATTCTTCTATATTGGTTTTGGTGATCCGGTTTTGCAGTTTGTTTTTTGATCAGTGCTTTGTAGAGTTCAGTATTTCCTCTGGTATATTTCGGTGTGATCAAATCTTGAGCTAAGTTTTTGGAAGATTGTTTGGGATGGTCTTATGTATCTTCATTGTAGATGATTCGTAATTTGGTTCCCCAAGAGTTATCTTTTCTTCATGACAATTTATGTTGTTTGAGTATTCTTGAGGTTCAAATGTTGATCGATGAAGATTTGATAAGTGGTGTTGGTGCAGCTATTACTGATGATTCTAACATGCTTGTTGGTGTTTCCTAATTGTGTCCTATTTATTTTGATGATCCACATTGATCGTTGAGTGCAGTATTGGTGTTTTTGTTTAACTGATGATGTTCTTTGTGTTATGCGATTTTCCCGGTGTAGCATGTTGCGGTTGATCTTTGTGTGATTTTCGGTGGTGTTGTGTGTTTGGAGATTTGATTTAGGTCCATTTTATGTCATGTATATCATTATATTGGTCTGGTGGTTGATATTTGTATCGTGTGATTTAATTTTCTAATTGTGAGTTGAGGGTTTAGCCGACCTTGTTGTCAAGATTGATTAATTGTATAAATAGGTGATATTGTCATGTAATTTTGGTATCAAGGTTGTGTCTGCATTATCAGAGAGTGGTGTATGTACAAACAAGTGATTTATCCTTTGAAATTATGATTAAGAAAAGATTGGTGTTGCAGAGTAGACAATTGTGCTTAATTGGAATTGTTATCAAGCATTTGGAGATGCTATTCTTTCAGTTCATTCATTTTGGATTGTAACCTGAATCTTGTTGTAAGTCAGTAAAACTTTCCTGAGGGTTGTAGCCTTTCGAGTTATCATATTTGAGCAGTGAGCTCTAGCCAGTGTGCCTAAATGCTGGTGCATTTCCCATTGTAATATTTTCACATATCACTGCAGAGTATCATCTTATTGTGGGTAGCTTCCCACTATGGTTTTTCCCCTAACCAGGTTTTCCATGTCAAAATATTGGTGTTGTGTGTTGTGCTTTCAATTTTCCTATCTTTTTTGTTGCTACAGTTTATCAGATCTATATTTGTGGTTAAGTTTGTAGATCCGATGAAAACTAATTCACTCCCCCCTCTTAGTTTTCCTTCATTGTTACTACCAATAATTGGTATCAGAGCTAGATCCTCCGAAAGAAACTTGATTGCTTGAGGAGATACAAGATGGAAACTGGAAGTGGAAGTGTTATCTTTAAGAAAGGAGACTCTGAGATTTGATGGAAGTAATTATTCTATATGGAAGAACTAGATCGAAGTGCACTTGAGATGTCTTGGAGAAGATTACTGGAAGATTACTAAGAATGTCTATTTTGTTCCTCCTAATGGACCAATTACTATTGATGAGATCAAGGAAGCTAAAAATAACATTAGAGAAAAGGAAGCATTGTTGAGTGCCCTGACTGATTCAAAGATGACTAATGTAATAGGACTTCAGACTGCACATAACATATAGGAGAAGCTTGAAACCAAGTTATGAAGGAGGTAAGCATAATACTAATGATGTTATGTATGTTGAAGGTTTGAAGCATAATCTTTTGAGTGTTGGACAAATGGTTGACAAAGGTTATGATTTGCAATTCAAGAATGGTAAATGCAAGATCCCCAATGCCTCTGGTATAGAGATTGCATTTGGAACTAAGACTGAAGGTAATATCTTTCATTTGAATGTTGGTGAGAAAAGTTGTTTGATTGCTCAGATTGATGAGAGTTGGTTGTGGCATAGGAGAATGTGTCATGTTAACTTTGATTCAATGATTAAGACAGTTCTATTCAACTTGTTAGAGATTTTCCTAAAATTATTAAGTTTGCTAATCCAATATGTAAAGAATGTCAGTTGGGTAAACAAACAAAGACTTCTTTCAAGAGAAAATAGTATACATCTAATGGATTGCTAGATCTTGTGCATACTAATTGATGATTATTTATGTGGATATTTTATGTTTCTAATTGATGATTACTCCAGGATGATGTGGGTTGTCTTTTTGAAGGAGAAATTAGAAGCATTAGATAAATTCAAGATATTCAAAGCAAAGGTAGAGACTGTTAATTTGAATGTTGCTACTACCAGTGGAGAGGTGCAGGAACCTAAAAATCAAAGTAATCAGAAGACTTCGAGGTATGTAAGATTGAATCATTTTGAAAATTAGATTATTAGAGATAAAAAATAAAGGTGTAATGACTAGAAGAAGGCTAGCTACTAAAGAGGTGTGTTTGATTTCTAAAATTGAACCTAAAGATGTTGTGGAAGCTTACAAAGATGAAAATTGGATGAGGGATATGGAAGAAGATTTGAATAAGATTGAAAAGAATAACATATGGGAGCTTGTGCCTAGACCTAAAGATAAGAATGTTATTGGTACTAAATGGGTATTCAAAAACAAATTAATGAAGTCAGTGAAGTTGTCAGAAATAGAGCTAGACTGGTATGCAAAGGATATTCATAGAAAGAAGGAATTGATTATGAGGAGAATTTTTCTCCAGTAGCTAGACTTGAAGCTATTAGATTGTTGCTTGCATATGTTGCTTATAAATATTTCAACGTATATCAAATGGATGTCAAGTCGGTTTTTTTTATGAATTGTGATCTTGAAGAAGAAGTCTACATTGAGCATCCTGATAAATTTTCATTATCAAATAATGGTGACATGGTATGCAAAATGAAGAAAGCTCTTTATGGATTAAAACAAGCCCCTAGAGCCTGGTATGCTAGATTAGATAAGTATTTGCTGAAATTGGGATTTAATAAATGTCTCGTTGATAGTAATTTGTACTTTAAGATTGAGAATGATAAAATCTTCATTGTTGAGGTCTTTTCTGATTATATTATTTTTGGAAGAGATGATGAGTTGAGCATGAAGTTTTCCAATGATATGCAGAAAGAATTTGACATGTCTATGATAGGAGAGATGAAATTTTTCTTAGGTTTGTAGATTTCGCATACTGGAAAAGGTATTTTTATATCTCAAACTAAATATATGAAGGAATTGCTAAAAAAGTTTGGGTTAGATGACTCCAAACCGGTTGGAACTCCTATGGTGACTGGTTGTAAATTATCTAAAAATGATGAGTATATGAAAGCTAATCAGTCTTTGTATAGATCTATGGTTGGTGGACTGCTATATCTTACTCAGAATAGATCGGACATTATGCATGCTATGTGCATGGTTGCTAGATATCAAGCTGATCCAAAAGAGAGTCATGTCACTGTTGTGAAGATGATATTCAGATAATTGAAGGGGACTATGGATTATGGTTTGTGGTATCTGAGGAATGATGATTTCATGTTATCAGCCTACTGATGTTGATTGGGCTGGTGATGTTGATGGCCAGAAGAGTACCTTTAGTGGTGCATCCTTTTTTAGGTAAGAAATTGATTTCATGGGCTAGTAAGAAAAAAGATTTAGTGTCCTTATCTACTACTGAAGCTGAGTACATTGTTGCTACTAGTAACTGCACTCAGGTAGTTTAGATGAAGAAAATTTTGAAGGATATCAGAGTTATCTATGATGAGCCTACTATCATATATTGTGATAATTCCAGTGCTATTAACATGTCAAAGAACCCGGTGCAACAGTCAATCAAATATCATTTATTGAAAGAAAAAGTCTATGAAAAAGAAGAAAAGTTGGACCATGTATCTACATTTGTCTATTTGAGAGACAAGTCTACCCCTCCTGATGAGAACTGGATGCATTGAGTTGCATCAATCTGGTGGACTTCACAATATTATTTCTTTATCTGGATCTATAAGTTGGTGCTACTCCTCTGGTGGAGTAGTATGTCGGATTGGTTATCTGTAATGAGAATCATGATTTGTTTATCTAAGGGGGAGAGTAAGTTTGTCTTTTTGTTTTGAGATCTTTGGCATTGTTGTCAAAGGGAGAGAGAAGCATATGACAAACTTTTTTATCTACTTGATCTTAGGAGGAGTCTATTGGAGATATTTTCTTTCTTTGCATTGATTTTTTTTCACATGCATATGTTGCCATCAATGCCAAAGGGGGAGATTGTTGGACATTGTTGCTTTTAGGATATAGTGTTGTCATTGATGTCAACATATTCCTGCTTTGATGATTCTAGATTGGTTTATTGGGATTTTGGTTTGGTGTATGGAGTATTTATAGTATCATTATATTATTTTGTATTGGTTTTAGTGATCCAGGAAGCTTAATTGGTCATATCATATGATCCAGTTTTACAGTTTGTTTTTTCTGATCAGTGCTTTGCAGAGTTCAGTATGGTCAAGTTGATAAGATTAGGGGATATTAGATTGATAGTGATCTCACCATGTTATATCCCAATAACTTTGATACTATACAATATTATGTCACTAAGGCAAAAGAGTTGAGGGAACAACTCAAGGATTGTGGCATTGATAAGAAGGATACTCATTTGATCTTAAATTTGATGGGAAAGCTTCCACAAGAATATGCAACATTTGTTTCTAGTTTCCAAACCCATAGGATGAAAATGGGTTCAAGATACACAATGCCTACATTTGATGCTTTTGCTGAAATGTTGATGATGGAACAAACTAAGTTGATAAGCATGGGCATTCTTAAGGCTTATAAGTCTCAAGAATTAGTGAAAAATCAAGGGAATAAAGGAAATCAAGGAAAGGACAACTCCAACAAGAAGAAATGGCAATCAAAGCCTAAGGAAAAAGCACCATCTTCTCCATAACAAGGAGATTCATCCTTTTCCAAGAGGGAAAATTCACCAAAGAGGGAGAGACCTACTTGTGCTTATTGTAAAAAACTTGGTCATGAGGAGCATTGTTGCCATTCTAAGAAGATTGATGAGCTCACACACATCCTCAAAAACCATAACATTGATTTGCCTAATGTCTACAAGAAGGATGATTCATCAAATTCTACTTCCTCGTAATCAAAAGGGAAAGGGAAATCATTCATGGCTTCTACAAGTGGAAAGACTCACTCTTTTGGGACAAGAAAAGGAAAAGTTCTTTGTGCTACTACAAGTCATGAATCAAGGAGATGGCTTCTAGATTCAGGGGCTTCTCATCATATGGTATCTTTGCAGTCTATGTTCTCTACATTTGATCCTTGCACCATGCCGCAGATTTTGATAGGCAATCATACATACATGGATGTGATTGGGAAAGGATCTATTGCCATTGGAATAACTCCTTCAATGATGTGTTGTGTGTGCCTCATTTGAAAAACAATCTTCTTTCCATCTATCAAATCACACATGGTGCAACTAAGAGAATTGTGGAGTTCACACCTGAGTCAGTTTTCATTAGAGACTTGGAGACTAGAGCTATCATTGTGACTGGGGTGGTTGATCATGCATCTCGGTTATACTCCTTTTCAGATTTTGTTGATGATAATGATTTCAAATATGATGATTCTACACATGATGATCACACTTCTTGTGATGATTTAGATTTTGAGGAGAACTTTGGGTACTTGAACATGGGAATTCTCACATGTGACCCCGTTCTTGAGCCTTGTGTTTCATCTCCTCCTATTGATATCACATCATCTATTTCACTTGATGATGTAGCTATCGTGATAGTTTTACCTTCATGTGATTTAGTGCAACAGGATATTCATTGTCTTCCAGCTTCAGTTTCTTGGGATGATTACTTGACAGACATTGCGGGTTTGTTTGTGGAATCCTACATTGCAGATTTGGGAGACATCATTGATGATATTCATCTTCTCTTTGATGAAGATGATCCTTCTTTGATTGTTGCGAGGGAACACTCTGACCCTCTTGTTCACTCTTTACATGATCATTCTTTCGAGTTTGATATGATTGTGGATTTTTATTTACAGTAGTTGGAGGAGGTCTCTTTATGCTTAGAGGAGACATGTGATTCTTTGGGATATGGTCTACATCCATCTCCACTATATCTTGGAGTGCCTTTTTTAGAAGTGTGGGGCAGTTTACCACCTTTGGAAGGGGTATCTTTCATCTTCGACATGGGGACACTTGAGTAGTTTTCAAAGACTTCATTCATCATGAGTTTTTTTCATACATCTTCCCTTCATGATTGGGGAGACTTCATGGCTACACCTTTGGTTTTGTTTCTTCCTAAGGGGAGGAATGTTGTTCAACATTCATGGAGCAGTTTCTTCATACATCATTGAGCTTCTATCATTGGTGCAGATTCTACATTGAGGGGGGGTTTGCTAGCTTCTCTTCTTCTCTCATATGGGGGGGGACTTTTTCCTCACATGGGGTTTTGTTCCTCACATGCTTCTATGAGAGTTCTCTTTGTATAGCTTTCATCTCTCTTTTGGGGAAGGGTTTTTTCCCATTGGTTTTTTCTCTCTTTCCCCACTTTGTGAGAGATTTCAGTGCATTGGTTTGCATGCATTTGCATTTGTACATGGGTATCTAACATGTCCTTGTAGTCGGGACCCATCCTACATTGCTTAGTTGCATTGTAAACTTAAGTGCATTCCCCTAAGTTGCACTTAAGGGGGGGTGTTGGTGTAAATAATTATTTATCATGGATATTATTACACCTTACTTAAGTTTACGTAGGAAATGCATTTCATAGTAGTTTGGGTATGAGACACTTGGGTGTTTGTGCCACATTGGGATAGTGTGTGTAGGATAATTTGCACCTTTTATGGTGTTGATCTTGTTACTACTCTATCATATCCACTTATTGTGGAGTGATAATTCCACCTTTGGTGGGTCATCCACCTCATGTGGAATATTTTATTGTTTCTCCTACCTACCACCCCTATTTCCTACCTACCCTTGTTTCTTATTGAACCACATGTCATGTTTATGTGCTCACATATCTATATTGCCTTGCCTATATATGTAGGCTCATATTCATTGCATGAACAACTATTAATCTTTTTTATCTATTGATGAGAATACAATTTATTCTTGTCTCTCTATTTTATATATTTCATTGATCTCTTGATCTTCGCAAAATCTCACACTCCTACCTACCACACCTATTTCCTACCTACCCTTGTTTCTTATTGAGCCACATGTCATGTTTATGTGCTCACATATCCATATAGCCTTGCCTATATATGCAAGCTCATATTCATTGTATGTAACTGTTTATGGTAAAAATGGAAACAACAATATTGAAAGACAATGAATTAAACCACAAAACCCTAGCCTAACAACAACAAAGATTTACCATAACATATGAAGACTACCTAAGATAATGCAAATTAATGAAATTACAAAGATTATACCGTGACATGTCCAATAGGGTTTGGATCTCTATTCTTCCTATCTCCATTGATCTTGCTTGATATATTTGCTCTCAGATTTTATGTGTGCACAAGAGCTCAACAAAAAATGGAAATGTGGTTGCAAGTAGGCTTGATTGCATATGAAAGTTCGAATGCTAGTTCAGGAGGGCTTAGGATGCTTGGAAGGGGTTGATAATGAAGGAAGCATCTCCTTATATAGAAGACACTTTAACAAATGGAAGGATAAGATTAAGAGGTGTAAAAGATAAATGGTCGGCTAGGATTAGAGGATAAGTAAAATAAATAAGAAAATAATGAGAGGGTAGGTAGTGTAGGAATTAAGAGTGTTGGCATATGTGCAGAATATGTTGACATGATGATATTGTGTTGTCATTGATGTCAATATGCTGAAAGAATGAACCAGTAATATATTCAAGAGAGAACCGGTAATATGCTGAAAGAGAACTGGTAATATGCTAAAGAGTGAACCGGTAACATGATGAAGAGTGAATAGGTTTATTGAAGTTAAGCAACTGGCAAAGTAAACCTGCATAATGATGAGAACCGGTATATGTGCTAAAGGTGAAGCGGTTTAATATGGTATGACAACCAATTGGTAGTCTCAGCTTACGAGTTTCTGGTTGAAGTGTTTCGAGCCTGTGTAATTCAACTGATGGCATTGTGTGATGAGTTAGCATTATATGGAGATCAAATCATGTTGCCACAGCAACCTCGTGCACGTGAAGGATCTTGCATGAAGGAGATTGATCCTATCTACCTTAGGAATGTGTGAAGTCTCTACAAACTATGGAGAACATGTGATGGGTTATCACCTCCAAGAAGCGGTGAAGAATGAACGATGGAGAATATCTTGAGATCTAATCAAGACCGTTGTATTCAAATGCAAAGTGTTCAATGGTCAGGATTGAACCGACTGAATTGCTCAACCTAAATGTTTAGGGTTTAGGGTTTATGTTATCGACCTATCTATTTCCTATAAGGTCAATGTTGTGTTTCATGTTGAAGTTGTTGGCAAATGTTGTGTGTGTATCTAAGTGCAAAGATACGTGATTCTTGCCAAACCAGATAAGACGGTTGATACCTGCATAGTGTGTATGCAAAAGAAAGGAACTAAAGTGGGTCTACATAGGCATTGAGTGCTATTACCAGATAATTGTAATACCTATTGATCTCTAATCACTTCAACAGTTGGAAAATCCCTTAACAGGGTAGCTTTAACCACCTTGCTGTAAATCCTTTAACGGGGTGACTCAAAGCCATTGTGTTCATAAAATCCTCTAACAAGGTAACCCTTAACTGGGTTTAACCCTTAACTGGGTATTCTAGCCATCCCTTAACCAGGTGATCCTTAGCAGGATCGGTTCCTAACAAAACTTGTTGTAACATTCTTTAACCAGACTAGGCTCCTAACAAAGCGGACTTCTAAAGAGTTCAAAAATAGCTTGTGGGTATTCATCCCCACCGTTGTTTTTCCCTGTTGAGTTTCCACGTGAAAAATATGTGTCATATGTGATGTCTTTTTCATGTGATGCTATGTTGTTTTCTATCAAGCGGTGAATTATGATGATCTAGAAAGTTATTATATTTCTGATGATAAATTACTTGTTTATGCACAAGGATAATGTGGAAATGAGGGTGTAGGTTGTGTGGTAAGATAAGTGTTTCTAGTTTATATCTTTCACAGTCTCATTGTGCTTAACTGGTAGTATTTTGGTTTATGACCAGTGTTAGTGATTGCCAGTCAAGTTCACTATTTGCAATCAAACCGGTTCAGGAAAAGTTATTGTACCTGTACTGACTCACCCCCCCCCCTCTCGGTACCGGTTTGGTACTCATTGTTCATCATTGTGCTATCAAAGAGATGAATGACATGTGTCATGGGTAGAAAAGGCTAATGAATTAATTAAATAAGTAAAGATTTATTTAATTAATAGAGGAAATGGGATCAATTAAATAAATAAGATATTTATTTAATTTAAGAAAAAGGATCATTTAAATAAATAAAAGTATTTATTTAAATGAGAAATAAGGATAGAAGAGGGTAAATGAATTAATTAAATAAATAAAGATTTATTCAATTAATAGAAGAATTAGGCTAAAATAATTAAATAAATAAATTTATTTATTTAATTAGATAGGACAATTTTAGGTGTCTACATTTTGCCCCTCTTTTAGATAATGCAGCTTGTGGCGTTGTTTCAAAGAAGATAAGATGAACTAATACAAAGTTGCCCCAAGATGGGAATGATATTTCCCCTTGAGAGATTGGATGAAAGTGTCTGAAAGGATCGCAAACAATCTCTCGATAAGAAAGAAAGGCTAGAAAGGACTGACAAGATAGGATAGAGTGACAGTCACGGGATAAAGAAGACTAACTCGAGAGACTAGGGCTAAGGTAGTCTATAAGATAGACTATGAGGGAAAACATCCTCATTGTCATCCACACACCTAAGAGATCAGAGTATAGAGAGAGTAGAGAGAAGTCAGTAGTCAGCAGTGATGGCATTGGTGCACAGATTTGATCACATTCGCCGATATCAAAGGCCAATAGATGCAAGAGAGTCGATGAGTACCACAAAACCTCCTTGTACCTTACTGCATTAATTGTTGTCATAAATGCATTCTAGGTAGGGTATTAAATGTGCATTAGGTAGGGTGAAAAAAAAATGTCAAGCAGGGTAAGAAATGCTAAGGCGCATCTGTGTTGGTGCCAGGCAAGTCTGGGTAGGCTAGGTGGGTCTATGTCAAGTTTAAGCACGTATGTGGTTTTAATAGAATATGTGTCCAATGCGAGTGTGTCTATGAAATACAGGTGCATTTGTACGAGACAGGCGCATCTATGCCGAACAGAGGCACATCTATGTGATTCGGGTGTTTCTGTGCAGGGTAGGCGCGTTTGTGAAGTATGCAAGCGTGTTTGTGTCTTCAATGCACGTTTATCTCTTCAAGATTGAATCAGCAGTTCTATGATAAACATACGTTGTCGATTGGATAAGCTGCTGAGGAGGATACACTCAAACAGGTCCTCTAGGGAATACTAGGATAGTAGATAAGGCTAGGATTGACAATTCTGTGATAGAACATATGTTGCCAATCAGGAAACTACTCAAGAGGATACACTCAAGAAGAGCCCTAGGATAGGATAGAGCGAGGCACTTTGTGATGAACACGGAGTACCAAAGAAATTGACAATTTTGTGATAGAACATACGTTGTCAATTGGATTGGGCTGAAATTGACAATTTTGTGATAGAACATACATTGCCAATTAGATAAGCTACTCAAGAGGATACACTCAAGTAGGTTCCCTAAAAGATACAAGCATCACTTTGTGATGAACAGGGAGTACTACTAGGATAGAGTGCCATATGATAGATATAAGCACTAGGATAAAAAGAAACACTTTGTGATGAACAAGGAGTATCACTAGGATAGAGTGCCATATGATAGATATAAGCACTAGGATAAAAAGTAGGACTTTGTGATGAATAGGGAGTTCCACTAGGATAGAGTGTTATATGATATATATAAGCACTAGGATAAAAAGTATCACTTTGTGATGAACAGCGAGTACCACTAGGATTCACATAGTTCATTTGCTTGACTGAAAGAGGACCTACCAATGTTGGAGTCATGGGAGAGATTCCCTTTGACTTAGAGTTTGTGAGAATAGCTGACATTTGATGATAGAGGAGAAGTGGAAGCTATGGGCTAGCAATATATTATGTATGTGCCTGAGTTTCGAGTGAACATGGGATTGTTGATTGCATTAGCTGAGAGATGGCACTTAGAGACATGTACATTTCATTTGTCAATGGGTGAGATGACAGTCACCTTAGAGGATGTATGTAGGATACTCATGATACCGATCATTGAGGAGTTAGTTCCTTACGATCGAGAGGGAGATAGGATGCACTGATACGAGCATTTCAAGATCCATGACTGGAGATGAGGGCTAGACATGTAGCTTGGGACACCATGACATAGACAGGATTGGCACTATCGGTGGTGCTGGCAGGAGTTATCAGTGGGTTCCTCTATCCAGACAGGGCGACATGAGGGTTGGTTGTGGGATGGGGGAGGACTCTAGAGACATTGGTGACTGAGCATACCAGGATTGCATGGGGGTCATGTCTGCTGGCCCACTTGTATTATGATTTGCATTAGTTTGTATCATGCATCAATAAGATTGGGATGCGGAGTGACATTACTATAGGTATGGGCATATGAGCATCTTCTGGTTACATGACCGATACACTTTAGAGGCAGAGACATGGGTGCAGTTATGTGCATTTGTATGATATGATTACTTCCTAGCCACGGATTGGGAGGCTAGAGTATTGGCAAAGGGTGATTGATGAGATAGACAGTGTAGTATGGAGGCCTTACTTAGACTGTAATGAGTGGGAGGATGATACAGTAGACCTACCATATGTATTCAGGAGCAAATATCTGATAGGGAGGACACCATATATTATTGAGAGGTAGTTGATAGATAGGGTATGTAGGCAGTTTGATAGGATACAGCGGATGCCACGGGGGTCGAGGATGTATGCACAGACAATGAGGGATCGGGTGCATTTAGGTCCGTTATTGTCATATGATCAGGCTATGACACAGATGTTGGAGATGGTTCCCATGACTTGGGACATTTGGGTAGATGTAGAGGATGCAGAGATGGATGCAGAGTACACTACATATTGGGGAGAGCATCTATTTCCATGGTTGACGGATCCAAGGGAGTCGATAGAGGGAGATGGTGGAGGTGATGGAGATGATAGTGGGGATGGTGGAGGTAGAGGCTGATGGCGGAGGCGGCGCGTAGTGGTAGAGAGGAGAGTGGCTCAGAGTAGAGAGCAAAGAGGAGAGATAGATGCATGTAGTGATGGGTAGAGGTGGATTGTCATTACAGGTGCTAGTAGCATAGGTTCCCAGACAGGTACAAGGATGGGGATAGCCACAGGAGCAGCCACCTGGACAGGGTGAGGGGAGAGAGGAGGAGGATGAGCTACTATCCTTGAGGGAGATCTATTAGGGATAGGTGGATGAGATATGGAGAGAGATACAGCTAGGCTCAGGAGATAGCTGAGGGACACTGAGTGGGAGAGGGATTGGGCTATTCAGTGCAATACAGAGGCTGAGATAGCACTGAGGGCAAAGAGACAAGCAGCAGAGGACACAGGGGCTAGATACACCTATGTTCTGTAGGCAAGGGAGGACATAGCCTACTGGAGAGACCTTTACTATGGAGTGGTACCACCAAATCAGTGGGCTAGGAGCTTTTGGAGACAGTCGCAAATGACAACGACCTCTGGAGGGAGAGACAGGAGACAGATGTCTAGTGGTGGGGTCATGGGTCCTCCACCACCACCAGATAGAGGGGGTAGGAGAGAGGACCCTGGGGTAGGTCCTTCGAGGGCTTAGACTTTGTCAAGGCCAGCTGGCTCTGAGGGAGGGAGTTCATCATAGCCTTAGAGGGCTCCCTATGTATCAGTTTTGTATGATGATGTAGACACCTTCGGGTGATTGTAGCCATATGCATTTTGACATCATTGTATCATGACACTTATGATTTTGATATATATATATATGAGATGATTTATCCTTGTGGCACCTATATGCATGTGTACCTATGTGATGTTGCTTCTATGTGATGCTTGTTTATATATGATGCTTATGATATGGATGCAAATATGTATACATGATGAAATGCAATTTTTTTGTTCTTTTATGTTTTATATATTATGCATATGTAAATGTGAATGTATGAAATACAAATGAATATGATAATGCAAATAATTATTTACATGATGAAAATGTAAAATGTGCTAACATGTGTTATGTGCAGGATGTGATGTAATTGTGATATTTATATGTATGTATAAAATGCTAAAATGTGATAATGCAGGTGCAAACTACATGAAATGCAAATATTTTTGGTGTGTCATTATACTCAGTCATGTGATAGCAGGCTACACAGACTCAAGAAGGATGATGGAGGTCAATCAAGAAAGGGGAATGAAAGATAGAAGATATGGAAGTGAAAGAGATTCTTGTGCTATTATCATCATTGAGCTTTATTATGACAAATAGGTTATGACAATTAGATAAATGCTTGACCCAGAAAGTCATTCTACTTGTTTGTATGGAGATCAGACAGTTTCAAACAAGGAATGACCCAGTTCATACTAGACTCAAAGTGTCCTCATATCCTTGGACAATTCATAGCATTACTAAGAGACAATCCATAGACAGCAAAGAAAAAAAGGTGACGATACCCCATCCTCACCTTTCTAGTCAAAGACATCCTGGAGATAAAATCTCTAGTCAGAGACATCCCGGAAAAGCTAAAAGACATGTCACCGAAAAGATAAAATTGAAAAGAAAACCAAGACTCGACACCAACATCCATTGTAGTCCTCAAGTTTAGTGTCTCTTGTCACTTGTATAAGATTTGTTTGATTGTGGTCACAATGTTTACTTTCACAAAAGGATAGATAGCACTGAACCATAATGTTGTTTGAGTCTATTGAAAGATTTGATTTGTTTAAGACAATTGTTGTTGTCTCATCTAAAACTGACTGAATCCATGAAACTGATACTTTATTGTAGAGAAGATAGAACTTTATTGTGGATTGGCGATGCAAGTGTTGCTTTATTGTGGATTGTGCATGGATACACTGAAGAAAACTAGAAGAAACTGTACTCCTCAGAATGTGTGATGCTCTTAGTTCCACACCCATCACTAGACAAGATTTGCCTTAGCCACACATAGGAGCTGATTTATTATGGATGGAAAGGGGTGAAAAGGGAGGTTTTATTATGAATGGCTAACCAATCTTATGTAGATCAATAATAAGCCATGATGGGAATGGGTAATTTTATTATGGACGGATAGACTATGAGTGTGTGTAAAGTGAAAGGATGAGATTGAATCTTGAAAGAGGGAGGAGAAATGCCTCTACACATGATGTCGGTGACCTAGTTTTCACCATGTTACTTGCCCAAGGCACCACCGAAGTGTTTTTCACCATTCAACAAATTTATTTCTCTTTACTTTTTTTTCTTTTTTTATTTTTTTGTATTTTTGAATTTTTTGATTTTTGCATTTTTTGCTTTTTTTTTTTTTTTTTTAGCATTTTTGAATTTTTTGATTTAGGATACTCTGAAGAACTATGTGTAAAACCTACAAAGGTGCATGCTATTGATAGGATCCTCCAAAGGTTCACCATCTGGGGTTGAGATTTGATATGCACTGGATCCATAGGTTGTTGTAATGATGTAAGGACCAAGCCAATTTGGTTCGAACATGCCCTTGTTCTCTTTGTCTTGCTGATTTTTGGGATTTTCCTTGAGAACTAAGTCACCTACCTCAAATGTGTGAGGCTTTACCTTGTGATTGTAACTATGACTCATTCATTGTAAATAAGCCTTGAGATTATTAAAAGCAATTTGTCTTCGTTCATCCAATAGTTCTAGTTCTTGTAAGTGAGAGACCTTGTCGCCTTCATCACTGATAATGTTGTGCAAAGAGAATCGTAAAGATGGTAACTTGACCTCAATAGGAAAGATAGCTTCAGCACCATAGACAAGTGAATAAGGTGTGGCTCCTATAGGTGTGCGAACACTTGTGCGATAAGCCCAAAGTGCGAGATTAAGTTGGATATGCCAATTTCGGCCAACGTCATCAACTATCTTTTTTAGGATTTTAAGAATGGTTTTATTAGACGCCTCAGCTTGACCATTACCTTGGGGGTAATAGGGAGTGGAGAAATGATGGTTAATATGAAAGTGAGCACAAAGTTCACTAACATCAATTTTTTTGAAGGGACATCTGTTATCAGTGATGATGGAAAGAGGAATACCATACCAACAAATGATATAGTTGAGAATGAATGTAGCAATTTGTTTTCCAGTGCCTTGTGTGAGAGGCATGGCTTCAATCCATTTTGTGAAATACTTTATGGCAGTGATAATGAATTTGTGTCCATTGGAAGAAGGAGGGTGAATCTTGCCTATGAGATTGAATCCCCACTAACAAAAGGGACAAGGAGTCACAATCAGTTGAAGTAATTGCGTTGGAGCATGAATAAGGTCTCCATGAATTTAGAATTGTTACATTTCTTGACAAACTGATATGAATCTTTTTCCATATTGGGCCAATAATATCTAGTCTTGATGAGTTTCTTGGTTAAAGTAGGACCACTAGAATGTGGATCACATATACCTTCATGAACTTCTTGTAACGCAATCTAAGCTTTATCCCTTTCTAAACATCTAAGAAGAGTGCCATCTAGACCTTGACGGTATAGGATATCGGCTAAAATAACGTATCGGGAAGATTGGCGAATGAAAGTGCGACGTTGATTGTTGGATAAGTCAGGAGGAAGGGTGTTGTTATGAAGGTATGTGAAAATGGAACCATATAACTAGGAATCAGGACCAATGACACATGTCATCTCAGCAGGAGTAATCTCATACGAGGAAACCAAAATGTTATCCACCAAGAACTCATAGCAGGTTTTATTTTGCGGTAGATCAATCAGTGAGGCAATAGTAGACATGGCATTTGTGGCTCAATTTTTCTCTCTTGTTATCTACTCAAAGGTTATCTTTATGAAATATTTCTTGAATTCATCTACCATTTTCTTGTAAGGCATTAATTTTTCATCCTTTGTTTGGTAGTCATCAGTTTCTTGACGAATTACAAGTTGAGAGTCCCCAAAAACATAAACTTCCTAGATCTTCTACTAAACTACAATCTGTAATCTAGTTGTTAATGCCTCGTATCCTTCTATGTTATTAGTGTAATGAAATGGCAATCAATATGATTTGGGAATGGAATCTCCTTGATGTATGATAAAGAGGATGTCAGCTCCTACACCATGTTGCGTGTATGAGCCGTAAAAGTACAGTTGCCAAGGCTTCGTGTGTGATATCACCAGGATGGATTCATCTGGAAATTCTAAAATTAGAGGAGCATCATCTATCATGGGTGCATTTGCTAACTAATCTTTGATATCTTATCCCTTTATAGCTTTTCTATCCACATACTCAATGTCGAATTCACTCAAGAGCATCACCCATTTGGCTAGTCTGTCAGTAAATGTTGCCTTATTGAGAAGATACTTCAATGGATCGATCCTTGCGACTAGCTTAGTTTTATGGGTTAGCATGTAATGTCATAATTTTTGCAAAGCAAAAACCACAATGATACACGCACGCTCAATTGTTGTGTAGTTTAGCTCATAACTGACCAAAGTACGACTGATGTAATATACTGCTTTTCTTTGCCTTTAGCATCTTGTTGCGCTAAGAGTGCAACTAGTTCTGTTGATGTAACTAATATGTAAAGTAATAGGTGTTGTTATGGGACTAGTGGCATCAAGACTGGTGGATTTAGAAGATAATATTTGAGTATCTGAAAAGCCTGTCGACAGTTATCATCCCATTTGAATTTGATGTTTTTGTGTAGCAAGTGCTGAAAAGGATGACATTTATCTGCAACTTGTGCTATGAATCTTCATATAGACTAGAGTCTGCCTTGTAAAGATCTAAGCTGAATGATATTTCTTGGTGATGGCATTTCCAAGTTCTCCTTGACTTTTACAGGATCAGCTTTGATTCCTCTTTTTGAAACAATTTATCCAAGGAGCTTTCCAAAGGTTACTCCAAAGACACATCACTCAATTAAATGCATTTCAATTAAACTATAATTGGAATCTATCTCAAGGTTAACTGAATCTAATTTCTCAATTATTTCAATTTGATGAATACTAAGAGGGGGGGTGAATTAGTATACCAAAGAATACTAAACTCAAACACTTAAACAATTTAGCAGTAAACCGGTATAACAGTTTTACTAACAAATCGGTTAAGACAAATGCAAACCAAACAGCAAATAAGGCATTCACCCACAGGAGCACAATCACCATAATACAAGAGATTTTGACATGGAAACCCAAATGGGAAAAACCACGGTGAGATGAAACTCACAAGTAACTATCTGCAGAATAGTAACCAGACCGGTTAAGGTCATACAATGTTCTTCACTAGAATAGATCCTATTAGGAATCTCAATCTCTGTTAGGAGATAAGTCTGTTTAAAGACTACCTTGTGAGAGGATTTCAGATCCACAGTTGTGAACCACCTTGTTAGAGGATTTACAAAGGCTTTGCCAGGCCTACCCGGTTAAGGGTTTTAGACCTGTCGAAGATGTGAGTAATCAACAAGTGAGTGATCTAAATACTAGCACAGTATGCTTGGTTAGATCCTTGATAGCTCATTGTTAATGCATTTCAGCATTACTTTAGTCTTAAATATTTCCACACTCTGTTTCTTCACACGGACCTAATCTACTTCTCTGATTGCACATACAAAAACCTCATCAACCACCTAAAACCCTAACAACATCTAAAACCCTAGACATGATGTCCTTATAAACGAATCTTATTTCATGTCGGTCCAATAGGATTACATTGCAAGTTCCTAGGTTCAATGCATCTAGACACATTTGGTAACATGACACAGAATCACCACCAAAGTGTCAGTGGATGATAACTCATCACAAAAATACCAGTTGGTAACTCATCACAGAGTAATACTGGTTCATACATTTACTGATTACCGGCTCACACATTTTACCAATTACCGGTCTGTCAAAATGAAGACTGGGAAAAATGATAACAACCACTTTTTTCCTTCATACCGCTTTGTTCCTTTGTACCGCTTTGGGATCCTCAAATTGCTTGAGTCTTCATACCGCTTGGGTCTTCATATCGCTTGAGATCGGTAAACACTTTCTGCAAAACACCGATAGTCTAAAGACTATAATATATAATACCAGTTGGAACAAATACCGGTTGAGCATAACTCATACATAGAAAAAGTGATCTCAAAGCAAGTGCATGTCCATCAATGACAATCACAACATCATCAAAAGTGCCAACAATCTCCCCCTTTGGCATTGATGGCAACACTTAGGAAAAATTTTGGTGTTTTACAACAAAAATATGCCATAATCAAAATTACTCCCCCTAAGCATATACACTATCCCTTTTGCAGAAAATATAATGTATGCTACTCCCTTAAGGAGATAACATGAAAGCATACATAGCATACATAGCATTCACCAAAATTTTTAATACAAAATACTACTCCCCTTTTGCCAACAATGACAAAGTATTGCAGAATAACCCCTGTTTCTCATTATCATTAATATAATAAATGTTTATGACAATAATGAGTGAAAGTTATCAAAAACTGATTTAAAATCCTACATGAAGATCTTCATGGATAATTACCATGATTTAAGTAATGAGGTAGCCACCTCACTTTCTGTTTGCATCTGGGATACTTGTTCTTCCATGGCATCAATGGTGCTCATCTCTTGAGTGACCGTTAAGGCATCCAGATTGAGATAGCATTTTTGAAGTATTTGCAGTCTTGGTAGTAGAACCAGTTGAAGTTCCTGCAAATCTCTTGTTCAGTTGGTGATCTCCAACTCTATTCTGGCGGACTGGAGCTGAAACCGGTGAACAGTTTTCCCATATGTAGTAAAGGATTCATAAGGCATCTTCAAGGTGCTTATAAATGCCTGCAAATCAGATTGCAGTTTTTCTTTCTGTGCAAGCACATCATCACAGAATATATGGGGTTAGCTTATCTTACTGAGCAGTAATTTCCCCTCATCCATAGCATCTCTTATGTCTTTCTTCTCTTTCTGAAGTTCACACCGGAGCTCGTTCAATTTCTTCACTAAGGCAGTGTTTAGTTCCTTTTGATGCTTCTTTTGTTAGTTAGCTTCAGCAACCTCTTCCAGGCTTTGTACCTGCTCATCCATGATTGTGCATATAAGTTTTAGCTGGGCCAAAGAGGAATCAATACTGGGGAGGTTGGTATCGAGAATCAAACTGGTAAGTGTATCCACCGCAGTTTGAATAACGTCTTGCTCCCTTTTCCTCCTTAAAGCTTCCAGTCACTCTTGAGCAAGCTTAATGCTTTGGAGCAGCTCTGATTCATTTGTAGATTGGAGGTCAATGGGACTGGTAATGTCAGCCAGTTTGGCTTGACTACCAGTTGCCTTTGGTGTCTCCACATGTGTTCTCTTTGCTGCTTCCTTCTTCGCTTCAGCTTTTTGCTTTTCCTCTTCTGCCTTCTTTTGTTCCTCTGCTTCTTTCTTTTTATTCTCTTCATCCTTCTTCCTTTCTTCTTCCTTTTGCTTCTCTTCTTCTTTCATCTTTTCCTCTTCCTGTTTCCTCTTCTCCTCTTCTTGTTTCTTTTTCTCCTCTTCTTCTTGTTTCCTCTTCTCTTCCTCTTGATTCTTTTTCTCTTTCTCTACTTGCACTTTATCAACCTTTTCTTTGTCCTATTTTCTTTGTCTACTCTCTCTTTATCATCCTTTTCCTTTGCTACATCCGGAGTGACATTTTCACCATCCAAAGCATCAACATCAATTGTGTCCATCTGTCTAGTGACCGGTTCTCCTTCACTATCATATACCTCATTCATTTTTCCAGTTTCTAGTTCTTGCTCGGCCTTCTTGTTGGCTTCAGACACTTGGTGCAACCTCAAAGTGGCTTTGGCATGTGAGTGTGTATCTCTTACCACTTCAGGAACTTTCCCTTCTAGTAACAGGAGTCTTCTTCTTCTCATGAAGAAGAGGCCTTTGTATTTATCCATAACTTCATATAGCTCTGAATTTGACACATCAGGAAAATATTGTGCAAAAATTTCTTCTCTTATTTCCTATTCCTTTTCTATGGCAATGCGCCATTTGTTATCTAAAGAATTATATAAAGAATCCGGTGTCACAGATCTAATTTCTGATGGCGACCGGTCATTAATACATAAATATTGAATAACTTCCTGTTCAACTTCCTCATTTTCATTGTCATTAAAATCATCAAAATGGTCTATTAAATCACTTATCACTTTTCTCCTAATATTCTTGATAGCTCTTCAACAATGTGTCAATGGTTTATAAGAGGAAATGTCTATATTTACCAGTGTTGATGATGTCGGTTCACTGCTGGTTGTCTTTGTCTTCTTCCTCGTTTGCCTAGTCTTTTTAGGCTATACCTCCGGTTCTGTATCCTCAGAATCTGGTGAGGTGTTCTTAGTTTTCCGCTTTCTTTCAAAGACCTTGGCAGGTGCGACTTCTGGTTTCTTCTTGGCCGGTGACTGCTTGGTCACTTTAAAACTTGCTGAAGTAACCAGTGCTGATATCGATGGCACTGCCTTTCCTTTCTTCACTAAATGTTCTTCAACTGGTGTTACCCTCTGCAAGTAGGTGTCGATTCTCTTCTTCTTTGGATCAAGAGGTGAGGCAAGTAGGGTAGCGGCATACCCATCAAGCATGTCATACATCACCTCATATCACATGGGCTCCACTTCTTCCTTTATAGGTTCAACCACCTCCATTATGCACTCATCTACTTTGATGATAAAGCAGATGTCCTCTTCATACTTCTTGACAATATCACCAGATATTCTCATCCTTTGGCTCATCTTGCATCTGAATTCATCAAAGTATTTGTTCAGGACTTCAGGATAACCAGTTCCTACCACTTGAAGACTTTCTCTGATTTGCTTGGTAACCGGTTGGTTAGCAAACCATTGTATATCACCGACTCCTGGAAAATAGCCTTGAAAATAGAAAAAAAAACCTACTAATAGTTGTCCAAATTTAAATCTTAAGGCATTGTCCTGTTTGATAGATTTTAGGTTTACCAGAAGTTGCCTTTGCATATAGGTGCATAGATCAAATGATTCATCTTCCATGATCATTCTGTAGGCGGCATTCACCGCTACTGCAAAGACAGAGTTTATTCTACTAGCATAGAATATCGGTATCTGATCACCATGCAAGCATATTTCACCAAATCATCCTTGATGGTGTTAATGGTCATTCCCCGTTGGTCGCTCACAGAACTGGTGAGCTTGGTCATTTCTGTCTTAATGACTTTCCTTAGGGCTGGTACTTCTCCAACGTTACAGAAACTAATGACGGCATGAATCACTTCTAGTGTGATGTCATGTGTCCACTCAAGATACATTTTGTCACCGTGCACTCTGCTTAGGATGATGCGGATGTGATCTTCTATAAATTCTTCAAGAAAATAGATCGCATTGTGAAGTTTATTTCTTTCCAGGATGTTGTATTTTGGTTTGATCTTCTTGTCATTCCTATAGAATAAACCTAACTGAGAATGGATCACTAAGGATCCTAGGTCTTCTATTTTGCAATCAATATAATCTAAAATACCTTCCTCAACTATAACACTAGCAGGTATCTGGGATAGGGCATTGTATTTCATCTTCCTTTGTATGAAATCTGCTGAACCACTAGGTTCACTTGAACTGGAGTGCGATTCAGAAGCCATGATAAACAAAGAAGCTCAAAAAATACCTTCACGAATCGAGATTTAGGGCTTTGACACTATAGTTATCAACACACCAGTTTGGTTGCTTGGAACACTACTTAGTGTTCTTCACTTGACTGATTGATACTATCTTTGGATTCTACTTCAAAGTTTTTGAGATCTCTCTAAATCGCAAAACAAATCACCTTTGGTCGCTCTACACTTGAGAATTTCTTCGCTTGCAAATTGATAAGTGAAAATGACTTGAAAATCCCTTTTAAACAAATTCTTCACCTACCATAATAAATGCTCCACCATTAGGTTATAAACCCTAATTTTGCCTTTTACCATTTCCGGTCTTCTGCCAATTGACAAGTAACACATACCGGTTAAGGTCTTTTACTAGTGTAAACCTGGGGTTTGAAACATTTCACCGATTTGTTCCCCCTAAACTTTTCTGAAGCTTAGTTTGCCGATTCAATGACTTCCACACTAGGTGTAGAAATTGGTTCTTCTTGTGACACTTCTTCAGGTTTCTTCTTCCATGTTGTCTTCATATCTGCTTGAATAGTTTCAACATCAATCTTTCCTTTCGGAGTGACCGTTATATCATTTGATATGTTCTTTCTCATTCTACAGGTTCTGGCAGGGTGTCCCAGTTTGTTGCAATTATAGCATACCACTCCAGGTGTTCTCCATGGTCCATTATTCATTCTACCATTCTTCCTCATGCATGTTGCAGTAGTGTGACCGCTATCATCACAAATCAAACAGGTTGCTCTCCAACCGGTTGCCCCGTGATAGCCACCACCACCTGACTGATGGTTATAGGCATTATACCAGTTTGGATTCCGGTTCACAGAGGATTGAGGAAAAACTCCTTGACTCCTTTGAGGATATCTTCTAGTGTTGTGTATAACAGACCTACATTCAAATGCTCTATGCCCAAACTTGTTGCATGCATAATAGTTACCATTGAACCTATTGGATCTAGGGTTATTGTTTAGAAAGTAGGGAAAATTATTGTAAGCCTTACTTCTACATACATTGGCAGTGTGTCCTTCCTTGAGACAATTAAAGCAAATAGTTTTGAACTTTTTCTTACCTTTATCCTTTGGTGCCGGTTGCTTCTTTGATGCTCCATCTTCTGTTCCAGAGGTCTCACCTTCCTCATAACCAGAAAAACCAATTCCAGTGGTATTCTTTACCAGTTTTGCTTATTCAAGCTTTTGTTCTAGCTTAACAGTACTCTTATTGAATTTGGCAAGTATTTCCTTTGACTCAATGAGTTCTTTGGAAATAGCAACATTGGATTCCTTTAAGGTTGCATTCCCAGAAATAGCCATGTTTATTTCACCTTGCATTTATTATTTTTCCACTTTACTCTCTTGGAGATGAGCGGTAAGTGCACTGATTTATTGCTTCAGCTTGGAGATCTCATGATCTTTGTCTTTTACCAGATCTTCAGCTTTCCTCCAGTTCTCAAGCTCTTGACACATTCTGATAGTCAGTCCTTCCAATTCCCTTCTTAGGTTAGCATTAGATTCATTCATTTTTTCAACTTCTTCAACTAGGACTTCCATGTCTTCTTATCAGAAGAACTATTTTCAGTAAGCTCCATCAGTTTCTTAGCATGCTCTCTTCTCTTTGCTAGAGGGGCTTTATATTTGACTTTGAGTTCATCAAAGGCTTTCTCAGTCTGAGTGAGATGATGAGTAAGCTCCCTCACAGTGTATTCCCCCATATCTCCTTCCAAGTGGTTAAACTTATAGAAAGGTTGGCTTTGATACCAATTGATGAATACTAAGAGGGGGGTGAATTAGTATACCAAAGAATATTGAACTCAAACACTTAAATAGTTTAGCAGTAAACTGGAATAATAGTTTTACTAACAAACCGCTTAAGACAAATGCAAACCAAACAGCAAATAAGGCATTCACCCACAGGAGCACAATCACCATAACGAAAGAGATTTTGACATGGAAACCCAAATGGGAAAAACCATGGTGAGGTGAAACTCACAAGTAACTATCTGCAGAATAGTAACCAAACTGATTAAGGTCAGACCGGTTAAGGTCATACAATGTTCTTCACCAAAACAGATCTTGTTAGGAATCTCAATGTTCTTAAGAGGATTTCAGATCCACAGTTGTGAACCACCTTGTTAGAGGATTTACAAAGGCTTTTCCAGGCCTACCCGGTTAAGGGTTTTAGACTTGTCGAAGATGTGAGTAATCAACAAGTGAGTGATCTAAATACTAGCATAGTATGCTTGGATAGATCCTTGATAGCTCATTGTTAATGCATTTCAGCATTACTTCAATCTTCAATATTTCCACAATCTGTTTCTTCACACAAACCTAATCTACTTCTGTGATCGCAGATACAAAAACCTCATCAACCACCTAAAACCCTAACAACATCTAAAATCCTAGACATGATGTCCTTATAAACGAATTTGATTTCATGTCGGTCCAATAGGATTACATTGCAAGTTCCTAGGTTCAGTGCATCTGGACACATTTGGTAACATGGCACAGAATCACTGCCAAAGTGTCAGTGGATGATAACTCATCACAAAAATACTAGTTGGTAACTCATCACAGAGTAATACCAGTTCATAAATTTACTGATTACTGGTTCACACATTTTACCAATTACCGGTTTGTCAAAATGAAGACAGGGAAAAATGATAACAACCACTTTGTTCCTTCGTACCACTTTGGGATCCTCAAACCGCTTGAGTCTTCATACCACTTGGGTCTTCATACCGCTTGAGATCGGTAAACACTTTCTGCAAAACACCGATAGTCTAAAGACTATAATACATAATACCGGTTGGAACAAATATCGGTTGAGCATAACTCATACATACAAAATGTTATCTCAAAGCAAGTGTGTGTCCATCAATGACAATCACAACATCATCATCAAAAATGCCAACACAATTATCCTAAATTATGTTTTTTCCTTGATCTCTCTTATAATTCTCTATAAATTCAGCCTTCAGCTCTCATTCAAAACACCCTGGAGATTAATTATTATACACTTTTTTCTCTGGAGTCATTGAATATATTATGCTTGCTTTCTGAGATTATTGTATCTTAGTTTAGCTTTTGCATATTTAGTTTTATTCATGATTGCTTGAATCCATTATTGCTTGAATCCATATTTCTTGAATCTATTCATCCATCTAGCATAATCTTGCATCCATTTAGCTTAATATCATGCTCATATAGATTAAATCCTTCATCTTGGTGTAGTCTAGTCACTGGTATTGCTTATACAAATCTGAGAGCAATCTTATACTCACATCTTTTAGAAGGCAATTAGTCGATTTGTTATGGTTTTCATATTCATGTTTATATCTGTCTAACCATACATGTAATGACTTAATTGAAGTGTTGTATCCTGCAGCTATCAGACTTATTTCAATTTTTCACACACACAGCGAGCGTCCTCCCTAGCTGTTCTACCAGATCATACTCAGGTTTGGTTGCTGAGGAAGTAGTGGTTTTAGCTAGAGCACCTTGCAAAGTGACCTTACCTTGATGAGTTGTGACATTACATTCAGAGGTAGATTCGGAAGAAGGTCCAATGCCTTTTAGGACAACTTTGGCTCTTTGGGTAGAATTTTCAAGTGTTTTGTCCCTTATGATAATGGTAGAGACATAA
The DNA here is from genome assembly GCF_030272615.1 of Cryptomeria japonica. Taxonomy (NCBI): domain Eukaryota; kingdom Viridiplantae; phylum Streptophyta; class Pinopsida; order Cupressales; family Cupressaceae; genus Cryptomeria; species Cryptomeria japonica. Next base: position 560,829,698 of record NC_081411.1, on the reverse strand, counting down.
TTGTCCATCAAAATGTGATTAACAGCTAAATCATAGTTATAGGATGCTCTGGTATAGTTGGTCTACTCATATGTGGCTTTGGATTTTCCCTTGTCATGTTTAGGGAATGGTTCCTTAAACATCTCATGTTCTTGATTGGATGAATATCCTTCAATCTCAATGTCACCTCTATCAATAAGATCTTTTATGATGTTCTTCAAACACTGAATATTTCTTGTTTTATGTCCCTTGCTCTTGTGATACTCACATTACTCATCAGCATTCCACCAATTTGGTTTGACCTTTGGCTCATATGGAGGATTGTCTAGAATTGTTATTATCTTGTTTGCCACTAGCTTCTTGCAAGCTGATTCAAGTGGTTCTCCCAATGGGGTGTATTTCCTTCATGGTTTTGAATTTGTCTGAGTATTCACTTAGTTATTTGAAGAACTTGATCAAGAAAAAATGATTTTGGGTCTCACTGTGTTAGCATCAACAACACCATCATTTACTGTGTTTTTGTTCTTGTTCCAAAATCATGGCTTGTCCTTTCCTTAAAGTCCTCTTTGTTTTCTTTGAATATCTTAATGACTCCTTGCTCAATTAAGACCTTCTATGTTGCTAAGACTTTCTCAATGATGTCCTTGAAAGTGGACAAACAAGCTTTTCTCAAGTCAACCAATTTCTCTATTGACATTCTGTGTGAACATCTCCACCATTTGTTTTTGTGGAATTTGACAAGAGCATCTACTAGCTAAATTCCTCCATCTTTGTAAGAATGATGAAAATGAATCCCCATCTTTCTACTTGGTGTTGCACAAAGTGGTAGCTGATATATTTGTCTCTATGTTATATGAGAAATTTTGTATGAAAGCTTCTACTAGATCACCCCATGACTTAATTCCAGGTGGAAGTTGGGAGAACAATTCCATAGCTTGATCACCTAAGCTTTGTGGAAACAATCTAATCAAGTATGTTTCTTCTACTGCTACCTCAATGCAAGTTGTGAAAAATTATCTTATATGTGCCTTAGGGTCTGCTTTTCCTCTGTATTTATCGAACTTTGGTGTCATAAAATGTGTAGGAAATGGAGGCATTGGAATGCTTTTATCAAATGGATAGGGACATATATCTCTCATTGTGTAAGCTAGTTTTGGTGTATTTATGTCCTCCATTTTCTTTTGTAAGTCCTTTATTTTTTGTTACCAATCGTTCTTAGGTGGAGATCGACTTCTTGGACAATATCCCATGCCTGAGACACTGGGTGGAGGAAGAGGATGTTGCATATATGGATGGTATTGATCATAAACATGTTCATAAGGAGGGGGTCTATAATAATATTGTGTATGAGAACCACCTGGCATAGAGTCATAATGAGGAATGGAATATCTACGTTGTCCATGTATATCATATTCTATAGGCATGTCATGAGTTTTCTCGTGTGTGTTGCCCCCAAATTTGACATGAGGTTTTCTTGTGTCTAAATTTTGAGCATGCCTCTAGATATCCAATTGTTTTGGAGGTTGGTCCTTAGCATTGGTATGTAATTGAGTGTATTTATCTGCATAAGACTTCCATAATGGTCTGCATAGGCGGAGTTGTTCATGAGATGCTCTTTCATGAGTATCATAAGCTTGACCATGTGTGTTTGGGACCTCGAGTTTTTGAAACAAAGATGATGGTGACTCAGGCATGAAACGTGGTCCTCTAGTACCTCCACTACTAGGTCTCCTTTCATCCATTTTGAGTTGAATTTCTTGCATAGGTTGATTTTCCACTATTTGAGACATGCCACAATCATGAGGTATCTTAGCTCCACTTTGTGCCATCACTTGTAGAAAATATTGTCTATCTTTTCTCATGATCTCTTCAACCAATCTATTAAAATGGGGATCCATAATAGAGTCTTCCACTTCTACCAAATGCACTGAAATGTTGTCCATATTGTCATTCTATATCATTATTCTTTGTATTATCCATGTTCTCAATGTTGTGAATGTTTCTATAAGTGTCCATGTCAGGTAATGTGGTATGATCAGAATTGAAAAAGATATCATTGTCATACTCATAGCCACTCATGTTTGCAAACTCTTGAGCCTCTTTAGCTTCTCTCCTAGATTTTTTGGAATGGGTTATAACCATGAACTAGGTCTTGTCCAAGATGTGTGAGACTAGATGAAAATCGAAAGAGTATGGAAGACCAATAGTTGGATGGAATGTAAATGAATCTGAGGTGTACTTTCAATGTCCAAAGTGTAAGACCAAGTATGTATGTAGTAGAGTAGGTGTGGCTTCCAGAGAGATGATAGATCTCTTGATGAGGTAAGTTTACCTTGACTCTAAGTAAGACCAAATGAGACCCAAAGGTGACAGACCTTGATGAGGGACCACTTAGCAAATTGTTGTTGTATGTAGTGTGTTGACAAAGCAAGATGACGACAACCAAGTGACCTTTTGACTCAAGTTTAGACAAATGTAAATGTAATGAAAGGTGTAAAGTAATGAAGACTTTGTGAGACCCAAAAAAATAGGCTGAATGCTAGATGAAAACCCAAAGAAATGACCAAGTAAGCTCAATAATTTTGAAACTAATTGCTATTATTTGTTGGACTGTAAGTTTTTTCCAATACTGAACACAGACGTGCCTATATATATCACAGACGTGGTTAAATGACACAGACATGTTTGAAAACTACACAGACACGTTTTTGAGGTTTTGTGAATGCAGTTTTTGCTTATGATAACACAAACGCATTTTTGTCCTATACAGACAGATGGTATGATGAAAGAATAAGTATCTGGTAGAATACTAAGAGGGGGGTGAATCAGTATATTGAAAAACTGATACGAAGTTCCCAATCTCAAACTCAGTCACACAAAGTAAACATATCTCAGTCAGCATCAATATTCATAAGAATACTTGACATCAAGCAGTTTAATTGTTATAACAAATTAACAGTAAACAACTTCAATCTTGTAAACATCAACAATTCTTAATCATAACTCAACATATTCATATTTCAATCCTTCTACTTATCATGCCTTATCAGAAGTTAATCAAATCAACAAATAAGATCATAACCACAAAAGCATTCACCACTTGACACAAATGTTTATACGTGGAAAACCCAAATAGGTAAAAACCACGGTGAGATGAGACTCACAAGGATAGCTATCTAAACTCTTTTTAAGTTCACCATGTTAGGAGCCAAGCATGTTAAACCTTTACAATAAGTCTTGTTACGAACTAATTCCGGTTAGGAATCACCCGGTTAAGGGATTTACAAATATGCCTTGATGAAAAGCACAATACCCTATTAGGAGTAACCTCGCTGGAGGATTTAAGAATCCAAGCTAATGGACCACCTTGTTAGAGGATTTAATGAGTAACCAAGCTTGTTAGAATTTACCCGATTAAGGGATTTCACTACTACTATAATTATTAGAAAACAATAGGTTTTCTTGATATGTCTGAGTAGCACTACATTTTCTTGATCAGATCCTTCTGAGCTTCAATTTACCTTCACTCAAAGTGCAGATCCATTCACCAGTTAGGCAACTACACACTCAACAAGTTTCAATCAATCTTCCCAACAACCTTTACAAACAACTTCATCGACCTTAAATAAAAATCAATTAGGTCGGTAACACAACAAAAACCTAATTCTCATCATCAAGATCACAAACAAGTCGGTACAATCTTGACCGTTAGAAATCATGACAATCTCTTCACATTCTTCAAGAAAATTCCAACCGCTCCATGATCACTGCTTCATTAGACTTTGTAACTCATCACGCACTTTGCATTAGATGCAATCCACTTTTCTCCTTACCTAGACAAAAAAAAATGCACCAAAACAATTTGAACTTATCCTTATACGACGATCACACGTGTCTCCATCATTACCTCTTATCAGATAATAAACCAACAAACTTGATCGGTTAGAGTTTAACAGTTGATAGGGTTTCCCGGTTACATTGCTTAGAAAGGTTTACCCCTTTACACCAGTTCATCAATTCAACTCACAAACTTTTACATACCGGTTTACAACATCTTCCACAAAGCTCTTCTTACCGATTACTAGCCAATATCAAAAACAACAATATCAGCAATAACATGAATACCATTACTAGTTCAATTGACATCAATGACAACATATAATTAATGCAATCTATATGCGAATTGCCAACAAACTCAAAATGTCAACAATCTCCCCCTTTGGCATTGATGGCAATACAAATATCAACGCCTCTGATTGTTGTTGAGATTGGTGAATAAGAATCTTGGTTTACATTACCAAGTATTCACCTTGTTGTTGTCTGTCTTCAGCCTGCCGTTGGTTCACCTAATCAGACACATAATTCTTTTCCTCAATCACATAATTCTTCTCCCCCTTTGACAGCAATGCCAAAGTGAAAGTAAAAATAAAATGTAATTCTGCTCTCACTGTGCATCAACATCATTCTGTAACTTGATGCTCCTCCTGTGGAATACATCCACTTCTTCATCAATCCATGTAAAATTTTGCAAGTGGTCCAGGACTGATGCAATCAACATCATGCTCAATTAACTTCATGAAGAGGGACAACCCCCAATTGACTTTTAAGATACTCAAAAGTGGTCTTAGGCAGAGGTTTGGTAAAGATATCTGCAAGCTTCTCCTTGGTAGAAACATGCTCCAAGATAACATCTTTACTTTGAACTTTTTCCCTCAAGAAGTGATATTTCAATTCAAAGTGCTTAGTCCTTGCGTGCAAAATGGGATTTTTTGAAATGTTTATTGCACTTGTATTATCCCACAAAATCTTTATTGGTTCTCAGATTTCCATCTTCAAAACCTTCCAAAATGTGTCTCATCCACATAGCTTGTGTACAATTCATATAAGTTTCTACATACTCAGCTTCAATAGTAGATTGTGAAGTACAACTCTTCTTTTTACTACTTCAGGAAACTAGCTTTCCTCCTAGAAAGAATTCTCCACCGGTAGTACTCTTTCGGTCATCAATATTACCTAACCAATCAGCATCTGTGTATGCCTTCAAGTCAAAATTTTCACCATATGGATACCATAACCCATAGTCAACAGTACCTTTCAGATATCTAAAAATTCTTTTGGTTGCCATCAGATGTGCCTCCTTTGGATTCTTCTGAAATATAGCAACAATACCAACTGCATGGGCAATATCCAGTCGACTGTGAACAACATAGTGTAATTTACCAATTATTGACCTATATTCCTTTTCATCTATAGACTTAGATGCATCTTCCTTGGACAATTTACAACCTGTAACCATTGGGGTTCCAACTGGTTTACAGTCATTCATACCGAAAGTCTTCAAAACCTCTTTCACATACTTGGATTGAGTAATGAAAATACCATTCTTCATCTGTTGTATCTGTAAGCCTATAAAAAAATTTATCTCCCCTACTAATGACATCTCAAAATCATTCTTCATTTCATCTGAAAATAATTACTCATGTCATCATTACCTCCAAATATAATATCATCAACAAATACTTCACTGACCAGTATTTCATCTCCTTCAAACTTGAGATAAATGTTGTTGTCATCACTGGTTCTAGCAAAGCCTATCTTCATCAGATGAGTATGAAGTTGTTCATACCATGCTCTGGGTGCCTGCTTTAATCCATACAAAGCTTTATGCAATTTTCATACCATGTCTTCCTTTTCTGTCAATGCATAACCATCAGGCTGCTCTATATAAACCTCTTCTTCCAGTATCCCATTCAAGAATGCAGACTTAACATCCATTTGGTATACCTTAAACTTCTTATGAGCTACAAATGCAAGCAATGTTCTGACACCTTCCAGTCTTGCTACTGGTGCAAAAGTTTCTCCATAGTCTTCTCCTTCTTCTTGCACATATCCTTTTCATACTAAACTTTCCTTGTTGCGAACTACAACACCATCTTCATTTAACTTGTTTCTGAACACCCATTTAGAACCTATAACATTCTTGTTTACCGGTCAGGGTACCAAGGTCCAAGTGTTGTTTTTCTCGATTTGATCCAACTCCTCCTCCATAGCTTTCACCCAATGATCATCACCAGATGCCTCCTTAGAACTTCTAGGTTCAAAGGTGGATATCATGCAAGAGTTCTCTCTTATTCTCCTTCTAGTTAGTACATCAGCATCCTAATCTCCAATTATTTGTTCAGGATTGTGATTCAGTCTCACATACCTAGGAATAACATGATCATTATCTTCAGGTTTAGCTTCTTCATTATCATCTTCCTCTGAATTTAATTGTTTCGGTTGAACAAGTGCATTTGGATTTGCTTTACCGGTTTCTGATTTAACAGTTTCAGGTTCCAAAAGAAAAATGAGAGGATCTTCATCCTTCTTCTCAGAACTGATTTCTTCTAAAACTTCTAGACATTCATCTACATGAACATCAGCACTCTCAACAATTTTCTGTGTCTGGTTGTTGAAGCATTTATAGGCTTTACTCTTGGTGGAATAGACAAGAAATATGCCTTCATCACTCTTAGCTTCAAACTTATGTAATCACCTCTTTTAATAAAACATTTGCTTCCAAATATCGTAAAATAGCTAATATCAGGTGATCTCCCATACCAATACTCATGTGGGGTCTTGTCCTTACCACTTTTCACCAGAACTTGATTCATTGTGTAAACAATTGTACTTATAGCTTCTTTCCAAAATGTTTTTGCTACACCTCCTTGTATCAACATAGTTCTAGCAGCTTCAACCACTGACCGGTTGTTTCTCTCTACTATACCATTCTGTTGTGGTGTCCTTGGTGCAGAAAGTTGCCGCTTTATACCATTATCATCACAATACTTAATGAACTCCACAGAAGCGAATTCACCACCTTGATTTGTTCTTAGACATTTAAACTTTTTGCCACTCTCTTTCTCAGCTAAGGCTCTGAATGCCTTGAATTTACCAAAAGCTTCATTCTTATCCTTCAAGAATGTGACCCACATCATCCTTGAACAATCATCAATGAAGATCATGAAGTATTTGTCACCTTGAATGCTTCTTGTTCTTATTGGTCCACATAGATCTATATGAACCAAATCTAACAAGTGCTCTGGTGAGAAGGACTTGCTCTTGAAAGTTGAAGAAGTCATCTTTCCTAGTTGACATTCTTTACAAAGAGCATTAACCAGTTTGTCTAGCTGAGGCAGACCTCTTACTGTCTTAGACTTGCTTAATTTAACAATATTGTCAAAATTTATATGACAAAATCTCCTATGCCAAATCCAACTATCATCTATTTTTGCAATCAAGTAGTTGCTAACTTTAGGATTGAGATGAAATAGATTACCTTTGGTTTGTTTCCCGGTTGCAATCAATTCACCTTTGTTGTCAAAGATTTTGCACATTCCATTTCTAAACTCCAGTGGGTATCCTATGTCATTAAGTTGTGCCAAACTTAAAAGATTGTGCTTTAGGCCTTCAACCCAATAGACATCGTCAGCACTGCTCTTCCCATTTAGAGAAATAATTCCCTTACCTTTAACCATATAGGATGAATCATTGCCAAATATAACAACACCACCATCAAATTCCTTCAAGGAAATAAATTTGCTCCAATCACCGGTCATGTGATGTGAACAACCACTATCAAGGATCCAATCATCAGAGTTATCCATTCTGGATGCTAGTGCCTTTTGATCTGATATTTCTTCCTTAATAGCTATGAACACAATATCTTCACAAGCATCATCATCAGATTCTTCAGCAATAATACCATTGTCAATAGCTACAAGACAATCTCTCTTTCCTTTACCCTCACTTTAGGGAAATTTGCTGCTATATGACCAATCTTGTTGCATGCAAAACATTTTTTAAGGTAGCTTACCTCTATATTTACCATTGCCTCTAGGGAGTCATTTTGCCAACAATGCTTCAAGTTCCACTAAGTTGTCTTCATCTTCAGCATCTCTGCTGGATCTAGATTCATAGTTATGGTCGGTATCTCTACTCCTTCTCACAGATGAGTTGGAGACATAAGCTCTGAATGCAGATTCTAATTTTTGTATACTACCATCATAGCCATTTAGTTCAAAAGTAGTAAGTTTGCCAATAATAGATTCAAGAGTTACCTTTTTCTTGTCAATGGATTTCAGCTCTTGAATAGCTGCAACTCGAATAGCATTGACCAATAGCAGGGTTCTCAGTACCTTACTGATTACTGTGGCATCTTCCATTTTCCCTCCTACACTCTATCTCTCCAAATATCCCTTTAATCCTTTGACCATATTGTTGGATATTCTCACCTTCAGACATTCTCATATCATCAAACTTTCCTCTTAAACTCTTCTCTTTAGCAATCTTAACATGTTCATCACCGCTACAAATCTCTTCTAATTTCTTCCATACTTCATATGCAGTTTCAGGACCATGAACATCTACATATTCAACATCAGACAGGGAACTAATAATAACCTCTAATGCCTAGTGATTTTCTTGTTGTTCTTTCTTCTGATTATCAGTCAGGGGTCCAATAGGTGTAATATACTTATTTTCAATATGATCCCAATACTGACTACCAAGACGCTTAATGTAAATCTTCATTCTATCACTCAATATTCTATAGTTATCTTTGTTGAACTTCGGACCTTCTTTCTTCATCATGATCTACAAGATCTTTTCCTCAAGTTGTTAGGCTTTAAGATTAAGAGGACTTGAGATGCTCTAATACCAATCGATGGTATGATGAAAGAATAAGTATCCGATAGAATACTGAGAGGGGGGGTGAATCAGTATATTGAAAAATTGATATGAAGTTCCCAATCTCAAACTCAGTCACACAAAGTAAACATATCTCAGTTAGGATCAATATTAATAAGAATACTTGACATCAGTCGGTTTAACTGTTATAACAACTTAACAGTAAACAACTTCAATCTTGTAAACATCAACAATGCTTAATCATAACTCAACATATTCATCTTTCAATGCTTCTACTTATCATGCCTTATTAGAAGTTAATCAAATCAATAAATAAGATCATAACCACAAAAGCATTCACCACTTGACACAAATGTTTATTCGTGGAAAACCCAAATAGGTAAAAACCACTGTGAGATGAGACTCACAAGGATAGCTATCTGAACTCTTTTGAAGTTTGCTATGTTAGGAGCCAAGCATGTTAAACCTTTACAATAAATCCTGTTAAGAACTAATTCCGGTTAGGAATCACCCGGTTAAGGGATTTACAAATATGCCTTGATGAAAAGCACAATACCCTGTTAGGAGTAACCTCGCTGGAGGATTTAAGAATCCAAGCTAATGGACCACCTTGTTAGAGGATTTAATGAGTAACCAAGCTTGTTAGAGCTTACCCGGTTAAGGGATTTCACTACTACTGTAATTGTTAGAAAACAACAGGTATTCTTGATCTGTCTGAATAGCACTACATTTTCTTGATCAGATCCTTCTAAGCTTCAATCTGCCTAATTCTGGTTAGGCAACTACACACTCAACAGGTTTCAATCAATCTTGCCAACAACCTTTACAAACAACTTCATCGACCTTAAATAAAAATCAATTAGGGCGGTAACACAACAAAAACCTAATTCTCATCATCAAGATTACAAACAAGTCGGTACAATCTTGACTGTTAGAAATCATGACAATCTCTTCACATTCTTCAAGAAAATTCCAACTGCTCCATGATCACTACTTCATTGGACTTTGTGACTCATCATGCACTTTGCATTAGATGCAATCCACTTTTCTCCTTCCCTAGACAAAAAAAAATGCACCAAAACAATTTGAACTTATCCTTATATGACAATCACACGTGTCTCCATCATTACCTCTTATCAAATAATAAACCAACAAACTTGATCGGTTAAGGTTTAACAGCTGATAGGGTTTACCGGTTACATTTCTTAGAAAGGTTTACCCCTTTACACTGGTTCACCGGTTCAACTCACAAACTTTTACATACCGGTTTACAACATCTTCCACAAAGCTCTTCTTACCGGTTACTAGCCAATATCAAAAACAACAATATCAGCAATAACATGAATACCATTACTAGTTCAATTGACATCAATGACAACATATCATTAATGCAATCTATATGCAAAATGCCAACACAAATGTGGTTAAATGACATAGACATTTTTCTGTCAGACACAGACGCATTTCCAGAAACTAAGTGCAGTTTTTCCAATTTGTAAAGTTATTTGTTGTGACCAAATCTGAATTTTTGACCATTTTTTTATGACAAGAGGACACAATGTTGATGAGGACTCAATGTTTGAGAGTGTTTAGACTCAAAATGACTCAAAATAAAGTGTGTTGTTTGATGTATAAATGTTTTGCATACACTTGAAGACACAAAAGACACAATGTTTTGATGTTTGATCTTGAATGTTTGAATGTTTAAAAGAAGACAAGCACAATTCTTATGGTTGGCCAGGACAATAGTTGTTGATCCCACATGGGGTTTCCATTGAGGCTACGCTATTCAAAGAAGATACTTAGATACTTGACCCCTTTGGCTCCACCCTCGGCACTCACTTCTCTGAGGTAGCCAAGCACCAGTCCCCACGAAAACTCCCTGTGGTGAACTTTGTATCTCTACTAAGAACTGTATGTGTGTGGGTCGCTCCAGAGGTCTGACCTCCTGCCCCAGCAACTAGAAGGATTTTGGCTTTCTAAAACAAAAAGGTGCTAGTAAGGGCATCTTCTCGTGTGGTCATACATGTGGCACTTTCAGCACTGTAAATACAGAAGCCTCCCGGCTGGTAGGGGTTACACCCTACTACTGATCAAATAAATTTGATCAAACAGGTTTTTGGGGAGACATAGTGCTGGTATGAACTAATCAACACACGTTACCCATGGCTTTCACCATGGATACAGTTATTTATAGTGGTTTGGAAGAGGTGGGTTTTCCTTGCTACCACTTGGGTCATTCTCTCCTCACTAGTAGTTCTAATGACCACACGGGGAGATAGGCCCTCTAAAGATTAAACAAAAAAGAACCTATTTCTCAAGACACAAAAGACATTGGTTCAATTTTAGTGCACCAATTGAAGTGTTTGGTAATCTATGAAAACAAGGCACACAATAAAGATCAAAAACCCTTGCCAAAATTCTACAACAAAGATTTCTTAGTAGTTTTGCAATAATACCCCTCCTACAAGCACACAAGTTAGGTAAATTTTTGATCCAAAAGACTTTGTGAAAAGGGGGCCTTTGACAAGATGTGTTGGTTCAAGGACAATCTGCACCAATTTGTTAGCTAGATCACAAGATGTTGGCCCAAATAAACTAGATCTGAAATCAAAATGATGAAATAAAGCCCTAAAAACTAGAACAAAAACCAAAAATTGCAAAATCAAAAACATAGATGCGATTGAATCTCATGCAGACGTGGTTACAGGACACAGACGAGGATCTGCAATTTGAAAAATGTAAAATGATGTCAAGGACGCACACACAATTCTAGAGGTCATAGACACGCCAAAAAAGCAAAAATATGGTTCCAGTATGCACAAACACGAAAATGTCAAAATGTTGTCGGAAATGTCAGATCTGCGACTTCAAAAGCATCAAATCTACAACCAATATGTTAAGTTCAAAAAGGACAAGAGTCTCGCCGGGCGTACCAAAACATTTATGGTAAAAATGGAAACAACAATATTGAAAGACTAAATGAATTCAACCACAAAACCCTAGCCTAACAACAAAAAAGATCCACCATAACATATGAAGATTACCTAAAAAAATGCAAATAAATGAAATCACAAAGATTATACCATCACGTGTCCAATAGGGTTTGGATCTCCATTCTTCCTATCACCATTGATCTTGCTTGGTATATTTGCTCTCAGATTTTATGTGTGCACGAGAGCTCAACAAAGAACGGAAATGTGGTTGAAAGTAGGCTTGATCGCATAAGAAAGTTTGAATGCTAGTCTAGGAGGGCTTAGGATTCTTGGAAGGGGTTGATAATGAAGGAAGCATCTCTTTATATAGAACACAGTTTAAGAAATGGAGGTATAAGATTAAGAGGTGTACAAGATAAATTGACGGCTAGGATTAGAGGGTAGGTAAAAGAAATAAAAAAATAATGAGAGGGCAGGTAGTGTAGGAATTAAGAGATAAATGACATGTGTCATGGGTAGAAAAGGATAATGAATTAATTAAATAAATAAAGATTTATTTAATTAATAGAGGAAATGGGTACAATTAAATAAATAAGATATTTATTTAATTTAATAAAAAGGATAATTTAAATAAATAAAAGTATTAATTTAAATGAGAAATAAGGATAGAAGAGGGTAAATGAAATAATTAAATAAATAAAGATTTATTCAATTAATAGAAGAATTAGGCTAAAATAATTAAATAAATAAAAATATTTATTTAATTAGACAGGACAATTTTAGGTCTCTACAGTAACAACTATTCAACAATCATTTTTTTATCTATTGATGAGAATACAATTTATTCTTGTCCTATATTTTATCTCTCTATTTTGTACTTTTCATTGAGCTCTTGATCTTGGCAAAATCTCACATGGTATCAAAGTCATTAGAGCATCATTGATTTGTCCTTCAGAGGCATTATTATGACGTCAAGAGGTAGATCTGAGGAGAAGCATCTTTTGGAGGCATCCTAGACCAGATCTGACCTTGCCATTGTGTCTGGGTGGCCATTCCAATGAATTTTGAGTATAAATTTAGCCTATTTTGGTAAAAATCAAATTTGGCGCTTAGAGGAAAAAATTTGCCCAATTTGGGCGGTACGGTACAGGTTTTTGGAATTTAAAAAAAAAAATTATTGAGGGGGGGTCCCGTGACCACCCCCCCCCCCATACTTTGTACTTCCTCTATCACAAACACCGTATCCCAGTGACTTCAGGTTTTCCCGTTGTAACCCTCACCATCACCATACCTATCGACACTCACCAACGTCGTACCCGTCGATCACTCCTCCTTCCTGACGGCATCTTCTTCTTTGTCGAGCGCTCAACTTCCGACTGATGTTGATCGTCGGCATTGCTACTCCGGCCCTAGCCCCACCACTGCTAGCACCTACTCCAGCCACCGAGTTTCCTGCAGCCGTCGTCCACTGGTCGTGGTGGCTCCCGCCGCCGACCCGATCTCCCTGCCGGAACTTCTGCCGCCGCAGCCTGCCACGCGGCCCACCCTGCCATGCGGCGCTGCCACATAACCCCTAGCTGCTAATGCCTCTACCATGTTGTAGCCCTATTGGGCCCCTCTGCCACTTCAACAACCTACCACGCGTAATGCTACATCATTCGCACAGTCAATGTACGATGCCCTGTCACTGACCGTATGCCACATGGCACATCCAGTCAGTAATCCACCTCATCATTTTTCGTATAGACAACTCATCTTTTTTAGCCAATCTGGTTATACTACGTTTCAGTTTGTACTGTACGGACGCCCAGTCAGCAAGGAGGTGAAGTTTTTGCGATGGCTAGACGACCGTCAAATTTAACATCGTGAATCACTGACGTCGTCATTTTTTTGAAAAATTGGCAGGCCCCCTCCATTGAGCTTTTCAATTTTATAGTCCAACTTTGGAAGGCCATATCTTGCTCATTTTTGCTCCTTTTTGGGTGCAATTTTTTTTTGAAATGGGCTAATTTTTTCGTGTACTTTCTCATGGTGGCATTATTTTCTGATTTTGATGGACCAGATTTTTCAGAAATCTCAATTTTTGGTGACTATACCTGTCCAATCCCCATTTCTGCAACTTTCAAGACTCTGTTTGGGCTCATACGAACTCCTTTTTAGGTGCCTTTTTTTTAAAGTGCATAATTTTTCCTCTACTTTCATAATCTGCTATCATTTTGCAGCGATTTTGGGTAGAAATTGTACTTTCAGAATATGGTCTTTTTTGGCCAATTTCGCACTAGTATTGCATAGATCTATCTTGCCGGTCTTTTGCATTGTAGTTCTTAGCCTATTGGGGCAGTTGTAAAACAAAATCAGAAGTCCACCTTGCCATTGTTTGCAAGTGGCCTATTGTACACGCACTACATATAAAGTGCCAAAATCATCATTTTTTTTATTTTTATTTTTTTTTGGGGGGGGGGTACTTTGAATGAGTGAATTTGGGGGGTGTCTTTTGTGATTTTATGCTCTTGTGTTCTTTCTATTTTGCTCATGTGGGTTCTCCTAAGTTTTTTCTCTTAACTCCTCATAATTATGCTACTTGGAAAATTGATGCATGGAGTAACCTTATGGAAAAATGACAAACTCATTACATTGATGGAACTATTGTTGCTCCTGCTGATCCTAAGGTTGATCCAGTTGGTCACTTAGATTGGCTCACTAAAAATATCATGGCAATTGGTACCTTAGAAATTATGTATCAAAGGATCTCATTTTTCATATTGAGAAATGTACTCTAATCAAGGATACTTGGCAAAAGTTTCAAGACTTGTATGGTCAAGTTGATGAGATTAAGGGATATCAGATTGATAGTGATCTCCCCATGTTAAATCCCAAGAACTTTGATACTATACAAGATTATGTCACTAAGGCAAAAGAGTTGAGGGCACAACTCGAGGATTGTGGCATTGATAAGAAGGATACTCAATTGATCTTCAATTTGATGGGAAAACTTCCACAAGAATATCCAGCCTTTGTTTCTAGTTTCCAAACCCATAGGCTGACAATGGGTTCAAGCTACACAATGCCTACATTTTATGCTTTCACCGAAATGTTGATGATGGAACAAACTAAGTTGATAAGAATGGGAATTCTTAAGACTTCTAAGTCTCAAGCATTAGTGGCAAATCAAGGGAACAAAGGAAATCAAGGAAAGGACAACTCAAATAAGAAGAAATGGCAATCAAAGCCTAAGGAAAAAGCACCACCTTCTCCACAACATGGATATTCATCCTCTTCCAAGAAGGACAATTCACCAAAGAGGGAGAGACCAACTTGTGCCTATTGTAGAAATTTTGGTCATGAGGAGCATCGTTGCCATTCTAAGAAGATTGATGAGCTCTCACACATCCTCAAAAAGCACAACATTGATTTGCCTAATGCCTACAAGAAGGATGATTCATTAACTTCCACTTCCTCACGTTCAAAAGGGAAAGGGCAAGCATTAATGGGTTCAACAAGTGGGAAGACTCACTCTTTTGGGACAAGAAAAGGAAAAACTATGTGTGCTACTACAAGTCATGATTCAGGGAGATGGCTTCTAGATTTGGGATCTTCTCATCATATGGCATCTTCGCAATCTATGTTCTCTACATTTGATCCTTGCACCATGCTGTAGATTTTGATGGGCAATCATACATACATGGATGTGATTGCGAAAGGATCTATTTCCATTGGGGATAACTCCTTCAATGATGTGTTGTGTTTGCCCCGCTTGACAAACAATCTCCTTTCCATCTATCAAATCACACATGGGGCAACAAACAGAATTATGGAGTCTACACCTAAGTCAGTTTTCATTAGAGACTAGAGCTATCATTGCAACTGGGGTGGTTGATCATGCATCTTAGTTATATTCCTTTTCAGATTTTGTTGATGATGATGATTTCACATATGATTATTCTTCATATGATGATCACACTTCTTATGATGATTCAGACTTTGAGGAGAACTTTGGGTACTTGAACTTGGGGATTCTCACATGTGACCCTGTTCTTCAGCCTTGTGTTTCATCTCCTCCTATTGATATCACATCACCTATTGCACCTAATGATGCAGATAGTGTGACAATTTTTCCTTCTTGTGATTCAGTGCAGCAGGATATTCCTTGTCTTTCAGCTTTAGTTTCATGGGATGAGTACTTGACAGACATTGCAGGATTGTTTGTGGAATTCTACATTGCAAATTTGGGAGACATCATTGATGATATTCATCTTCTCTTTAATGAAGATGATCCTTCTTCAATTGTTGCTAGGGAACACTTTGGCCCTCTTGGTCACTCTCTACATGATCATTCTTTCGAGGTTGACATGATTGTGGATAATTATGTATAGTAGTTGGAGGAGGTATCTTTATGTTTTGAGGAGACATGTGAGTCTTTGTGACTTGTTCTACATTCTTATCCACTAGATCTTGGAGTGTCTTTTTCAGCAGTGTGGAGCACGTTTGGAGGGGGTATCTTTTAGCATCGACATGGGGGCACTCGAGCAGTTTTCAGAGACTTCATTCATCATGAGTTTTTTTCCTACATCTTCCCTTCATGATTGGGGAGACTTCATGGATACACCTTTGGTTTTGTTTCTTCCTAAGGGGAAGAATGTTGTTTGACATTCATGGAGTAGTTTCTTCATACATCATCGAGCTTGTATCATTGGTACAGATTCTACATAGAGGGGGGGCTTCCTAGCTTCTCTTATTCTCTCATATGGGGGGGACTTTTTCCTCACATGGGGTTTTGTTCGTCACATACTTCTATGAGATTTCTCTTGTATAGATTTCATCTCTCTTTTGGGGGAGGGTTTTTTCCCATTGGGTTTTTCTCTCTTTCCCCGCTTTATGAGAGATTTCATTACATTAGTTTTCTTTGCATTTGCATTTGTACATGGGTACCTAACATGGCCTTGTAGTCGGGACCCATCTTGAATTGCTTAGTTGCATTGTAGACTTAAGTGCATTCCCCTAAGTTGCACTTAAGGGGGGGTGTTGGTGTAAATATTTATTCTTGTTGGATATTATTACACCTTACTTAGGTTTACTTAGGTACATGCATTTCATAGTAGTTTGGGTATGAGACACTTGGGTGTTTTGTGCCATATTGGGATAGTGTGTTGTAGGAGAATTTCCACCTTTTATGGTGTGATCTTGTTACTACTTTATCATATCCACTTATTGTGGAGTGATAATTCCACCTTCGGTGGGTGATCCACCTCATGTGGAAAATTTTATTGTTTCTCCTACCTACCACACCTATTTCCTACCTACCCTTGTTTCTTGTTGAACCACATGTCATGTTTATGTGCTCACATATCCATATAGCCTTGCCTATATATGCAGGCTCATATTCATTGTATGTAACAACTATTGAACAATCATTTTTTTATCTATTGATGAGAGTACATTTTATTCTTGTCCTATATTTTGTCTCTCTATTTTGTACTTTTCATTGAGATCTTGATCTTGGAAAAATCTCACAACTATCATCAATACATGTTGGGATCACTCAAGGATCATCTTCAACAAGCTCTAGAAATGTAAGAGCTCTATGACATAATCTGCATCAAAGAGAAGATATTAGGAAGTAGAACTATCATGGAGTTCTCGATACATTAGAAGACCTTCACTAAGGAAGTTGCAGCATGGGATAACATGATGATACTTGAGCATTCAAATTTGTATAGAGCTATGTGGTAGGATTTTCCACACTTGACGAGAAAAAGATCCAAACTCTATATACATTATAGCTTGACCTATAATGTTGGCACGATGATATTGGAGCATCTAGTTTACAATTGCTTGAGGACAAGTAATTTTGAAAAGGATGAACTTTCATGTCCCTTTTTCAAAATAATGATATTTTAAGTGAGCCCAATTGCTTTATTTTCAAAAGGCCACTTAAATATTATTCAAAAAATATTTTCTAAAATATAATTTAAAAGGGGGGCCTTAGATGTAATTTAAAATAATTGAAGGGAAAAAGCAAAGTGCATTAAAATTAAAATTAATAAAGGCTCGAGGAAGGCTTATTAATCATCTTCATTATTTTCAAATATCAAATTTTAATTTTACATTCAAGGATGAAACTCTTGGTGTGGAAGATCTAGAGGATGGAAACCCTATAGGATTCTATCCTGAATTTGGAAGCAAAAATCATAATATCTTTTGGAGCGATTCTACTCAAGGATCACATTAATTTTTTAAATGCAATGATTTAGATTTGTAAGAAAAAATTTATTTTGTTACATGATTGAAGGTTCGAATTTTTATATTTATGTTTTTGGGTTTTCCAAATGTTATAGTGTTGATTTCAATATTGTTTCTATTGTATAGCTATTATTATTAAGCAATTCTAGTTGAAACTAAATTTAAGAATTTTTTATTGAATTAAATTATGTTTGTTGATTATTTCTATTAATTAAATTTATCATAATCAGCAAAAATTTATTACTTAAGTTTATTAATGCAAATAGTGATTATCGTTGTCCTTTAGGATGCCTCTGGATATTAATTAATTACTAATTATTTACTATTGATTTAAAATCAAAATGTAAGGTTGTTATTAACAATTAGGGACTACCATACACTCAAAGACCCCACCCGAGTTTTTTGTTGTACAATTTAAAGCATGATATCAACCTTGTTTAGCACTTTTTTATTTAGTTTTTTAGTTAATTATTCTTTGATTACCAATTCTTGACTATTTAGTATTAAATTGTAAAACTTTGGTAAGTAGTTTTATCTTCACAATCTTTAAAAAATTAATCCAAAATATATTTATAGTTGTTTGAACCTTTTCTTTTATATTTAAAAAAGAATAAGGTTCTAAATATTTGTTTAATTGCTAGTCTAAATATTACTTTGAGTTATTTTAAATCGCTATAATTTTGAATATATAAATCGTAAAGCTATACAAAATAAAAAGGAATTTTAAAAGCGGATATTGTTGTCCATTTACAAATCAATATGCATATTAGATTAAAAATAGTTTATTTTAAGTTAGATCTCCTATTAAGGGTACATTAGAACTTTTAAAGTTTAATAAAATATTTGAATCTGCAATGATTTCCTATGGTGCATAATCATGGATCAACTCATATTTGATATTTAACCACCATTACAATTTGCAAAGCATTTATTTTTGGGGGAAGTTCGATCATTGGCATTGCAATGTGTTTGTTCTTCATATGAAATTTAAGGTTCTTTACTAAGAAAATTACTCTAATTATCACGATAAAGAATAACTGCTCCTTGATTCAACCTAACATATGAACATAATTGGTGTCGTCGCCGATTAGGAGGGACCTCAAAGAGATCAATCTGGACTGGGCAGCAAGACTAAACACAATAGAAACAAGAGGATATGATGGAGGCAATGCAGAACTGAATGAATTAGATCATGAAAACTGATTATAGATAACCGGTAACATCTGGGTTACAAGATTCGTCTCACTGGCCTGCGACATACATGCTTAATTACCGAATCGGTCAACTTCGGACCTCTAATTATTAAGATATATCTTCTATATTCTTGCTCAATGAATTATGATACTTAATTACATTGATTTATATGGTCTAGAGGGATCCCGTCAGCCCAAGAGGGATCAAATGTCGAAGAACAAGATCAAACCTGTAAAACCAACAAGTCGGCCTCTGCCAAAGAGATTCCTTCAAAAAATCCAAAGGATGAAGTTTAGATCAAAGGGAAGCTCGGAAACATGCCAAGGAACATCAGGATCAATGAACTAAGGCTCCACAAGCTATAGAAAGGGTCTGCAAGATTTGCCAATGCAAATAGGTCCAAGCGGTTCTGGTGCCCGAAAACTATCTCAGAATCCGGAACCTTTAACTTGCCGAAAAATGATCCAACTGCTTTGTAGTTAGGAATAAGGAAGATGATCGTGTCCTCAAGCGAAATCTAGCTCCATAAGATTCGATTAGCCAATGCAAGAAAATGCAGAAAGAAATGTTGAATATGCAAAACAAACTAGAAAGGAAATGTTTTTGGTTAATGCAATAATTGCCAAGAACCGAGGATGCTCTTGCATCAGACATCCGAGGTTGTTGAAAAAGTGAGTCTCTCACTTTGTTGGGGTCAGAGGAAAACCAAGGCGGTCTACCTCTGCCTGAGAAATCCAAGATGAATCTTCAACTAGTCTATCCTTCCATTTCACAAGATACTTCATGTATTGACTGCTCCAAGTACTGCGCCCAATCCTACTATCCAAAATGCCTTCAATCTTCTCTAGTTCCTTCCTGGGAAACTATTTCTCCAAGTCTGCAATACTATCTTCACTAAATTTTGGTTCATTATACTGATGTAGATTTATACTCAAACTATCTGGTAGCTCCACTTCATATGCATTTCCAGAACTGAACTTCCTCAAGATCTTACAAGGTCCAAACTTCCTCATCTGCAACTTGTTATAGGTTCCAACAAGAAATCTCTCTTTTCTCAGATATACCTCTAGGGTGTGCTCTAGTAACAATCTCAAAAGGTGTTCTTCCGGTACTCCTATTCACTGAATTATTGTAGGCAAACTATGCTTGTGCAAGAATAAAATCCCAACTTTAGGTTTTCTCTCCAACTAAGCATCTGAACAAATTTCCCAAGCTCTTGTTTACTACCTCTATTTGTCCATCATTTTGTGCGTGAAAAGTAGAGCTGAACTTCAAATATGTCTTCATCTTCTTCCAAAGTGTTCTCCAAAAATAACCACCAAACTTAGTGTCTCTGTCTAAAACTATGCTCTTAGGTAATCCATGCAATCTCACTACCTCCTTGAAAAATAAGTTGACTATATGCATTATGTCTGATGTCTTCTTACAAGGTATGAAATGAGCCATTTTTGAGAATCTATCCACCACCACAAATATAGAATCATTTCCTCTATGTGTCTTAGGAAATCCAAGTATGAAATTCATACTTATATCCTCCCAAGGTCTCTCCAATACAGCTAAAGATTTATACAATCTCACATTCTAACTACTACCTTTTACAAATTGAAAAACTCTATAGCTCTGCACAAATTTTCTGACAATCTTATCAATCTGAGGCCAAAAGTAATGTTCACTCACCAATGATATTATTTTGTCAACACCAAAGTGTTTGGCTAATCCTCCACTATGCTTCTCCTTTATCATATTATCCCTATAGAACTCTTAGGTAGACAAAATTGAACTCCTCTGAATAACATCCCGTCCTGAATGAAATAATCCAACCATTTGCTTCTATCTACCATAACCAGTGCTCTACATGCTTTCCAAGGTTCTGTAAAATCTGGGTCTTCATCATACAAGGTCTTCAACTCTTCAAATCCTAACACTGTCACTCTCATCTTTGTCAGCAGATTCCTCCTTCTACTTAATGCATCAACAACTTTATTTGACTTCCAACTCCTATGCTTCGACAAAAAGGTGTAACTCTGCAAGAACTCTACCCATCTCATATGTCTGTGATTCAACTTACTATTACTGCTCAAATACTACAAAGCTTGATGATCAATATACAACACAAACTTCTTAGGCAATAGGTAATGTCTCCATTTCTTCAAGGCTTGAATTATGGCATAAAATTCCTTATCATACACTGAATATCTCCTCCTTACATCATTTAACTTTTCACTAAAATAAGCTACTACTCTCCCTTCTTGACTCAATATTGCTCCAATTGCATTCTCGCTTGCATCACAGTCCTTTTTAAATACTTTGTTGAAATCTCGTAAACCTAACATAGGATGTTTAGTGACCTTCTACTTCAGCAATTCAAAATTCTTATTTGTTTTGGTTGTCCACTTGAATTCCTTCCTATATCCTCTCATTGTCTCGGTCATAGGGCTACAAATTGAACTGAAATTCCTGATAAACTTATGGTAGAAACTAGCCAATCCATTAAATTATCTTACCTCTCCAATGCTTTTTGGTGTAGGCCATTCAACAATTTTTCTTATCTTCTCAAGGTCCATCTTCAATCCATCCGCAGATATCCCAAATCCCAAATAGACTAACTCTTCCTTCATGAAAGTAGACTTCTTAAGGTTTATCAACAACTTTTCTTCTCTCAACCTCTGCAAAACTTGTCTTAAATGCAACAAATTCTCCTCTTTTGTCTTACTGAGAATCAGAATGTCATCCAAATATACAATAACAAACATACCCAAGAATTTCTTCAATACCTTATTCATCAACCTCATGAAAGTACTCAGTGCATTAGTCAACCCAAAAGGCATCACCAACCATTCATACAATCCCTTATTTGTCTTGAATGTTGTCTTCCAATCATCTCCTTCTCTGATTCTGATATGATGATATGCACTCTTCAGGTCTATCTTTGTGTAGTATTTGGCTCCACTCAAATATTCCATTATGTCATCCATCCTAGGTAAAGGAAACTGGCACTTTACTGTGATCTTGTTTATTGCTCTGGAATCGGTACACATCCTCAAACTTTCTCTAATCAAAACTTTCTTCAACGACTCCTGCATTTGTCTATTAAACTCCTCATTCTCTGTTGATGGCATCCTGTGTGCAACTTTGTTAGGCAAACTAGCTCTGGGAATCAGGTCCATGCAACGACTGATACTCCTCAGAGGTGGTAATCCATCAGGCATATTATCTGAAATGATGTCTTCGGATTTTGTCAGCAATTCTTTTATCTCCTTTGGTTGTTCTTCTTCATGTTCTAGGTTCTCAGTCTTCTTAGGAACTAAAGAAAACACACATTTTCATGTCTCATTCCATCTAGGAATTTCCTTCCATCCACCAAACAGATTCTAGCATTCGTATAAACTTCACTCTTCAAAGACTCCTCCAAGGGTAACAAGGTTTTTTTCATCCCATTTGTTACAGTGGTGTATATGTTCTTTCTCCCATCATGTATTACATGTGTATCAAACTACCAAGGTCTACCCAACAAAAGGTGACAAATATCCATAGGCATAATATCACATAAAACTTCATCATGATATTCCCAATTTTCAATTTCACCAAACATTGCTCACTTACTAACAACTTATGATCATCCTGAATCCATGCTATCTGATAAGGCTTAGGGTGTTTCAATATTTCCAACTTCAACTTATTCACCATTTCTTCTAAAACAAGATTATCTGAACTCCCACTATCAATAAGTACTTTACAGTACTTACCAGATACTTTACATCTAGTATTGAATAAATTTTGCCTTTGCAAGGGCTCTTCATCTTCTCCGGTATGACACAAAGCTCTCCTCATCATCAACAGTTATCCATCTTTTGGTTTGTTAGTTGATCGGGTGGGGCTTTCTTCTACCAATTTTGTTCTCCCAGTGTTCTCTGTCTTCTTACATTTGAAAGCATGATGTCCCTCTCCACCATATTTAAAGAAATCTCCCTTAACAACTCTCGTGTCTTGTCTTCTATCATCTTTTCCAAAACCCTCATTCTGATAACCATTAGTTTCTCTCCTTTGGTAGAAATTTCTATCATCCTTCCAATAAGAACTGCCATCTTTGCTTACTTCCTTATCCTTGTTCTAGTCTATACAAGTTCCTCTTCCTCCATAATATCCTCTTCCTCCGAAAAAACTTCCACCTCTACCTCTTTATCTATACTCATGTCTTTTGTTCAACTTCTCTTCTGCTTTCAGGGCATATTGATAAACTTCTTCAACACTCTACAACTTGACCAAACTGATTTCATCTTGTATAGACATCTGTAATCCATTCAAATATCTCACAACTTTTTCAACCTCATCATTGACATGTCCAGATCTAATATTCAACTTATAGAATGCTTCGGTATACTCCTTCACACTAGATTCTTTTTGCTTCAAGTTCTGCAACTTTCAGAATAGATTTACTTGATAATCAGTTGGCATAAACTTTGATTTTAACTTAGCAACCATCTGCTCCCATGATTTGATCTTCTCTATACCTCTTCTTTGTCTACCAACCTACAAATTTTCCCACCAAATATATGCATGACCTTTCAACCAAGTACAGGCATATTTCACCTTTCTCTCTTCTGCGGTGTTCTCAAAATTAAAATACTTCTCCATCTCTGAGATCTAATCTATTAATTCATCTGAATCCAACTTACCATCATACTCAGGTGGGGTAAAATGTGGTTTAGTGTTCGCCCTACTCAAAACCCTCAATAATCTCTCTTCGTCTGGATCAATCGTCAGTGGATTTGCTACTTGTTATGTTGGTGCTTCTTCTTCTTCATCTTCGTTGACATCTTCAATAGGTTGATCTCTTCTCTGGGATGTCTCAACGGCTTCCAACCGGGCTGCAATTCCTCTCAACATTTCCATCATAGTAGGGTCTGCATTCCCATGCACTCCACCATTACTATTTCCTCTTTACACCATCTTTATGCCAATCCTCTACAGCTATAGGTCAGATCTACAATCCACCACCCCACAACAAAATTCTCAAGACAACGTAACCTCTGGAATGAAATCTTGCACCGATACCACTTGGTTTTGTCACCGGTTAGGAGGGACCTCAAAGAGATCAATCTGGACTAGGCAGAAAAAGTAAACACAACGGAAACAAGAGGATATGATGCAGGCAATGTAGAACTGGATGAATTAGATCATGAAAAATGATTACAGATAATTGATAATATCTAGGTTACAAGATTCGACTCACTGGCCTGCCACATACATGCTTAATTATAGAATTATTCAACTTCGGACCTCTAATTCTTAAGATCTATCTTCTATATTCTTTCTCATTAAATTATGATGCTTAATTACATTGATTTATATGGTCTAGAGGGATCCGGTCAGCCTAAGAGGGATCAAATGTTGAAGAACAAGATCAAACGTGTAAAACCAATAGGTCAGTCTCTGCCAAAGTGATTCCTCCAAAAAAAACAAAGGATGAAGTGCGAATGAAAAGGAAGGTCGGCCACATGCCAAGGAACATCGAGATCAAGGAATCAAGGCTCTACAAGCTATGGAAAAGGTCTACAAGATTCGCCAATGCAAATAGGTCCAAGCAGTTCCAATGCCAAAAAACTGTCTCAGAATCTAGAATCGATAACTTGCCATAAAATGATCCAACTACTTTGTGGCTTAGGAATAAGGAATATGATCATGTACTCAAGAAAAATCCATCTCCACAAGATCCGGTGAGCTAATGCAAGAAAATGCAGAAAGAAATGTTGAAACTGCAAAACAGAAAACAAACTAGAAAGGAAATGTTTTTGGTTGATACAAGATTGCCAAGAACCAGGGATGGTCCTGCATCAATAATATTTTCAATTGGAAATGGTTTCTTCACATGCATGAGCAGTTTTCATATACACAACCTTACGAGTGGATAAAGCAACTATATTCTATTGCTTACTCATCCAAATAATTGCACCACTGAATAAGGTAAATATATAAGCATCGATGGATTTTCTACTACCAATATTTCCAGATTAATCTAATTCTACATAACCACGAATATCAAAGGAGTGTTTGTATCATGCCACTCTATCATGATAGAACAACGAATAATTGTAGGTACCTAGCAAAAATTTAAAAACTCTATTGACTACATAGTCTCAATGAATTTTCTATGATTAGACATTAATTTACTAAGAACTCTCACTTCTTCAATAATGTCTTGTCTAGTACAAACCATACCGCATTTGAAACTTTTGACTAACTTTAGTAAGGAATTATACTCATGTCTTCCATCTTAGAAAGGAATGTAGAATATTGCGAAATAGATAAATCCATTCATAATATCATAGGAACACATAATGGTTTATTATCATACATCTCATATCTCTATTTCAATTAATATATTTACTCTAGTTAAATTGTAGCTTTATATTTTTTTTGTCTTCTTATTTCCATCCCAATAATAAGTGTTTTTATAGTTTTTGATTACGAGAAAAGAAGATTTTGAAGGGATCCCAAAACCCTTTACAAAATATCCTTAAAAGATAATATCACTAAGCAACAAGAAAAGATAAACTGCCAAAAAACTAGCATAGTTATGGGCAAAAATCAGCAAAAAAACCCAACAAAACTAGCCACATCCGACCATAACAGAAAAGAGACAGAAAAAAAATTACTTAATGTTTTTTAGGGCATTACCCAAATTTACGCTAATCCCTTGCAAATATTTAATACTATCCCTAAGCTTAGGGATATCCTTGGAAGAGGCCACCGCAGCTTTTTTCATGCTTGCCCTTGTTCTTTTCACCGCACCACTAGGAGCACTTTCCATTGTTCCTACCTCGATAGCTTCCTCATCAATATCTAGATCCACGACAGGTTTGGGGGTGCTGGAACCATAAAGGAACTTTCATAATTTCCTCTAAATTCTTAGTCACAGAGGAGAGAATATCTGGAATCATTAGCAGAAAGTTTTTCATAGATGTTTTTCCTTCCTCCAGATTACCAATCTGAGCTTCCAGCTTCTCCACTTTTTCCTCCATTCCTTTATTCCATTGTTCCTGGTTTATTTCAGCTTTCTTCCCTTTCTCTTCCTGTTGCCTATCAGTTTTTTCTAGATTCTTTATTCCTTCATAAACCCACCTGTCAAACCCCATACGAGCCTCGGACTGGTTTTTGAGTTTATCCAGAATTATCCCCTCTCCATCTTTATCCTGATCCCTGCTTGAATTCTCCTTGTCTTTCTCCTGCTCAGTTTCCATGTCCTTCTCCTACTCAATTTCCATTTCCCATTCCTCATTAATCCTGTCCTGCTCCTCCATAGGCTGGTTGTTAACAATTCCTATGCTCACACTGTGGGTTGAACTATTTTGAACAGAGACTTCCTCAGCTCCTCCTTCCTCTTCCCCCCCTTCCTCTTCCTTCCAACTCTCCTCTCCTTCAGACTCATCAGTCTCCATCTCACTTTCATCTTTTCCAATATCCTCTGAACCCTTGTCCTCTGGAATTTTCTCCATAGTAGCTTTTTTACCTTTTTTGCTCTATGTCCTCTCATCCTTGCTAGGCCCACCTTCCTCCATCTTCCTCTTTCCTTTCCCTGGTGATATTGACAATATCTTATTTTCTTGGATAGCTAGAATCTTGCAATGCTCATAAATGAGCAAAATAAGGCCGCAATGAAGCACAGGCGAAGAAGGATTCTTGGTGTGCTTATTCAGAGACCTCGACAAAGACCTAAAGAGGTAATATGGCAGAGAAATCCTCTTCTCATGTCTAAAATGATTTAAAAGCACAAAATGGTATGTGTGGACCTTGGTAAAACAACCCTCCATAGTAATATATTCCATTATAGCATTAAGCACACAGCCCTAGGTTTTCTTAATATTGGAAGCATCATAAACCCCCCCCCCCCGCGTAGCTTTTCCAATTTTTGCTCTCTCCTTCTCTTTACGTGGAAAAAGCTTAACAACATTATTAGACACTTTCAAGTCTCTAAAAAAGTTAAGACCAGAGTGGGGCATACCTGTAACCGTCGCAATGAGATCTGCATCCAGCTTAAACCTAACACCATGAATTTATAGTTAAATTCATAAATTAACAAGTGTTTTTATAGTTAAATCCTTCATTTCAAATTTATTAACAAGGCAATATTTCAATTCATAAATTAATTATTTTCCTTTTTGAATGAACAACATATCATTGATACATGAGTCAATAATTAGGAAATGATCACCATCAATCTTGTAATAAAACACAAGGATTTGAATTGACCACTCAAATCCCAAGCTCAAAAGATATGTATCAAATCTATAGTGCCAAAACCTAGGAGATCATTTTATACCATTCAAAGATTTCTTTAACTTTCACCAAGTAGTTATATGGTTGTATCATGTAAATATCTTCTCTAAATCACCATGAAGGAAAGCAATTTTCACATCATTTATTCGACTTCTAAATCATAAGTTGTGGTAACATAAAACAAGAATCTAATGGATAAATTTTTTATAACAATAAAAAATATCACATTGTAATCAATCTCCTCAACTTGGGGCTAACCTTCCACAACCAATCACACTTTATACTTTTCAACATTAACATCAAAATTATTTTTATTTCAATACCCATGTACAATCAATGGGTTTGTGTCCTTCAAATAAAGGTACCAGGTTCCATATATCATTATTTTTAACTAGCATCATCTCTTCATCTATGGCTATTTTTCAGGATTTAGCATCATGCATACCTTAATACTCATGCATAGTTCAATTTTCATCAATGTTCATGCTTAAAATAAAATTATGTCTACAATCACTAGGGAGGTACCTTTCTAATGGTTTTATTCACTTATTTAAACTTTTTATATGTTGATGTGGAGGTTCTAAGAATCCATCTTGAAGAGATCTTCTCAACTTTAGGCTCAATTTGATCTTTTGATTCAACTTTCTATGGAATAGGAGTAAACTAAGCATCTTGTTTTCACTTTCATCTAGATACAATACAACAAAAGAAGTCTTTATCTCTCTAAAATTAACATTTCTATTGTATAGAACTTTCTCTACAAAAGGATCTTGAAGCTTATATCATTTCACACCATAACTATAATTGATGAAATTATATTTGATAGTCATGTTCTCTAGTTCAATGCATTCTCCCTTGGCATGCATGCATATGCCTCATAACCAAAATAATGAAGATACATTAGTGAATTTTGTACGATTGACCATACCTCTCTAGGTATTTTATCAACAATAGATAATGTAAGATACCTATTGATTAGGTATCAAGTAATGGTTACAACATTGACTTGAAATCTTAATTCTTAGCCACCTCCATTTAGTATACTCCTAGACTTCTCCATTATTGTCTTGTTCATATGTTCTACAACTATATTATGTTGTGAAGAATATAGAATTATCTTTTGCTTCCAAATATTTTTAAAAACATTAGAAGTTATCAAAATCTACAGAACAATATTCACCACCATAATTAGTCCTTAAATACTTAATTTTTCCACCAACTTAAGTTTCTACCATAACTTTGAACTCCTTAAAATGAATGAAATATTTAGATTTGTTTCTAATAAAATAAATCTCTACTATATTAATAAATGAATGTAACATAATAAATATATTTTACAATTAAAGAAACGTCAACATGACCAAACACATCCAAAATGAATAAAATCTAGCTACCCAAAAGACTAATTAGAACTCAAATAAAATTGTATATGATTTTTTTTTCATATAATGTTCATAAAAATAAAACTCAATATTACAACCAAATGAACCTTCAACAAGGTTTTTATTATTTAAGATCTATAGACCCTTCTCTCCTACATGGCTTAATATTTAGTGTCATAACATTGTCATTTTAGCTAGTAGTTTAGTTTCTACATAAAGGGTATCCTTAGGTCTAGTAGTTTAGTTTCTATAGAAAGGGCATCCTTAGGTACTCAAAAAGCACAACCACCCACTGAAGAAGATAATATTGCTTTTGTTAAATGAAATAGATAAAGTTGCAATTTTAACAAAAGTAATATTGTACCAAAATGTATATGTATCGAACTAAAACAGTTTTTTCAATCTAACACCTTTAGAAGTCACTATAATAATTCTAACCATCTTACATCTTGCATCAAGAAATATATCCTAGACACCTATATTAATTAATTTTATTAAAGAAAATAGTTTGTGCTAACCCAATGATATGCAAGACACCATTAATTACCTTAAATAAATCATCAAATGTTTTATTTGAACTTTACTATGGCCAAGAATTTTTAAATGAAATTCGTCACCCAATTACACCTTACCTCCTTCAAATTCTTCATAATAAGTCATATGAAAATATGTACTTGAACCAATTAACCATGCATTGTCATTTGTAGCAAAAGTTGCAATCAACACAACGCTATCTTCCTTTTTAGATTTAGAATCATATTCAACCTTGTTTTTTAATTATTTTATCATTTACAATCTATTTTAAAGTGGTGAGGTATATCATAATTCTAGAATATCACTTTGGATGTTCTACTAGATTTAAATCTCCCCTTAAAGTTGGTGTAATATCGTAAATTGTATCCTATGCAATTTCACATCACATATGCCTTCTCCTTTAGATATAATTGAGACATTTATTCTCTTTAATCTTAATCTCAATCCAAAACATCCATTAATACCCCACACATGTAATTTCTCAATCGTTAGGTCTTCTTTTTGCCTAGATGTATGTGCACCACATGTAGACATCCATGCAACACACTAGCATCCCGCAAAAACCAGTGAGTGTGCTAGTCATTGGGACATTACACTTGTCATATTTTGACAATGTAATACCTCTACCAACTTGCAAAAAACATTGGGAATCAACTATAGTTTCTAAAACCTCTTCATTTGCCTCCAAAATTTATATTTTGAACTCCATTCTTATTGGCTACAATTCAGTAACAACTTTCTAGCATTCGCAGCTCTCTTTTTCCTAAATTAGCTATCTTGCTTGTACAACACACTTTATTATTCCATCACGTTTATTTCTAGAGTCATATCTTGTTATTATACTACCATTACTTGGAGAAAATCATTGTCACTTTGAGGTTTCTTATTTCTTCTTTGTACTTGTAAGTTGTTGGGCTTATGTGCTTGAGGAGTGGTAACTCTCTAAAGTTATTGGGCATATTGTCTTGATCTAATGGAATATTGTTCCTTATTTATCTTTTCTTTTATCCATATCTTGTCTAAGTTGTCAGTGGAGTTAGAAACACAAAAAATGAGGTTCTCACTAAGGCAATCCCCTATATAGTAACCCAACATATTTCTTTGGTCATATGTGTGTATGTATAGCTGAAAGAAACTACTTAGCAGAAGTATGTGACCTTATCTGACATTTTCGGTGATATCTAAACTCTCCCTCATCATTTCAATCATTTAACTTCATCTATTTCTTTCATTTCAATTACTTCAACTTGTTGTGTACTCATATTTTATAGCTCTTAGTATTCAAAACATTCTACAGGTCATTTTTTGTTTCTCTATGGCAATCCTTGTTGTTCATCTGTATAGGACGCAAGCTCATCACAATGCCATCCATGTTCCACGTGTATATCCTTGACAAAGAGCTTGTCGATTTTTTTGGGAGACCTCTCTAGTCTATACTTCTAGTTTCTAAAGTCCTGGGAATTTGGATAATTTTTGCATGCATGGTTAAAATATATATTTAGTTAATTAGAAAGTAAACTTGAAGGTTGTAGTTACATGAAGGAATACCTGAGTGGAGAGTTGAAACTTAAATCCTTGAAGTTTTGATTATCCTTCGTAATGGTTCACTTTTCATACTCCATTTTTTTCAGCACAACGTGAACTCGCCTTTAGCCAAAAAAAAATGAAACTGTGAGTTTCTTTAAACACAAAAAATAATAACTTTTTTTCAGATTCTCTTCTCTCTCTTTTTGAGGTTTTCCAAACCACATGTTGTGATAGCCTTCCATGAGTTTCATGACCCATTCTACAACTTCTTGGAACATAGTTAGAGGAAGATTGAGAATTAACATACCTCAAACTAGATATAGTCCTACTATACCTAGCCCAATGTTCTCTACAAATCCTAACTCTCATAGTTATCATCTTATTTTTAATAATTCTTCAAATTCAAATTCTCAAGAAAAATCTCCTCTTGAGTCTCCTCCTCCTGTGCACCATGAGTCTTCTCTTAGGGTCCCCTTTGAGTAGGTACGGTCCTTGGAAGATAACTTGAGGGACTTTAAAAAATTCATGTTAGAATCATATATCACTAAGAGGGGGGGTGAATCAGTGATCTACCGGAAGTTAAAACCACAAACTTATTCTTTATCCGTCGGTTAGCAATGTATAATAGAAAAGAACATAAACATGCAACTAAGAATACATAAATCCACAACACCAAAAATTTTATGTGGAAACCCGGAAAGGGAAAAACCATGGTGGGGATGGAACCCACAATATTCATATACTATGGCCAGGAGTACATAAATATTGCATAGATGGGGAATGCACTTGCATTCAAGCTCACTACCTAGAGCTCACTGCTCAAATAAAGTTGCCCGAAAGGCTACAACCTTCAGGAAATACTCAATGACTTACAATTTATTTACAATGAGAAAGTACAATGAAATGAACTCTTAATTAGCATATGACTATGCAAAAAATGAATTATGGTTAAGTGTTGAATCTATGACTGTTGAATACTATGTTTCTCTCTCAATCAGCTACCAATTAGTCTGAAAGCGGAATGCACACGTGAAACTATAGTCAATCAAACCAAAACAAATCACCATAACACTAACACACTGAAAATCAATTGCCAAATCGATCATATATATTTGGTCTTACCACAAAACCAATTTCCTTCAAGTCTACTTCAATAAGTGTAACGTGTAGATCAAGTTAGCTTCAATCTCGAACAAAAAATAGCATCGGACCAAAGATTATAATCACACACTTCCTAAAGGTCTTCCCAATCACCCGGATCATAAAAATAATCACCAAAAACACCACAATCATCGGAAATCATTCCAGATCAAAACATTACTGAAATACCTTGTTTTACCAGTTAACTGTCTACCGGTTACCACCAACTTCTAGATAAGATGAATCACGACTACCAAATAAAATCACCTTGAAGAGTTGTCATCAATGACAACCCTAGGCCAATATGCAACTGCCAGAAACCACCTAAAATCATCGAATGGGTGTCACTTGCCAACAATCTCCCTCTTTGGCATTGATGGCAACACCTATGAAAAATGGCTAAGTGTTGAAACCTATGAAACCTGTACACTAGATGAAAGAATAAAAGAATTCTAAGGAATAGAATAACTCTGAAGCTCTCCCTTAGATCAAGAATCTGCATCATGGAATTGTACACTCTATACACAATTAGTCTGTACATTTTTTACCTCATTTCTCCCCCTTTGACAGCAATACCAAAGATGGGGTGTTGCCCAAAACTGATATACAAATGAATACTTTACAAATATTTGAATAGGTCAGCATAAGTAGTCTTCAAAAATCCCAGGTGGGTATCCCACCCATTCTACAGGTTATCCAAAATTGTGATAAATGCATTGAATACTGTAGCATGAATTTCTAACTCTCTCAGATCTGAAGGTACAAGTCGGGCCATTTACTTCATACAATTTGCCTTATTGCTCATCATAGTGTCTATCTGAATGGCAATCAGGTTCCGGAGCTCACCCACTTTCCTCAAAACTTTCTCCTTATCAACTTGAAGGTTAGAGATTTGATCATTTAGGGCTATAATTTGTCCTTCAATGCTTCTGGTTAGTGTTACATTAGGGTCAAAAGATTGAGAAATACTTGCAAGCTTTCCCTAGCAGCCATTTATTTGTTTATCAATATCAATAGTGAACTTAGGCAAAATGAGACAAGATTTATATAATTTACTGGCTTCTGACAATGTGTCAGAAACAGTCTGCAGTCTCTTATTTTATGTAATCCTGTCATCTTCAATCATTTTTAAGGAATGTCTATTTTTTGACTTCTTTAAATCTATCCAAAACTTTCTGGGTATTTGTTTTCTCCAAAGAATTGAAATTTATATTTACACTGTTAATCAACTGTAATAATTTACCGGAGGGGCTGTTATTTGAATCTAATTGTACATTGGAAGCCACCTTCTTCAAAACATCTATAGACATCAAAATTATCTTTTTATCTTCATTTTCTGATTTTACCCGATCTTGGTTGGCTTGAGCTTGGACAGCAGCAGCAAGCATAAGCTTCTTTGTAGGAGACATCTTTCTGAGATCAA
Organism: Cryptomeria japonica; assembly: GCF_030272615.1. NCBI lineage: Eukaryota > Viridiplantae > Streptophyta > Pinopsida > Cupressales > Cupressaceae > Cryptomeria > Cryptomeria japonica. The sequence goes on along the minus strand of NC_081411.1, from coordinate 560,796,378 downwards.
TTAAGACATCAAGATTGATCTGAGGTGGGATCCTTGTAACCAGAGGAGTGGCAATTGTTGAATCAGCTATGCCTTTACCTTTGTCCACCTTAGCTTCTCCTGACTTAGCAACCTTCTTTTCTCCCTTGTCCCCAATATCAGTCTATTGAATTGCAGGGGTTGTAGTGCTATCTGTCATCGGAGGATTGTCATCGGTCTCAGCATCAATTCTGGTATTCCCTTTGTCTTCTGGTCAATCTTCAGACTAAGTCTCAACCTTCTGACTTCTGGAATCACCTTGCTTGTCTTCCAACTAGGATGATTTAAATTCATCCTTATACAGAGGGTCATTCTAGATGATGTTTTTCATAATTCCTCTGTCTCTTTCCATACCTCCTCTACATTCCCAATCATCAATCTATTAATTTTGTTCTTACTTCTAAATTTATTTTTATTAGCTTCTTCAATCAATCTATTAACTTCATCATGAGTAATACATGTACATCTATTTACAATCTCTCTCTCCTTCATTTATCTGTCCATTTTACTTGCATTCATTCTTCTATCATCTATTATATTGTACAAATCCTTTGGAATGGACTTTTTTAATTCAATTAATGTCTTACGAAAATTATGCAAGTATAATACTACTACTTCCTCTACTTTCGTTTGGTCACCATCATCAAAATTTTCAAAATTTGCTTCAAGATTCTTCAAATTACCATCTACTAATATTCCATCTATCATCTGATCTGCTGATAGTGGAGGAACGATTGTATATTTACCTTGTATACTGTCAGATTCAAGGTCTTTGTCGAGTTGACTTTTGACCTGCTTGCTTCTTTGGGGTCTTCCAAAGGGAGCAGGATCTGACTTAGTCTTTTTGTTGGGTTGTACTCCACCGGATTGAGGCTTTCTAACCAATCTGACAAATTCTCCATTTTTCTTTGCTCTACCTGCCTCTTCCTCGGATTCAATTTCTAAGGCCACCAGAGACACTGCAACATAGGTTCTCTTGGGTTTTTCCTTCTACTTTAGCACACCTTTTCTGAATAGGCTTGGTTTTGCAAATTGTGCCACCGGAGCTGGACCAGACTTAGTTGCCTTAGGTTTTTCCTTGGAGGGAACCTGATCAACCTTGGCCTCCTTTTGAGCATATTTTTCTCTTTCTTTCTTCACCTCCTCCTTAGTGAACCCCATTTGAGCAGCTACTTCTTCTACCATCTTAGTTACTTTTCTCTTCCGAGCAGGGGCAGTGAACTACATATGCAAACTAAGTTCCTTTTCCTTCAATGTCCCAAATCTCCCTTCCTTGGGATCTACCGGTTGACTTAGAATATGTTGTGCATACACCTCAAGTGTAGCAGAGTCAACTTCATACCCCATGGGCATGATCTAGACTATACGAGGCTCCATTGCTTCCATCAAAAATTGATCCTTATCCACCATGAAGCAAATGGTTTGCTCATACTTCTCAAACGCCTCCTTTGGAATCCTTTCCCTCTCCTTCATTGAGGCTTGGAAGGTTTTGAAATATCCCCAGAGGGAAGATATCCTCATGTTTGCATCACCAACTCCCCATAGACCTTCCTTGATCTGCATGGCCACTGGTCTATCATAGGCTCATTGGACCTTACCATTGATACTGGGTATCTCATGCATGAAGTACAGTGCCAGGAAAATAAGGATGTACCATACTTAAAAGTGTTCTTTTTATCCTGCTTTATTTTCTTTAGATTGCTCAATAACTCATTCACAAGTGCAGTGCATAGATCATACCTCTTATCTTCTTTGAGCATCTGATATGCAGAGTAGATAGCGATATCGGAGATAGAGTTGTACCAGTTGGAATGGTAAACCTTGTATCCAACTACCATTGAATAAAAATTCACATCATTTTCCAAAATATCATTCAGATTCATGGCTCTGTTGTCAAACTTGGATTTAGTGGTAGCTATGACGGTGTCATTTGATACCTTTCTTAGGTTGGGCACATCACCGGTTTTAGCTAAACCAATTATAGCATGGATTTCTTGCTTGGTAATTTTATGGGGCCTATCAAGCCAGATAAATTCATCATGCACGTGGCTAAGGATGTAGCGAATCCATTATGCCTCATCAAATAGTGGAAAATGCATGAACTGCCAAAAACCCCTATCCTATAGCACCTTATATCGGGTTTAAGATTTCCTGAACCATCGGCGAAATGCTTGTTATATAGGTCAAACATATTTGCATTCCTAAGTTCCTAAAGGTCGCAGTGAATGTAGGCCTCGATATCCTCATTGTGCAACACGTCATAAGGCACGGATGAGAATGCACCTTTCAGATCATCCTCGACCGATTTGAATGGATGTTTCTTGAAGACTGGACGAGCCCTATCCTTGATTTCAACCACCAAAGGAGTTGCAATACCAGAAGTTGAAACCATTTTGAATCTACGATTTGTGAAAAACTAAAAATATAAATAGATAAATACATTGTTTCACAACCAGGCGTTAGAATTAACTTAGAAGTTGTTGAAATTGTTGTTAAGATCGCCAAGTTGCTTTTCTCTCACTTTTGCTTTTACTCTTTTAATCACATTATGATGAATGAAGTCTTGAAATACACTTATCCTTTGAAAACCTAATTTTTCACTGTAATAAATGTTGAAACCGGTTATCATGATCTTCATGAAATTTCATACCAGAGCACAAGATCCTTCAGATACTTTCAGATATCATTTACACATATGATTCAGTCCTTTTGCAACCTTCCAGAATCAATTGCAAACCACTGAAGAGGGGGTTCTTAGAATCTACATAAAAAGATCCCCCTAAGGCATAAAGCCCCAGTTATCGGTTGAAGATCCTGCACCGGATTTGGGTGCAGACCGTTGTTTGCTCTGGATTCATCCTTTCTCACCCACATCTTCTCATGCTTCTCCTTTATCTCTTCTACTTTCTCTTTTCCTTTCTCATATGATTTGTTCTTGTCTACTAGAGTACAATTCTTGTTTTTGTAGTACTTTGCAATGTGACCGATTTTGTTGCATACTCGGCAAACAACATTATTCTTCATAGGTCTAAAGTTCATCTAATTTTGTCTTGTCCTATACTATTTAGAAATATATCCAAACATTCCAAAAGAATAGTATCTTTTGTTCTAAAAGTTATTCATTACTACTCTACACACATTTGACTTTTGTCCAAAGTTATTGCATATGAAACACTGACCAATAAAGGTAGGAACATTATTCATGTTGTTCATCATATTGTTATTGTTCATCATTCCATTATTCATCCTACTTCTACACTGACTCACCATATGACCAAATTTTTTGCAAGTAAAACATCAACCATTTAATTTATGAGCATTTGGTTGTCTTACCAGAGGATTCCTGCTCTTCTTCTCATCAGGTTTAGCATTGCCTTGTCTAGATTTGGAGGATTCACCTTTCTCAAATCCTAGACCTCACATATCCTTTCCATGTCTCTAACTTTCTAGCATCTCATCAAGGCTTGTTGAACTAGCTTTGAATATGATTTTGTATTCATTGGTAGTATCAAGTTCATCCCTCAAGGTAGCAATCTGTCTTTCAAGCTCTTGACCATTATTCCTTGATTGTGTCAACTCAAGCTTCAACTGATCATTCTCATAGGTAAGCCTAAAGCATTCATTAGCTCTTTCCTTCAATGATTGTGCTATATTCTCTTCATTCTTCTTTCGGTCCTTAATTTCCTTATTCAGTCTCATTACAATGGATTGAATCTCATTCTTCAAAGAAGCATTCTCTCTCTCAAGCTTGTTAACTTCATCAGCTTTATCCTAGTATTCCATGATCTGATCTTCTTTCTCCTTCAACTTGTCCATTAATTCCGTCCTCTTTTCTCTATAGACACTTGCTTGATCTTTTAGCTCACTAATGAATTCATCGGCAGCATTCTGATTCTTCTTCAAGGTACAGACCTCACTTCTAGTTGCATCAAGATCCTCAAGTGCTACATTGAGTTGTCTTTGAAAACCGGAATCCATTGAATCAATCTCCCAAATCTTCCTCAAGCAGTTAAGCTTCCTCAAAGGAACTAGGCTCTGATACCAATTGTTATAATTAGAGATCATTGAGAGGTGGGGTGAATCAGTGATCTACCAAAAGTTAAAACCAAAAACTTATTCTTTATCCACTGGTTAGCAATGTATAATAGAAAACAACATAAACATGCAACTAAGAATACACAAATCCACAACACTAGAATTTTAACGTGGAAACCCGGAAAGGGAAAAACCATGGTGGGGTTGTAACCTACAATATTCATATACTATGGCTAGAAGTACATAAATACTACATAGATGGGGAATGCACTTGCATTCAAGCTCACTGTCTAGAGCTCACTACTCAAATAAAGTTTCTCGGAAGGCTACAACCTTCAAGGAAGTCTCACTGACTTATGATTTGTTTACAATGATAAAGTACAATGAAATGAACTCTTAATTAGCATTTGACTATGCAAAAATGAGTTTCAGTTAAGTGTTGAATCTCTGATTGTCTTTGCTCTGCAAAATACTCTATTTTTGTCTTAGTCAGCTACCGCTTGGTCTGAAAGTAGAATGCGCATGTGAAACTGTGCTCAATCGAACCAAAACAGATCACCTTAACACTAACACACCAAAAATAAATCACCAAATCAATCTTATATATCCGGTCTTACCACAAAAGCAATCTCCTTCAAGTCGGGTTCAATAAGTGTAATGTGTAGATCAATTCGGCTTCAATCTTGAACAAAACATAGCACCGAACCAAAATATTATAATCACACACTTCCTAAAGGTCTTCCCAATCACCGAGATCACAAAAACAATCACCAAACACACCGCAATCATCAGAAATCATTCTGGATCAAAACATTACTGAAATACCCCATTTTACCAGTTAACTGTCTACCGATTACCAACAACTTTCGGATAAGATGAATCACGATTTCCAGATTGAATCACCACAAAGAGTTGCCATAAATGACAACCCTAGACCAATATGCAACTACCAAAAACCACCTGAAATCACCGGATGAGTGTCAATTGCCAACAATTCTTTAATCGTAAATTTATATTCATTTAGGTGAGCCCCATTGTTGGTAATATGGGAGATTTTCTCATCTCAGATCGTAAGGGCCTCAAGTTGCTTCATATATTGACTAACATTTTTGAGACACATGTGCCTTCTTACACATCTATTTTGTCCTACCCTTAGGATACTAATTTGGACATCACTAGTCCCTAGTTTAATGTCCCAATGCCTAAAGTATCAGTGCATATGGTTGAAAAAAAATTCATCACAACTTCTATATCTTTTTCTAGTAATACAAACACTATTTCTATGAATCCCAATACACCTTAAATTAATGTGTCTCAAAATCCTTCAAGAGGTAACATCCCTCCTCCAATTAGCTCTAGTAATTTCACTTACACAATTAATGCTTCCACTACTAATATTTTTTGTTACAACAGATAATCCACCTCCACCTTCTCCACAATCTAATCCTATCCTAAACACTTTGGAAAACATGGTCCAAATCCAATATCAACTTGCCAACTTAACCGATATTTCTACACAATCCATGTTGACACCTTGTTATTGTTGCAGCCCTCTTGATTTTACCATCCGAAATCTACCTATGCCCCAAGGGTATTATATATTTTAAAGTTTAATAATTACAGTGATAAGGGAGATCCACAAATACATGTTAATTCTTTCACTACACTTTGTAATTATTTCTTACATCAAGATCATTTGCTAGCTAAGTTTTCCCACAATCCCTTCAGGAGACTTTGTTGGAAAAGTTCTACCCATTTCTTGATAACTCTATCTTATCTTTTGATCAACTCATGAATTAGTTCTTACAGCAGTTTTAGGTAAATGTTGGCTTCAAGGTCGCCATTGTTGACCTTGTCCATTGTAAGTAGCAATCTAATGAGAAGCTAATAGATTTCATTTCTATCTATTAGTCTATATCTTTACAAATTTCCTTTGTCATGCCTAATCATGACATTTAGAGGATGTTGATGAAAAGCCTCTAGCCAACATTGAGGGAATGAGTGTCTTTGATGAAATACTCTTCTTTTTCTCATCTATGTACTACATTGTAGGATATTAGCATATGTTGACTTAGTATGGGGATTTTGCCTCATCCTCACATCCAAATAATTTAGGAGTTGCATCTTCTTTTAGACGGTCAAAGAAGAATAAAGCATTGGATAATGTAATAACAATTCCTCAGGCAACTAAGAAGGGTACACTTGGATCTCAGCAAAATAATATATTTACAACTTTATTTGATTTTTACTTAAGTGTACTTAAAAAATGACTAAAGGATAATTTGATTACCCTCCTTGAGACTAGACAAATTCTCAATAACGAGACATATCGTAGTTGGTATGATGCTTATAAATTTTGTCAATATCATCGAGTGTCTGGGCATGACACAAAACAATCTATGCATCTGAGACATGTAGTCCAATACCAAATAGATCATGATACCATTTAACTTGGTGATAAGAAATAAAAAGTAAATGTAGTATCAAAAATCACACCATACACAATTCAACTCAATAAGTGGCGCTTTCCTCCACATCATCAAAGGTCATGTGCCACCATCCTTGTCCTTTTTTCCATTGAAATCACCTTGTTAGCTTCAAACTGGAGTTGTCAACTTTGTCGGCTTGTCACCTTCAGGACTATAGCGCGGCGCACAGATGTCTGCATGGTGCACTAGCATCTCCTACATTTGATAGTCCACAGTTGGTTGTTTGAGCATTATGCCTACACCTAGAAGGAATCATAACGCCTCTGCATGCGACCACCGAAGTCGGTTTTTTCATCTAGGTCCTATATCTCTCTCGTTTGAAGGCATTTTGAGGATCTTTTGGCATTTTTTATACTACTTCTTGCAGGTTGGAGTTTTTGGTAAACTCTTTGGACAGCGTTCATAGCTTCTCTTACAAACACCACCGTTGTTGCAACTTTTTGAATAGATCATAGCACCATTGTCATAGCATCTCGGAAAGGGAAGTTTCCTTATTCTCTTTTCCATTCATCTCACCATTATCATTTTTATATCTTGTTTTGTCTTTCCATTTTCTTTATCATTTTATTTCCCCTTGGTTTTACTCGGGTTGTCTGTGGAGGTGGAAAAACTAGAAATGGGGATCTGTCTTAGGCAAACTCCAAAACATAACCCCAACATTTTCCCTTTCTCATTTGTGCACAGGTTCATAATCATGGAAAAGTTATCTTATTTGTGGGAGGCTCAATCGTGGACCGATTGTGAGTCCTTTTACCTCTTTCCTTTTTACTTTATTTAGTAATTTCATATTCCGCATTTACTAGCTTAATTTCATCGTTTCCTATTCTTTTATCATATTATCCCTATGTATGGTACTTTATCTATGGTTTATGTTCCTTGTTCGTATGGGATGACAGCATGTCGCACTGGTGTCCTAGACCTACATGCTCGTCCTCTAGATAGAGGCTAGGTAGAGCCATCTAAGAGCCCTAGATTGTGGGTTATGGGTTTAGCTTATCATTTTATCCTCTGGCTCACCCTTAACGCCAGTTCGAGTGAGGTATCAGAGGGTGGATTTGTTCTCTAGGATCCATTGTCCTTGAGGTAGAAAATTTCCTCCGTTACATTTTGGTGAACCCAATGTGAAACCAACCTTTATTTTTACATCATGTGTTCATCATTTAGATCATTGCATATATATGTAGTGTCATAAAATTGTGACCCTAGCAAATTTCAACTGCATTAGGGTCCTCATGCACGGGAGATCAAATTCCCTAGCCTGATCAAAGACCAAAGACTACTCAACCCTCAAAATCTACTTCTCCCTTGGCCTCTGCACCACCCTGTCTGCACTCTTCCCTAAAGAAAGGGGCAGGACAGGGGCATGGTGCCCTTGTCCCCCCTAGGATAGGGGAATGGCACCCTTGTCCTCCCAGGACAAGGGTGTGGCACCCTTGTCCTTGCCCTATTTTGAGGCAGGACCCTTTCCTAAGCATGCATTGTAGGTTGTGCAGTGAGCAGGAAACTTTCCCGATGTCAGCCTGTGACAAAAATAAGTTTCATTAACCCTAATTGACATGTATTTAAGATTTTCTCTCTCATTTGCAGAAGTTCAATAGGGTGAAAATGTGCGATCAAGCATTCAAGCATTCCTTTCCAACATTGAGCATTCTCAAGTCTCCCTTCAAGGCTAGGTGTTGCATTCAAGTCAAGGATTCAACCATTGAAGAGGAGATTGATTCTTACATTCAATTCCACACAAGAATTTCTATCAACATTGCTATCACAACCTCCCTTGAGGTGATTTACATTTCAGTCTTTAATTTCCATCTACTTGCAAGTACTCTCTTTCATTACTTGGCTAATTCCAAAACTGGGGGTTGACCTGAAGGAAAACCCCCAATCTTGACCCATTTTCCTCTCTTTTATGTGTGTAGGTTGCAAGTGTGCAACTATACTTTTGGATTTAGGCTCCATTTGCAAAGGCGGAAAAACCCTTTTCGTATCGTGGATTTTTTGGAGGACCGTGTACATTCCTGCCATGGTCCAGGCAACTTTTCCTCAAATTCACAAGGTGGCTTCGTCTCGACATATTATTGCCAGATCCAGGTGCATAGCTTCATCCCATACTCCAATATCTAGTTATAATCAATTCTTTGTCACTTTTGCACTACATAATTCAATCAATTCCTTTTCATTTCAAATAGGAAGAGGGGATTAGCTTATCATTCCCATTTCACTCAGAATTATATCTTCTTCTTTGGAGATTGAATGTAGTGAATTTTCCTCTCCTCTTCCAATGTAATTATGTGAAAAGTTTTTGAATGGAAATCCATAGTGAAACTCTCATCTCTCCTTGGAGGGAAATGGTAGTTTTCCTCTTGATCTCTCATTCACACATTTTTCACCCACCAATACACTTTGGTCAGATTACAACATCTCATCTATTTTTTTTTTTAAACATAATTTGCATCTGTGTTCTAACATTTGCATAACCTTCTTCATCTTTCTGAGTATCAAACTTTACCAAAAGACAATATCCCTCATATTCCTATAGTATAGTCTCAGCATCGGAAGACTCGTCTATCAACTTTATGACCCAGATTACCAGAGGAGCCATACTCAAGAGGTCATACAGGCAGAGTTTTCCTCTTGACTGTTATAGTCCTCCTTTTCCCAGCATGATGTTTAATTATCAACTTCCTGACCCAAATGATTTCTTGGCTTCTTATCTCCTTAAGTCCATTTTGACAAGGGGCCCCTCTCCACCCGGTTCACAATCCAACTCTCAGAGCAATTCTCTGAGAAATTTCACTCCGTCTTCCCCTCTAGTTGTTGATCATGACTCTGCTCTCACTGTTGATTTTGAGCAAATTGACATGCTTGAGCAGAATCTGATAGATTAAGGGTTTTCCAAATTGGGAGAAGTCCTCCCTCAGGCTATAAATGTAATCAACACTCTGAGAAACATGTTGATCTCAGAGAGGAGAGGCCTGAGATGTTGAGGGCATTATCTATGATTTTCAGGAATCATGTCCCTCTAGATGGTGCCTCTCCTTGGGATGGTTATTTTGGCATTTGTGGCTCTCAACTTGGTGTGGCCATGTCTGGTTTGGTAATACGCATGGTTAATCTCGAGCCTACTATTCCTAGTATCACTTCTTCATCTAACCCCTTGGGATATATGGGTATGTCTAGTGGCTCAACCTTTGCCTCCGATGCAACTTATATGTCTACAATTAGCACTAGCACTACATCTGTTGGTGGCACTGGTCCTTCTAGAGGTTCTGGTGGGGGTGGTGGCAGGTTTGGCCCACCTCTACCTCCTTCCTCTCCGACTAGTCATCCGATCTTGAACACCATCTTACAGAACATGGGACAATTGTAGTTGCAACTCACGAACCTGGCTTCCACCTCTAGTCAATCCTCTATGCCTACATATTATAGAAAGATTCCCCTTGATATCACCATCTTTAACACTACCCTTCCTACTACGGTTGAGTCACTAAAATTTGATAGGTTTAATGGTGATGGGGACCCTAATTTGTGCATCGATTATTTCATGACCATGTGCAGCAACTATCATAACCTAGACTTTGTGCTACTTAAACTATTCTCATTATCCCTTAAAGGAACCGCATTAGAATGGTATAGCTCCTTACCAGACCATTCCATACATACCTTTGATCATCTCATGGATCTTTTTCTCAAACAGTTTCAGGCCAACATTGGCAGTAGGGTCACCATCGCTGACCTTGTTTATTCTAAGCAGAAACCCAATGAGAAGATCATTAATTTTATCTCGAGGAATTAGTCGATCTCCACTAGAATCCCCTTTTCCCTACCAAATAGTGATATGCAGAGGATATTTATTGGCAATCTACAGTCGGCATTGAGGGAGAAGTTATCTCTCAACCAATACCAAAACTTTGCTAACATGTGTTTTGCGCTTATGGACTACCAGCACACCATGTCACAGTTCGGAGATTTTGCTTCAAATCCTCGTAGTGGGTCCTTTGCAAGTATGTCCATGAAAGGGTCTAGGAAGAATAAGGTTCTAGCTAATGTCGTGGTTGTTCCTCTGATAGTTGTTGCATAAGGATCACAACAAAATAGGATCTTCACAAAATTGAATGACTCTTATTTCATCATAATGCAGCGATTATTGAAAGACAATCTAATCACCCTTCTTGAGATTAGATCGTTGTCCGATAGTAGACCTTATCCATGCTGGTATGATGGATCAAAAAAATTTCATTATCATCATGTGCTTGGTCATGACATTGAGCAATGTTATCATCTTCGGCACATTGTCTAGGACCACATTGACACTGGTGCAATCAAAGTTGATGCATGGAAACATAAATCAAATAAGTCTGTTGATAAAACTAACAAGGATTTGCAGATTTACACTGATATGTTTCCACCGCATTTGATGAATTTCATCTCTACATCAGATCCTTCTTTGGATGATGATCCATTTGTGAACATGGTCACTATCACTCCTATTTGTTCTCCTCATATCTAGAAGGAGAAGGTGTTTGACATGTCTTTCACCCCTCTAGATGCCTCATATTGTGGAGAACTTGCTCCTCTATAAATCCCTACTAATTTGAATGGTCAAACTGTCATGAGTGTGATGGTTGGCCCATCTTGCAAAGTCGATGTTAATTACAGAGGAGACTCTATTCATGAATTGTTGGAATTAGCCCACGTATGATAAATATCAGGCAACTCTAAGAACACATGATGATTTTTCTATCTATCCTTTGGGTAACATCACCTTGACGATCCTCATGGGACCCAAGGTGCTATCTTCCACTTTTGTGATCATTTCTGAGTTAAACCTATTTTGAGCTAAACTAGGAATTCCCTAGTTGATTTCTATAGATGCAGTCTCATCAGTAATTCATAAGTGCCACAAGTTTCCCAAAGAGGATTTGGTGCATGTCATCCAAGACACTAGATATCAACCCCTGGTAGCCCATGGGGATTTTTTGTTACAACATTTTTTTCCTGCTTCAATGGGATCCATGCTTCCCCATGGTGATTTAATGTATCACGTGTATTTTTAGTATAAGAACGGGGATTCAACCCCTAAATCAGTTCAGCTTAGCTACTTATTGCCTCTTCCTACATCAACCTCTACTCCATCCATCCTGGTCTTAGAGCAGGTGGTGCCTCATTTCACCTCATTGTCGGGGGTCGAGGCAAAATGTGCTCCTTTGAATAGACCTCTATGTCTGCCTAGGACTACGTAGCCTCCAATGGTGTCTTCCATTCCTATGACTATACCTAATACTGACAAGGGAAAGACACCTATGTTGTCAAATTCTACGGCCCACCCTCCCTTCAAGCTCCCTATCATGGTTGATATCCCTCATCCCTCTCGTTATAAAAAAATGAGGTGATCCTCTTGTGTTTGTTTATTTCCATTTGCTTCTACTTCACAGCCCACTTTGGCACCTTATATTCCTCCCACTGCTCTCCATATGAAACAAAGTCAAGTACCAGTTTCTATCAATTTTGTGCCTATTTTGCAAGCACCTCATGTTTCATTGCTTGGGCCTTCTCCTATCCCTGACGCAGCTCTGGAGGCCTCTCTCAAGGAATATGATTCTCTTGAATCCTCTCGACATTTAGTATGTGGCCCTCACCTCTATTGTAATCAGTGTGCACATGAGTGTAAATGCTTTTGATGGGCCAAGGCTCGTGAGTGTGAGGCTACTTTGCATTCTATCGATGCATCTTCAATGTCCAATCCTGTCACCTCAGCTCTTGTTTTGTTAGGTGCTCTTGTTCCTGCATCATCCTTGGTTTTGCTTCCTGTTGCTTTGGGGCTTGTTGATGAGCATCCCCCTAAACAAGTGCAGGTTTTCATTGCTCCTTATTTGGAGCCACCCCTCATCACTTCTTTGTCAGACATAACTCCATTGTCTCGTCCCATCGATATGTTGCATATGCAGGTGGTGCCTTGTGTAGCTCTATTTGCTCCCCCTACTTTAGAACCATTCCAACATCATATCTTTCCTAGAGTCCTTCAGCCTGCTACGGTTGAGAGGATACCTGCTTCTCCTATCTGACCCAAATGCAAGCTTGATTAGGGCCCTGTTCCAAAGTTTTGATGATGGAAATCCCTCCAGGTATGTTCTCCACCCTCTTCTATGCCTATTTCAGTGCCTATTGGTTTTCCTATTTCTATGTATGTGGTTGAGATGGCCCCGCCTTCTTATGAGTTTATCACTGCCCCTCTTCAAGAGGTTGGAAATCCTATCCTTGTTTCATCTTCTCTGAGTAAGTTAGTCGCTTCTTCTATAAAGGCTTGCATGTTGGAATCCTTGGAAGATATCTCTCCCTTGTCCAAAATCTTCACATGATCGTTGGCCCTTACCTCCTCTGAGCCTATGGATGCAGTCGTTGTTGCTTTTTCCCTTACCCTCGCTGCTAGTGAGGTGCCTGATGAAGCTCTTGTTTTTGTCCCTCTCTCAGCTCATCCCCCTTCTCCCTATGATCTAGATTGGGAGGATGATGCTCTCCTACGAGATGACCTTTAGGGTGTCTATCTCTTACCTCCATATTTTTGTGTGTGTGCATTTGATTGTCTTCCCCCATGCTTGCTTTATATGTTTTTTCCCTCCCGGAGGACCCAGGCCACTCCGTAGGTACTTGGATATGGGAGGTTGACTATCTTTATCTTTTGTGCTCTCTCTGAGGACCCAAGTTACTCCGTAGGTGCTCGAATACGGGAGATTTTTTTCATACATCTTCTTCTGTTTGTTTCTCTATTTTTTTTGTCTCTTGTATCTTGCTTTTTCTCTATTTGGGGATGATGTAAATCATTGTGGGCATCATTATCCTTCTTCCATGTTGACCCAGATTTTTATTTTTTTATCTTTTTCTTCATGTGCTCTTCCTCAGATCTGAGAACTTTGGCGCTATGATGATATACCCATCTTGCAATTGTATTGCATATCTCTTCTCACTACTATGGGTTATGATGCCAAGCTATTGGATCCCCTTGTCCTCTTGCCTTTCATTTTTTATGTTGTGGATATTTATGTGTCACAACCTACTAGTGGAATTTCATGGAAACATATTGCTATGTTGACATACCACAACTGCTCTTCTCCTTAGAATGGAATGCCTTTCATGCATATCCTTCTAAGAGGGGGCATCATATCTGCATTTTTGCATAATCTACTTTTGTCATTTAGTCTTTTGCACTATCATTTCTTGTTGATCACACTTTCATGCTTGCCTAGGTGGGGGCCAAACCACTTTATCTTTTTCACCTAGATGGGGGCCAAACCATTTGATCTACCTCTTTTATTTGCCTTGGTATGGGCCAATCTACTACTTACCAAATCTATCTTTGATTGTCCAATTGCATGGCTATGTAGCGTATCACTACCCATGCCGACAAAATATGTCTATCTTATTTCCCTATCATAAGGTTGTCCATACTGGCATATCTCATCGCCCTATCGTATGGCTATCTAGCTTAATGCACTTTTCTATCCATATCGGCACATCTCATATCGTTACAACTATTTATCTCGCATCTTTTCATAACTAGGGGCTTTCCTCCAAAGCGAGGCTCATTTTTGTTATGCTCTTACTAATCTTAAATCTATCCTTTATCTTGCCATCCAATATGATAGACTACAACTAGCATGTTTGTGATATATTAGTTAGCAATATCTGTTCCAAATCTCAACTGCATCTCGTTGGGGGAAACCTCGTCTAATCAGTGAAAATTTGCCTCCCCATCACGGCCCTCTATCTTCCTCTACTTTAGCTTTGCATCTCTTGGTGAAGACATGCTCGCTAAAGTGGGGGCAAAATGCAGTATTAAAAATAGACCTTATGCAATTCAATGCAACAAGTGGCACTTTCCTCCACATCATCGGAGGTCATGTGCCACCATCCTTATCCTTTTGTCCATCAGAATCATCTTGTCAAATTAAAACTGGATTTTTACCAACTCTTTTGATCTGTCACCTTCTGGACTATAGCATGGCGCCAAGATGTTCGTGCGGCGTGCTAGTGTCCTGTGAATCTGATAGTCTGCAGGCGGTCATTTGAGCCTTACACCTACACCTGGAAGGAATTTTAATGCCTCTGCATGTGACTACCGACGTTGATTTTTCATCCAAGGCCTATATCTCTCCCATTTGAAGGCATTTTGAGGATCTTTTGGTATTTTTTAGACTACTTCTTGTAGGTTGGAGGTTTTGGTAAACTCTTTGGACATCGTTCATAGCTTCTCTTACAAACACCACCATTGTTGTAGCTTTTTGAATAGCTCATAGCGTCATTTTCATAGCATCTTGGAAAGGGGAGTTTCCTTATTCTCTTTTCCATTCATCCCACCATTATCATTTTTTTATCTTGTATTGTCTTTCCATTTTCTTTATTATTTTATTTCCCTGTGGTTTTACTTAGGTTGTCCATGGAGGTGGAAACACCAAAATGGGGGTCTCACTTAGGCAGACTCCAAAACACAACCCCAACATTTTCCCTTTCTCATTTGTATGCAGGTTCATAATCATGGAAAAGCTATCTTATTTGTGAGAGGCTTCAATCGTGGACCCATTATGAGTCCTTTTTACCTCTTTCCTTTTTACTTTTTTTTAGGTATTTCATATTCCATGTTCACTAGCTTAATTTCATCATTTATTATTCTTTTATCACATTATCCCTATGTCTGGTACTTTTTATATGGGTTATGTACCTCGTCCATATGAAACAACAGCACATCGCACCGGTGTCCTAGACCTGCGCACTCATCCTCTGGACAAAGGCTAGGTAGAGCCATCTAAGAGCCCCGAATTGTGGGTTATTGGTTCAGCTTGTCATTTTACCTCCTAGCTCACCCTTAGTGCCAATTCGAGTGAGGTATCGGAGGGCGGATTTTTTCTCTAGGATCCATCATCTTTGAGGTAGAAAATTTCCTCCGTTACACTAAACAAATTTGTTGATAAATCCTATAGTTAGCTACAGATCTATACAAATTATTTTCCACCATATTCTTATCACTACTTCACATGAATATGGTGACTATTACTCTAATATCCCCTCCAAGTTAGAATACTCAAATGCATGATATATATTTTACACCTAAAAACTTGGCAATCCATAGAGAGTCTTCTCCTCTATACAATCCTGCTTGGGTTAATGATAATGTCGTTAATGGCATTATGGTTGATCCCGCTTGTAGTGTCAATGCCATAATAGAAGAGGCACATTTTATTAATGTTCTACATAGGGAAAGGTATGACAAGTCTAAGGAAGCTATCTATACTTCTGATGGTATTTATCTTCCCCCTTTGGGATCTATTTCTTTATCAATCCTTGTGGTACCTAAGATTGTCTCTACAACATTTGTTGTGATTCTAGAATATGAGTTCTTCAGAGTGAAACTAGGCATTCCTTAGCTAGTTTCCATGGATGGTTTCACTTATGTTGTCCACAAATTTTTGAAGTTTCCTCTTTATGGCACTATTAAAATTATTTGGGATATTGCATACAAACTATTAGTGTTGTGTGCAAGCTTCTCTCTTGATCATTTTTGGTCTGCTCTAGTTGTAACTATGCTACCCCATGGAATTTATTATATAAGTAATATTACAAGTATAAGAGTAAGGAATCAATATTTGAGTTGGTCCTACCTCATCCTTCCATAGCTCCTCCTACTCTATTTTCTCCTATGTATCAGCATGCTTCTTCCTTTGCTCCTTCTTAGTTGAGGGCTAAGGATAAGTCCACTCCCTCAAGTAGACCTCCATCAAAGACCTCACAACCTATGGTGGTGCCTCTTGTTCCTTTGATTGTTCCTAGCAATAGAAAAGGAAAGGCACTCATGTTGTCAAAGTCAAAGTCCCATGTTTAAATGAGCTTACCATTCATATAGACATCCCTCTTCCTACTTTGTATGGAAAGGCTAAGCATGCTTCTTTGTCTAGTCCTTCACATGTAGCACATATGCCTTGAAATTTGAGGGCTCCTCATGTTCCTTCACCTGCTCCCAAAAAATAGGAGTAAAGGTTCCTATGATCAAGGCTAAGGTCCCTATGTTTGTGACACCTCATGTTCCATCTATGTAATCTCCACTTCTATCAGTGATGGTTGTGAATATGGATTCACCTATAGAGAAATATTTTATGGAGTCTTCTTATTATTTTGTTCCTATTCCTCATCTATGTCAAAACCATCTTGAGAATAAGTGTAAGCATCATTAACGTGTCATGGCTCAAGAGCACAATATCATGTAGAAGACCTAGGATAAATCTTATGTTTCAACTCCTCAGTCTTCTTCTTCTATTCATGTTCCAATTTTTCCTACTCCTTTTATATTTTTGCATGGCTCTACTTCTACTTTTGTCCTACTTCTGATGTCTTTGGGAGATTCTAATGAACCTCTCCCCAAGAGGGTGCAAGTGTTTATTGGTCCCTCCTTAGAGCTACCTCTTATCACTTTTTTTCATAATATTCCTTCATTTTTGTAGCACATAGACATCCTTCATACAAAGGTTGTGTCTAGTGCGGCTTTGTCTACTCCTCATACTTCTTTTCATTTTCATCCTAGATTCCCTGGGGTCCTTCAGCATACCACAATTGATGTGAAGATTTCATATCAACCACCTAAATGTCAGTTTGAGCAAGGCCCCATTTTTATTTTTTGGCATAAGAAGTCTACCCTTTCAACTCCCTTTTCTTCTTTTGTTCTTATAGTTGAGAAGGCAAATCCTTTTCTAGAATTCATCACTTCTCTCCTCCTAAAGTCGACATTGCAACTCTTGTTTCACAATCTTTAGTTGAGTCATGTAATCCTCTTCTAAGAAATATATGTTTGACTCTTTGTAGTATATTTTACTGTTTTCGAATATATTCACAAGATAATTGACCCTTGACTCACAAGAACTAGTGAATGGGAATGTTGAGGTAGCCTCATCCCTAGATCTTGTTGCAAGAGAGACACCTGGCATCGCCTTATCCTTTGTCCCTTTGCGAGCTCAACCTCCTTCCCCTATGATAAATATTAGGAGTGTGATGATTTTTTGTAGGTGGTTAATTAAATAAGTCCCTCTTCATGTCTTTAGATTAGTGTGGGATTGCTTGTTTGTGTTCCCCTGTACTTGTTTTATATGTTTTTGCTCTATCCTAGAGGTGAAAAGATACCATCATAGGTACTTGGATAAAGGGGAGAAAATATGTTGTTCACTTCATTTGTATCATCATTCTTCTTTTTTTTGTACTTTGATTTTTGACATTCGAGGATGATGCAAAGTGTTAGGACATTTAGGCCTCTTCCATTTTGACCTGAATTTGTTTTCTTTTGTCTTCATGTGCTCTTTCTTCATGATCTGAATCGTTATTTTTCTTTTGTCGTTATGTTCTCCTTCTTCATGATCTAAAAAATTCATGAATATGATAATAATTCATACATATTTATATACATGTGCTATTGATATGAATCCTACTGACCTCATATACTAGAATCCCCCTTTCTCTTTTATACATGATTTTATTGATGTTATTTTATGTATCATTTATTCCACCATAATATTCTATGGATACATATCATTATGTTTTCATGAAACATCTCTTCTTCTTAGAATAACTTGTTCTCCTATGCATAGTTTTTTATTGCATACTTTTATGTATCTTTTCAAAATATGTCAACATCTAGATGTCTTACTGGTGTCTAGCATGGGGGGAACCTGTTGGACCCTATCTATATGCATATTTATGTCACCTTTTTGCGATTGACCTACAACATAGTTTTTAGAACTCATAGAACAATTGTATTATTACATGGTCCCTAGCATAACACAGCTTTCCCTTACCTCTAAATA
The DNA here is from genome assembly GCF_030272615.1 of Cryptomeria japonica. Classification (NCBI taxonomy): domain Eukaryota; kingdom Viridiplantae; phylum Streptophyta; class Pinopsida; order Cupressales; family Cupressaceae; genus Cryptomeria; species Cryptomeria japonica. Next base: position 560,777,999 of record NC_081411.1, on the reverse strand, counting down.
ATTTTGATGCCTTTTTTTTTCCTTTTCACCTAGCATACTTGTCTGCATCTAACATTTTAATGCTGATATAGCTTAACAATGTAGGATATACTCAAGTCTCTCTCTTTGGGGAAACTTGCAATGAATAGAAGACTATAATTCCCCTTTATATCTTGGGCATAATAATGTTGATAAATTCTTTCTAATTTAGGTTGCATATTCTCTTGAACATATAAGTTTGCTAAATTGGGGGGAAAATGTAATGTATTAAATTGTATCCTATGCAATTTCACATGACATATGCCTTCCCTTTAGTTATAATTGACACACTTATACTCTTTAATCTTAAGCTTAATCTAAAATATCCCTTAACACCCCACATGTCCAATTTCTCAACCATTAGGTCCATTTTTTTTCCAAACATATGTGCATTGTGCAAATGTCTCTACGACATGCTAGCTTCCTATAAAAACCTACAACTATGCTAGACATTTGGATATTACACTTGTCGCATTCTAATAGTGTAACACCTCTGCCAACCTACAATGATGTTGGGAATCAACTATATTTGTTAAAACCTCTTATTTTTCCTCCAAAATCCATCTTTTGAACCTCATTATTGTTGGCTACCATTCTGGAACAACTTCCTAACATTATAGCTCTCTCATTCCTACACCAGTTATGGTACTTGCACTATACACTATATTATTTTACCATTATTATTGATACAATGATATCTTGCTATTATATAGACATTACTTGCAAAAGATCATTGTCACTTCAAGGTTTCTTGTTGCTTCTTTGCACTTATAGGTTGCTAGGATTTTGTGCTTGATGAGTGGTAACTTTTGGAAGTTATTGAGCATATTGTCTTGATTGTAATTGAATAATATTCTATCTTTATTTTGTATATTATCCATATCTTGTCTAAGGCTATATGTGGAGGTTGAAATAAATGGGGGTTTGATTAAGGCAAACCCCTATATAGCCACCCAACATATTTCTTTGGTCTTATGTGCATAGGTACAAGTGAAAAAATTGGTTGGAAGAAATTTAAGACCCTATCTGATATTTTTTATGATATCTAAACTCTCCCTCTTCATTTCAATCATTTAATTCATCTAGTGCTTTCATTTCAATTAGTTAATTTTTTATGTAATCATATTGTATAGCTCTTGGTATTCAAAATGTTGTACAGTTCATTTTGTGTTTCTCTATGGTAATCTATATTGTTTATTCATGTAGGATGCTAGTGTGTTGCATTACCATCCATGTGTCACTCATTCATCTTGTACAAAGAGCTTGTTGGTTTATTCGAGAGACCTTTGTATTTTGTACTTTTGGTTTCCAAAATCCCAAAAACTTAGATAATTTATGTGCATGGTTAATACATAAATTTATTTAATTAGAAATTAAACTTGAAGGTTGTAGCTACCTAAAGGCTAAGCTAAGTGGAGGGTTGAAAATTGAATCCTTTAGGGGTTTTATTATCCTCCGTAGTGTTTCACTTTTCATACTCTACAATTAGATCTTAACTTCTCTCGTTGTTAGTGTGAAAAAGAGGTTTTATCAAACTACTTAGTTTTTAGTCTACTTAGGAGAATCATATTCACGCTACACTTAAGCTCACTTTGAGGTTATCTAGACTTTTGTCTCACCTCATGGGACACTTGTCCATAGAATCCTACACTCAATTCATACTCAGCTTGGGATTTTTAGATTTAGACTCCTGCCTTCTCACCTCTTCTTGCTTTCCTTTATAAGCAAGGCTCATTTGTACATTTTACATTGCATGCTTATAATATTTCTCATTTTGTGCATTGTTTATTTGTCAATATTTTTTAGTTTGCAAGTATATCTTGGCTGCCCCAACATGGTATTAGAGAAAGCCTGAAACTCCTCTCTTCAAACAGTACATGTTGGACCAAAACGGGTGTCACAATTGTGATCAAAGGGTCAAGAGATGAATTTTGACATATATCATATAGGTATTGGTAGATGAAATGCTTTTGTTTATGAGCCCATCCATAATGGGTCAAATAGATCCATATGAGTGTGTCAACATATGTCATCTTTATGTCAGCATAATGCCTCAAGTATCATGCCTTGAACTACATGCAAAAAAACCTCATGTGCAAGCATAGAAGTTTAATTTTTAAATATCTTTGTTATTTTTTGAACTTAAGTACTTATTGTACAACTTTTGTTTTGCACAGTACATTGCTAACATCAGTTAGTGAAGTCAAAACCACCAATACCCAAAAATAGTTGTTTCATACTTCTAATGGGTGGTTTAGGAATTTCTAGGTGGTTTCTCAGTAAACAAAAAGTGGTTTTGGAATATTTTGATTGTGATGAATATTTTGGTGGAATTTTAAAATATTCCATTACTAACATCATCATTTTCTTCCCCTTTGTTTGACCCCTTCACCATTGACCAATTGGATTTTTTTGTTAAACGTTGGAAGCCTCATTCTTGGTCATATGGACGTATTTTTGAGTTTTTTTTTAGTATGTGTATTTTGTCCTCTATCTAGTGGTGTAATTTATTTTATAGAATGGTATTTCTTTTTCTAAACTGTAGTTTTTCAGAGGACACCATACATAGTTCTCAATTTTGGAACTTCAAAATATTCATTTGATCTCATACGGACTCCTTTTTAGGTTCCATTTTTTAACCTACATGATTTTTTGAGCTCTTTTCATGATTGTATTCCAATATTTTAGATTCTTAATTCCTCTATTAAGGACTTGTACATCGATTTTAATCTATAATGCACTAAATTAAAGTTTCATCACTATATCTTCTTAGGGGGGTCATTTTTCAATAAAAGAGGTTTCACTTTTTTTTTTTGTCATTTCTTTTACATTTGTAAGACATTATTAGTATATGTCTTCATTGTCTACCTCATGACATAAAACTTGTAAGAACTCTACAAACTAAAAATAATTTTATAAATGCACTCAAATAAAGTGCCACAAAACTAAATGTGTGTTCCTTAGGTAGGGAATTTTGTACCTACACTAATTTATAAATTGTAATGGAGGTTCTGCAGTGCCTTGGATTTTCCATCACAACACTAGATCCTTATGATTCTTGCCTCATGCATTTGTTCCATGATTCACACCCTTTTTTAATTTTCTTGTATAAATATCGACCTAATGTTGGGTCTACAATCCTATGCACATATTTATGCTCAATTTCTACTATTTTTCCAAACCACTTCCTCGTCAACATTAAAGGGAGGACTTATGACATAGTTATGCTAATGCTTCCTTATTTTATTGGAGCAGTGGAGGAACCTTACTGGACCTAGATGAAATTCACAAACTTGCAAGTGGATCATATAGACCTATTATTTTTATGTCTCTTATGGGAAAATATTTTATTGGATCATATTTGTGAGATTCTAGTACTTATGAAAAACATCAAACACGTTTTAGTAGTGTACAACAGGTCACTCATACTTTGTTGATTTTTTTCCTCGATCATAATTTTTCTACATCTTCAACTTCATGGTTGATTAGTGTTAAAATAGCACCCATAGAAAGTGGATTTATCCATACCTCAAAGGTATGCCAATCCTAACAACTGAACCTCATGCATACAACCCATGGCATGCAATCACAAGATCCAAGTGTCAAACATGTCAATAAAAAACATACACATCTAGGAACTACCACTGCATAGGTAATGTCTGAAAATTTTTAAAATGATCAAGACAACCAAAGATCCACTAATAGCATCACATAGAAAATGTGGTCAAAATCATCACGTAGTACCAAGGAACATCAACAATTATATGCAAAACCTACAAACCAATTAGTTAAAAATACAACTACCATAAGTCTCCATATCTCTCCCAAGTTCTTCACACTCAACAATGGAAAGAGATAAAGGAGCCTCATCATCGCTAAAAAAACAATAAATTATAAGTGACAACGCATTACAATAAACCTAGCGATCATCATAACTCCACACAAAACCTCAAATCCAATATCATGTGAATCCAAACATCCAAGAAGATAAACAAGGCCAAAGAGAGAACCTTCAAATAAATACTTGTAGCATGTTCTTCTATACACACCTCTAAATATAAAGTTGTGATAAGTATGATCTTGTCCATTAAAACCCAAAGATAATAGCATCAACAATACCTATCCATTCAATCACATAGAACAAATACATATATGTAATCCTCTAAAGCTAAAGAAGATCAAACCAAACACATTTTGAAACCAAGGGAATAAGCCCAATAACATCTCCTAAAACTAGCATCAATGAAAGAAATCACAATGTATAAAGATATAAATATGTCATACACTCCTCAAATGTACCCTCCAAAACTAGATAATTGTATCTCAAGATCCATATGCATTAGATGACAAAGCATCAAAGACAATGCATCTGAAAGAAATAATGGGCAATACCTTTCAATTGATAAATTGTCAATTAGACCATGAGTCAGGAGTGAGAATTCTCCTCCAAGATATCCAAGTCATTATGACTCATCTAAGAATAGTCTTCTCATAGGTACATTTTGAATTCACGTTCAACCAAGGTGTAGACTCCACGGGCTTCTTGCTAAAATCTCATCAAGAGTAATCATCTCATCATATGTCTATAAACATGAGATAAATCCAAGCCTTACTTGTGTGTAGTATCCATGAGAACCTATAACCAATCAATCAATGCAAAACTCCAAACTACAACAAAGAACCATATGGAATCAATCAAGAAAATGATCATGTACTCAATACAAAGAGAACCAAAAAAGATCAATGTTAAAGTCCAACCATGGAATTAAGAACATAAACATGAAAGCATGATATCAAATCTCATAAAAAGAAGATCATATGCTCCAATGAACATATCAAACTCTTAAGAGCACCTACATCATGCCAAAACTCCAAAATGGTAATCAAGAGTAAACCATGACATAATACCAAACATCCTATCAAAACTAGGATAACATGTCAAATGAAAAGCATAAACACCTCAACCAAAGACCCCAATAGTCCTCCATGGCTTGAAAATGTCAACATATCCAAATCACTTGAATAGCCATCTCCTATCCATGAAACCCAAGATCTCAAAGAATCCTCATTGTGAATGAAACAGAATCCAAGATTCCATCAATGACACAAATAAACACTATAGAAAATCATCCACTATCAAATGGTGAATCTATCATCATTGCCACAAGCTCCCATTGAACTATGATATGAATTTCTCCATGGAATCATGACAACCATCCTCTAACTGAAGATCATTTTAGGCCCTAACATTATCAAATAACTCAACACCAAGAGCTCATAAAAGGGAAGAGTCAAACCACAATCTCCAAACCAAGAAGATACAATGTCAAATATCATTTTCACAACCTCCTACTGAAGTGTGTAATCAAGATATCTATGACATTGTGATAAAAATATTCTAATTAAAGATCATCCAAGGCCCTCACACAATCAAAGAAATCAAATACAACACTAGGAGATCCCAAAAGGCAAAGTAAACCTAGATCCTCAAACAAGAGGATACGCCACAATAACTAATCAAGAAATAATCCAACACCACCAAAAAAGAGCCTACATAAATAATCATGTCATTTCAAAGTCTCAAAGCACAAGGAAAATCCATGACATCATGATCACCACCAACTATACCAACATCAAGCTCCCATAGTGTTATACATGTATGCATCATACATAGTCAACAACATAGATCTCACATCATGACTATGCTTTATAACACCATTTATCCTCCTCAACATGACAAATAAACTAGCAAACAGATGAGAAAACAAAGCCATCAATATAAATTTGCATCAATAATGAAAGGTCAATGGATACAAACAACTCACATCCAAGTCATCTATGCAACCTATAAGTATAGACCACCTACAACATTGTACAACTTGTAGACCCAACAATGCAACATACAAATCCAATAATATACTACTATCCATGTTAAATGAGAATAATCTGAGGTGTACAAGTGAGTATACAATGAGAAAAACACCAAATCACCAAGATTTGATTAGCCATAAACTTATAGAATCACCATAGTCACAAGAACCTATAAACAACTTAGATTTAAATAATAGAAAATAAACCATGCCAAAAAAAAATCCAAACCTGATCCAATATGTAGTGCTCTGAACAAACTTTGTGTCGACTATTGTAAGTTTGAAATCCAACTTTGTTTGTACAAAATTTATGATCTCTCTGATTCAAAATAAAATATCTAACTTATAGGGAAAATTTTAGAAAATTATATCACACCACTACATAGTGCTTAGAACCATATTTTGTAACAACTATAAGAAGTCAAGAGATAGATACTTCAAGCCTAATTTATGTCTGTTGAACTGAAAAGTTCAATTTTTCCTTAAAATCAAGCATGAGTAGCCTTCTAGTGGTCACAACGTCGAAGGCCCAATCAAGAGGCATTGCCAATGACAGGTGGGTGGTGATGTCCAAGGGGAAGACTTGACAACACTATGAAATCCTCTGTATTTTTTATTGGCGAAAAATTTTAAAAGATTTAAAGCTCAAAGGGCTCATTGATGGTCAAACATTCGACCAAGGACTCATCCCGGGAGCTAAGCCCCTACCGATGATGGGATCCACCAACTAGAATGCCTACGCTATACAAATTGTGGTACCCTTAGGCAACTATTTGTAATGATACCCTATGGAGTACAATGGGTACGCAGATCTGCAAAACCCAATGTGCTTGTCATCTATATTTACTAAGTTCTCCCTAATGTGCTTGTCATCTAAATTTCCTACTATAAGATCACAAAGTAATCTTCTACACAAGTCCCCACCCAAAACTAGACTAGCTCAAAATCTAACAAATGAAAACAAAGTTGATTTGGCTTTGATACCACTTGTAAGGAAGCAAATGTAGTGGAATCAAAGGCCTAGGCTAATCTTGAGAGTAATGTATATAAAATTCTGAAATCTAATCTAAAATATAATAGAAAATATGTAGAAACGCGTATAAAAGTATAAATAATGAAATATATAATACCAGTATCACATGGGGCAAACCCCACACTCCAATGCAATTCAATGCTTTATTAAAATCTACTAAGAGATTACAACACATTTGCAAATCAAGATTTTATATAGTTGTCACCAACATACAATATTAAAGTAATTTTTTTAGTATTTTTGTACCTACAAATTCATTCATACATATTACAACTCCAACAATCAATTTATAGACAATGAGAAAACTAAAAACCACATAGAGTTTTTTAAACGAAGTATTGAAATCACTACAGGTATGGTGCCCAAGTTTGACCTAATTTCTAATACCAGGCATGAATATTCCAACAAACATGCTAAAAATAGTAAATAAATAATACCTCTCAATATTGTTCAATATTCCAAAGTAACTCCCCTTTTCTAGGCTCTTCCAAGTCATAAGCATCTATCATAGAATCCCTAAAAAATAGGGCACTCTAAATTTGCTAAATAACCTCCTTAATGACAACTTGCAAGGTAATGACACTTGGTCAAATATTCCACCATAAATTCCAATGCCCTATTTTAGTTAGAGTATAGTTTAAAAAGTAATAAAAATAATAATATGAAAAAAACGTTAAATAGTTAATAAATCAAACAAAAAATTTATAGAGTTGAAATGCCTTAATTCTCAACACCATCAACCAAAGGTTTGGAGAATTGAGCCTCAATTTTTACTCTAGAAAAAATAAATTCAAAGAAGGTTTGCAATCACCCATGTGAAACTATGGGAGAAAATTTAGAACATACTTGGACTATGTAATGGTGGTCTTAAAAGTGTACTCATATATTTCAATCTAGATAAAGTAATGACAACAAGTCCAAATTGTTCAACAAGAACCTATCATGAAGAGAAAATGAAGAATAAATCCACATGCTCATAGAAAACCAAAAGGAGGAGTGGAGCATCCTACTATATAATGTAGACATTTGAATTTGAATGAAAATGATAGAACCTAGCTATCAGAAGGAACCCATCTTAGCATACCAAGGTCCCAAGGGCTTGTTCGAGGCCATAGATAGATTGCCTATGTATGAACCAAAGAAGAGTCTTAGGGAAAATCCTATAATTGCTCCATGTAGATCTCCTCATCAAGGTATTCGTGAAGATAATTACTCTTCAAGGCCATCTAGAGAACCTCCCACTGATGTATTGCAACAATAGAAAGTGTGATTAAAATAGAATTCATCTTTATAATAGGTGATTAAAATATACATTATACTATGAACCTAGGAAAAATCCTCTACAACTAACTTTGCATCATACTTATCCATTGACCCATCTATGTTTTTTATAGATCTACTTACATGGAACAAGTTTTCTTCCTTTAGGAAGGGAGGAAAATCCAAAAAATTGTTCCTATTGAAGGAACTATATACCTTCTATATAGTAGCATCTGTTAGAATAGTTAATCTTTACTTGGCTTAGGTTTCTTTATTAGTGTTTAGTTTGGGATATTCCTTTGGAATCCCTACATGTAATTTTTCCTCTAGTACATGTGTGAGTACAAGTCATTTCTTTTATTTTCCTTTATTAAGGAATATTAGATTTCCTCCTTAAGAGGATTATGACACATTTCACACACATATATTATGAATGGTGGCATTCGTAGAGTTGGGAGTTACAAAGTAACTCATCTCCTCATCTCTACTTAAGAGATGCTTCTCCTCTCTTTTCTTCTATGGAAGCATTTCTATGCTAATCTCATTCTCTCTTTCTCTCATTGTATTTTCTTAGGCTTTATGTCATCTTCATAATCATGGGGTTCTTTTCTTTTCTTTTCTCCCTTACAAATATTGTGTATCCTTCTTATATTATGGTTTGCTTGCTCTCGGTTTTGGCTTCTTATTTTTATGGTAATACTCTACCTTCAAACAATTGCTCATTGGTTATTTCTTTCTTGGTACTTCATATTATTTTCTTTTCAGCATCCCACTCAAAAATTAATGATGCCTCCCAAAAGGAATATAGATATGAGATAGTAGCAAGGAGGAAATATTAGCACCCTTAAAATTGTGAACATGTCTACCTATTTTTTTATGGATCTTCAACCCAGTCACCTACATCATGCAATGTCTTTCAAACCCAAAATGGACCTAGATTCATATAATCTAGAGTAGAACCATCAACCTCCAAATGACTAGGAGAGGAAGGAGGTGAATCATCATCATTACTCTCAACATATAAAGTGGAGGAAAAGATTCTCCATCATCAAGAATCTACCTAGGTGGATCTTAATCCTCAAAATCTCTATCATCTTACCCAAGTGACTCCAATGTGAATGTATAAAGAAGCGGAGAAGTAACAAGAGAGGAACTCGAATATCCCTCCCAAAATAAACGCAATGAATAATAGCTCACATGTGATATGATGAAGCAACCAATAAACCTTGATTCCATTTAGATAACCTACAAATATAAAAGGATTTCTCTACAACCTCATGTACTTGCATTTATTTGTATAAATATAGGCCTATGCATGAGAATAAAAAAAATTAAATTGCTTAACTATTGGTTTTTTTACCACTCTAAGTTTCAAAAGGAGTCACTCCTTTTGAAGCTTGATAAGGAATATGGTTATCATATAACAAGCATAGTTTATGGCTCCTACTCAATGCTAAGGTGCAAGAGATTCAAATATCATATATAGTTCATTGTTTCCTTCAAAGGGGTGGTATTTCATTATATCATGTCATTATAATAAGGACTATATGAAAATATCTACAAATCAATCCCCTTTGTAGTGCAAAATTGTTCTAAATGTCATCAATGTACAAAATACTTCTGGTTTTCCCTTACAATTTTTTTGTAAGAGAATTAATATCTTGGAAGTGATTAAAGACCTCAAACTTTTTCTTAAGTAAACCCAAGTATACATGGAAATTTGAAACATATCTATCCCTACTAAAGAATGGAAGTGAAAATAGACTAACCAAATCACTATGAATCAACTCCAATATTTGTGAATCTCTCGATATATTTCTTTTATAAAACTTCTCTTTACCATCAAAAAACAAACAAAGGGTAACCATATAGCCATTCTTTGTTGGATAAGTTGTTGCAAGTAAAATTGCTCATGCCATTATTTACCTCTTCAAAATGAAGAAAAATAGTCAGTGAGGACCAAGAACAAAGTGAGAAAAGAGATATATCCAAGGCTAATGATCCCCCCTCCCACTACATTTAGAACCATTGTACATTTTATTTATAACTATTAAATAAATTTAAGTTAACTCAACATGATTTCTTTAACTTATGTGAATGATCTGATAAAGTAATAGAAGATTGTTTGACAATGGGGGCACACAAAGAAGATCCTAAAATGTTTCATCCTCACATCAACAAACCCTCTCTACCACACTGATAAGTATTTATGATCAGATTAGATAGACAGTGAATCAAACATAAATACACAGAATATATCCTGGGAAAACCTTCCTCTAGAAGGTGAAAAATCCAGCAGTAAATGTCTCTGATTATATTTATCAAATAAGGATATGATTTTACAAAGTTGCTTAACTTCTTGAATCTATATGAATAAGTCAATCACTCTAGACTGTTGTGATATAATCCGAACTCATGTAGGATTCATGGACTGCAGAAGGATGAATGGTGATCTTTGATCTTACTTGAATGTATTACGTAATCTGCAGATGAAGGAGGTCGATCTGTTTTAGGATGAATTTGATCCATTGAAGAATGTATTTGGTCTGCCAATTCAATCTTCTTATAGTATTCGATTTGCTAATTGTATATATTAAATCGCTATCTTGGAATGTGAGGAGGATCGAACTATATACCCATATCGAACAACATGACTTCTCCAAAGTCATCTCTTCCCAATCATCACATCTTTCCTTAATGCTAACCAACACATCGCTTCATTAGAGCGAGTTAGGTATTAGTTATATTAATAAACTACTTTATTAATCTGCCAATATAAATCAAAAGTCGGCATTATAGAATTCGAACAATGTATTAAATGTGTAAGGCTGATTAGGCCATTCACACATTTGATGACAAGTTGGCCCCATAGAATCCGATCGATGCTATACAACAACACCCCCTCTTAGCTAGGGAGGAATCCTCCTTGATATCTGAGTCACATAGTTTCATCCACCATGGCTACTCCCAGAGGGTGAATAAGCACAAATGCTAAGTCATGAATTCTCTCACATGACATCCACCATACCTACTCGAAGAGGGTGGAACAAGGGTTGGAACCTCAAACTTCTCTCACAAAGAAGAATGCACAACAAGGGTTGATACCTCAAACTTCTCTCACAAAGAAGAATGCATAACAAGGGCTAATACCTCAAACTTCCCTCACAGAGAAGAATGCATAGCAAGGGCTAATACCTCAAAATTCTCTCACATAGAAGAATGCATGACAAGGGCTTGCACCTCAAACTTCTCTCCCAAAGAATAATGCATTATAATACATATCAAGTAATCACTGATGCTAAGACTCCCTCTCAGCAAGGGCTTCATTCTCCACAATTCCAAGCTTGTCTCGAAAATGCACAAATTTCACTTTCGCAAGAGGCTTGGTGAAAAACCAAGCCTCTTGTTCCTTAGTACAAATGTATCTCAACTGAATAGCATTCCTTTGTACCATATCTCTAATATAGTGGTACTGAATTTCTACATGCTTCGTTCTGTCATGGAATACTGGATTGACTGAAAGCTTCACACAGCTTTGGTTATCACAATGTATGGTAGTAGGCTCCAATGATTGTCCAAACAATCCTACAAGGAGCCTACGAAGTCACACTCCTTCGTGAGTTGCCACACATGCTGCAATGTATTATCCCTCTATAGTGCTTAGAGCTATTGAAGATTGCTTCCTGCTACACCAGGAAATCATAGCAGATCCCAAGCTAAAGCAACAACGAGAGGTGCTCTTTCGATCACTAACACTCCTTACCCAGTCAGAATAAGTGTATCCTTCAAGAATTAGGTCCACACTGGAGGAGTATTTAGAGCCATATCCAACTGTGCCACGTAAGTATCTCAGGATATGCTTGGATGCAACTAAATGTATTTGTCTAGGTGCACTCATGAACTAGCTAAGTGCACTCACTGCATAGCAAATATCTAATCTAGTGTTAAGTAGATACATCAAGGACCCAATCAACAGTCTGTACATAGTAGGGTCCACAAGATCTGAATTGGCTGCAGCTTCCCCCAATTTCTTCAAGTTAGTTTCCATTGGTGTGGACATAGATTTACAATCTATCATCCAAAATCTCTTCAAGATATCGATGGTGTATTTTTCTTGACTTAGGATAATCTCATTGGGCCTCTACCAAACTTCCAACCCTAGAAAGAAGTGCATGAGTCCTAAGTCCTTCATCTCAAATTCAGAAGTCAACTCCTTCTTACATCTATCAATGAGATGATCCTCTCATATAACAAATAGGTCATCAACATAAATTACCAAGATCAACATATCTCCATTGAATACCTTCAAGTAAATGTTTGGATCAGCATCATTCTTGCAGAAACCTAAACCCACTAAGTATTTGTCAATTCTTTCATACCAAGCTTGAGGAGCCTGTTTAAGACCATACAAAACTTTCTTCAATCTACACACATGAGACTCTTTCCCATGAATTATGAACCCCTCAGGTTGCTCGATGTAGACCTCTTCTTCAATCACACCATTGAGAAAATCAATCTTCACATCCTTCTGATGCAACTTCCATCTCTTAGCTACTAAAATGGCAATGATGGTTCTAATGGAAGTATAGAGAGCAACAGGAGCAAATGTTTCTTCGTAGTCTATTCCCTCTTGTTGAGAGAAGCCATGAGCCACAAATCTAGCCTTGTACTTTTTAGTGCTGCCATCAGCTTCATGTTTTATCTTGTTCAACCACTTGGAAGATACAACAGAATTTGTTACTACTTATCAAGTTGCCATTAGTTTTATGTTCAAAATTATTCTATATACTCTAGTCGGTTATCTCTACCGAGATATTCAATCGGTATGCACAGTCCAGTCAGTTATAGAAGAAAGTAGTCTCAGAGCGTAGTATATACTGAGCTATCTATCGAGTATCATTCCATGTCTACCAAGCAGCAAAGATGACACACTGAGTTGAAATACATCGAGTGAAACGTGTTACCAGATTCATTGAACCTGGACATACATATGAAAACATGTTACAAGATCAAGGCACATAGAACCGTTATCACATTGGTAATTGCACTTAAAGATTGTGTATGATTTTGAGGTCATCTAACCAATGAAAAATTTTGCATGGTTATTCATTCGATAAAACATATTTGTAAGATCGAAGTAATGAATGGATCACCATCATAAGAGATCTATTTATACAACATGGATTAAGATCAGATATATACATGTAGCATGACAGAAAGGAAGATATAGAAATATATGAAGCAAGACATGTGAAAGCACTAAGTGTTATGACTGTTACAGAGACATAGAGGTCACCGAGAAGGATTTCAGAGAACAGTCAAAGAACAGAGTAGACAGAAGGGTTTACCGAGTTACTATATGGGTTACCGAGGTATGCTATAAGCAAGGTAATCTTATTCTGAGCACATAGAATCTGCTATAACATTCCAAATGTAAAGTTGTAGATATTTGTAATGATTTTATTGTAATATTTTGAAGTTGTAAGAGAAACCTTTAACAGGGTAAAAGACTCTAATCAATTCTATAAATTGTAAAGCCTCTAACCAGGTGCAGCATTTAGATTAAGTGTTGTAAAATCCTTTAGCAAGGTAGATCTAATAGATCTTGATACTCCTAATAGGGTAAGCTATTAGAAATAGCTAAACATGTAGCTCTAATCGAGAAACCTTTATTATTGCAGTAGTGAAGTTGTGGGTGCCATCCCCATCGCAGTTTTTCTCTCTAACCAAGAGTTTTTGCGTAACCAAAATATATGTGTTATGGAGTGAATCATGTATGATTGTTATCTATTTGTTTTAGCTTTATATTATGTTACTGCACTATTTGGTTTATGCATAATAGTAAAGTTAGTGTTGGAGAAAAGTTTTGAAGTACTGATTCACCCCTCCCCTCTCAGTACATTAGCTTTCCATATTGGGCCTAACAGACTTTCCTTTTGGTCTAGGCACAATATCCCACACATTATTCTTGAGAATAGATTGATACTCCTCATCCATTGCATCTTTCCAAACTTGTTGTTCTGTAGTTTCCTCTACACTAGAAGGTTCAAAATCAATAAGATTACACATTAATGCAACATAACTAGAAGGTCTTTGTGGTCTTTTGGTTTTTCTGAATGTGCCTCTAGGAGTAGCAAACTGTTATGCTTCCTACATAGTGTTTCTTTCCCAAAGAGGTCTCATTCGAGACACAACAATATCTCTAGGCCCATCAATGAGATCCAAAGGTTCAATTGGATCATTACTCATATTAGGTTCTATAGTCTCCCTTTGAATCTCAGGAGCATGATCAACAAACATGTCTTGAGGAGTCTCATCATCTATCTCCATGCATGAGCCCTTTGATTTCTTGAATGCAACATCTTCCTCAAATGTGACATCCCTGCTAACTTTAATTTGCTTCTGACCAGGAATGTAAATACGGTAGGCTTTGGAGGTTTCACTATAACCCACAAATATTCCTCTTTTGCCAAAAGGTTCCAACTTGGTTCTCTTGTCCTTGGGAATATGAACATACACAGGACAACCAAAAATTCTCAAGTGGCTGATATCAGACTTGATACCTAAAAAGGCTTCTTCAGGAGTCATTTTTTGTAATATCTGATTAGGACTTCTATTTTGAACATACATTGTTGTTCTAGAGGCTTCTGCCCATAGAAAAGTCTGAAGGTCTTTATCATGAATCATAGCTTTTGCAGCTTCAACAATAGATATGTTCTTCCTTTCAGCAACCCTATTTTGTTGAGCATATTAAGATCAAGGGATTAACTAAATCCCTAACCTATCCCCATGTGTTCAAACCCCAGTGGGTCAAGTTTGTTCTAAGCAGAGTTCACGATGATTTCATGTGGCTAGAAGAGCAACCGTTTAAGATTACCAAGGAAATCATTCATCTGATTACCGGTTACCCTATTTATGATCATGCCCGAGCTCAAAAGATGATATCACAGAAAGAATTGATCCGTTTAACCAGAGTGGAATCAGATTACAGAGGATTGAAATTGAACAATGTCACTGATGAAGAACTTAAATTTTCCATTAGAGTAAAAGGCTACTATTTCTTCCAATTGGCAAGGGAAAATAGTGTACCCTGTGCAGTAGTAGACCTAGCATACAAAATTGTGAAAAAGGGAATGAAAATTGATCTTTGTGAGGTGTTGCTGAAAAACCTGTTTGAGAATCTGAACACCATCTGGAAGCCAAAGAAGAACAACTCGGCTAATACACTAAAGTTTGGATCACTACTTGTATGCATGTTTTTGTATTTTGAAAAATTCTTTCCATCAGTCAGTAAAGTTGTTTGGGAACTACACCGACCAATCACCCATCAAATCAATGACTTCATTAAGAAGCTAGGTGATAATTTTAATGATATTATGGATGATTACTGTATGCGGGAAAAGTGGGCTGATAAAACTAAATACGTGAAAATATGTTAGAATACTGGTCCACACACACACACAGGACTTCTTGGTACAAGCTATGGAGTAATAACGTATTACTCAACTTCCCAAGGTGGGTCCCATGGTTCTCTATCTCACAATGTCCCTCAAACCAATGTTTTTGCTCTCAGATCACTGAGCAAAATGGTTTAGGGATGGCAAATGCAAGAACGAGGGATGTTTTGATAGTTTTTAGTATGAAAGGTATGTTAAGCTATGTATGATCTTAGAAATGCAATAAACTAAATGATAAGATGACAAGATTAGTATGAATACTATCCTAGCATACTATATTTAGTCTATGATTGAGCTAAAATGATAAAGAAATTATTCTAAACATGCATATTTAGTCTAATTCCTGATCTAAAAGAGGCTAAATGATGAGCATATATGAAATGAGAAAGCTTGAATGTATTTGAGCATAAGTGTGATGCTACAAATTTGAAGGATGATTTCAAATGGAGGAATGAGAGCTCTATTTATAGCAAGAATAGGGCAATGGATGGTCAGGATTGAAAGGTTTAATCAAGGGTTGAGTTTGAAAGTTGGGGATCCATGTTTGTAATTGGCACCAATGAAATGGTGACAAGTGTCAACATAGGGTTGGATTGAGAGAAGGGGTTGGAGACATTGAATGCCTAAGAAGACCTCATGGTTATCTAGAGGCTAAGGGTCAAGTCTAAATTAAGATTACCCACTGGATTAAGAGTTAATCCAAGGATAAACCTTTGTGCAAATGATTAAGAGATAATCATGGTCAAAGCATTAATGGCCTAATGAGACCCTTGGGTTGGATGAAGGTTGAGTCAAAACAAATTTTTTAACCATGTAGGAGTGTTTGAGTTAACCATTAATGGTTATTGGAGACTTTGGGGATTAAGTGGTTGAAGGTTGAAAACCTTCAATGGTTATCAAAGACTTTGAGCCATTTAGTGGTTGAAGGTTGAAAGCCTTTAATGGTTATCAAAGACTTTGAGCCATTTAGTGGTTGAAGGTTGAAAGCCTTTAATGGTTATCAAAGACTTTGAGGGTTTGAGAAGTGACTTCCCTTTGCTTAGGGATGTGACAAAGTTTAGAGGAAGGGTTAGGTTAATTAGAAGTGTTTAGAAGATTCTAGAAGGGATTAGAAAGGGGTTTGGGATTTTGCAAGTGGATGGAGGGATAATAGGATTTAATTGAAATAAAGTATTTCATTCAATTTGGTTGCAATTAAATAAATTTGATTTATTCAATTTAGGATAACTATTTAATTAAATTTGAATTTAATTAAAAGTGGATAGGGGGGTTTAATTGAATAAAATGATTTATTCATTAAATGGGTATAGTGAATTTAATTCAAATAAATTGAGTAATTTACTTAATTAAATAGAGTAATGTGGATAATTTAATTAAATTGGATTTAATTAAATAGATAAATGAACATAAAATATTCATTTAGGAATGTGGTCATTTTTATACGTCTACAATTACTTCAGTCAATTTCAAGAGAAAATGCATAACAGATACCGGATTCCACCCAAGCTAGTGGAGAAATACAAAGATGCCATATGTTTTGAAGTAGACACTGATTACTATTATGTGAATGTTGTGGAACCAAGAACTTAATCTCTATCACCTATGGGATACGAGATTGATTTTGACATCACACAATAGCAAATTGATGCATTTCTCACATTGCCAAGACATGCTACCGAGCTGAGGTATGGAACCTATGAAGAAGTGAAGGAAAAAGTAAAAATGAGCATTGTAGTACCCAAAGCTACAAGAAAGGCAACAAAGATGATAAAGGCATTATCGGATAAATTCGGAGAAGACTCTTCCCCCACACTTGTTAAAGGCACTTTAGCCATTACCGAAGAGGAATTTGAAGCCCAAGCGGTAGCTATAACACTGAGCATCAAATTGCCTAAGGGAAAAGTGTTGAAAAGAAAGAAACGGGACACATTAAAGGCCTCACCGACTCCTCTAGCAAAGCGACCTAACACTAGAGCATCTGTAGCTTCACCGAGTAAGAAAACAAAGAGTGTTACTGTTCCCAAGGTAACAAAGACATACAAGAAATCTACTCGTAGACTCATTTTGGCAAAAAGAGTCCAGTGACACCGAATCAGAAGATGCTAGCAAATTTCAGATTGTCAAGAGCAAGAAGGTAAATCTACATAGTGTTGAAAATTTATGCGCTAATTTGAAATAATATGGTGGATTTGGAGGATTCAGATATGTTAAGTATGAAACCAGAAATAATGATGAAATGAGCCAAATTGAAGAAGTCTGCACACTTCTAAAATTTCGATTGGCTCCATTGGAACTATCTAAGTCACTTCCAAATGAATTATATTTACATATTGACAATAGGTTGAAGTATGTAATAGACTCAGAGAAACAAATCAGAGAAAGAAGTTTGGTACATCTCTTTGCTGACATGTCGGTAGCTGAAATAAAAGAACATTTGACAACCTACAACACAAAGTTTCTCGTCAAACAAAGAGCCTTGAAACTGATGAATGGGCTATATATTGAAGTGGAAAATGAGACAAAAGAAAAATAGTAGGAAATCTTTAGAAACAAGGATGCCAGTGAGCAAGCTGAAGTGGAAATTGTTGATGTCACCAAGCAAGATCCTGATGTTACCGAGCAAAACCCTGCTGACACCATTCAAATAGATGAAGATATCATGGATACAGAGACACCGGAATAGGAAATGATAGAAGGCAATGCATATGCAAAACTTGTATCTAGTGAATCTGTCTTGGAACAAGTTCAGACTTATCCACCGGTCAATCAACCTATCTCAACCGAAACCCCTCAGGATATGGATCAAGACACCGAAGGTCACATGTCTACAACATGAGAAGGTACTACTCAAGAACAAATGTTTCAAGCACCTTCTAGAACTGAAAATGTTGTAAATGAGACACCGAGTACCGAGACACCAAAGGACTCTACAGAGCCTAAAGAAACTGACCAAAGTGTTGCCTCTACCGAGAAACCTACCGAGGGTCATCAAGCCTCACAAGCCATTGTCTTAGTTCAATCGGTGAAAGGTAAAGAAAAGAAGATGAAAAAGCATAGTTTTAAAGTTGATTTGTCAAAACCAATAGTGTTGCCCAATGTAGACATATCAAAATTAAAGGGGCAAGCACTCATTGATTTCGGTGAACTATGCAAAGCAAAGGCCGAACAAGAGAAGCAAATGGCCATTCAAAAGAAAAATAAAGTACTTCAAAAGGTGAAAGCACCCTTAATAGATATGCTACCTGAAGCTATAGTGTCAACAAATGCAGCCATCCACATTCAACTAGATGAACTCCTAACAAAGATAGAGACATCTGGAGTAGATGCATCGGAATATTTGAGCAAGCTAAAAGACAAGGAGCTCACTGCAAAAATGATACAAGAGGTACAGAAAGTTATAGCTATTGGCAAAGTTAAACTTGTCAAATTTATTACTAAGTTGACCCCTCAACTCAAGCACATTCATTATTTATTTCAGAAACTCTGCACATTTTCTTTATTCATTAAAGACATCAAAAATAAAATAGAAGCAATTGAGAAAGAGATCATCGATCTCTCAAACAAGTTGACCACAGAGCCCAATTTAGTTCAGAATTTCTATACAAAGTTACAACAGCTCATGGCTCAACAATTGGACCTAAGAAATGAAGAGCACAAGATCAGGATGGACATAATGACACTTCAAACATTATTCCTTCCTCATCTTTCATCCATCCAAGAACAACTCAACCGAGCCACATACTTGTCTACTACACAAGAGGGAAGCACTCTAGATGTCTTAATATCATTATTGGCCGATATTCAAGCATAGAATTCTTTAATGGACAGTGTAAAGGATGCCCTCTCTATTGCTCTCACCGAAGCACGGACAAAGTACAAAACCATTTTTGACCAGTTGCCACCACCAAATGGTAACTAAATTTTGATGTTTGTCAAAAAAGGGGAGTGATATAGTATTCAAAGAATCAAAGTATAGTATCAAACAAAAGGAGTGTAGTATACAGGGGGAGTATACCGAGCAAAGTAAGCAGAGTACCCAAGAGCAGTGAATCAAGTAGTGAACAGAATAGTAAGCAAAGAACAAGTGCAGCACACAGAACATTGATCAGAAGTTTTGAACAGTATATCGATAAGGGGAGTATATCTAGATTTACTATTTCATTGACTATTGTATATACTGTCAGTATAGTCAAATTTTGCAAGTATATAAATTATTGAGTTATAACTTTGAAAGTAGTATTTGTCAAACATCTCAACTAATGTCAAAAGGGGAGATTGTTACTACTTATCAAGTTGCCATTAGTTTTATGTTCAAAATTATTCTATATACTCTAGTCGGTTATCTCTACCGAGATATTCAGTCGATATGCACAGTCCAGTCGGTTATAGAAGAAAGTAGTCTCAGAGCGTAGTATACACTGAGATGTCTACTGAGTATCATTCCATGTCTACCAAGCAGCAAAGATGACACAACGAGTTGATATACACCGAGTGAAACGTGTTACCAGATTCATTGAACCTAGACATACATATGAAAACGTGTTACAAGATCGAGGCACATAGAACCGTTATCACATTGGTAATTGCACTTAAAGATTGTGTATGATTTTGAGGTCATCTAACCAATGAAATATTTTGCATGGTTATTCATTCGATAAAACATATTTGTAAGATCGAAGCAATCAATAAATCACCGTCATAAGAGATCTATTTATACAACATGGATTAAGATCAGATATATACATGTAGCATGATAGAAAGGAAGATATAGAAATATATGAAGCAAGACATGTGAAAGCACTAAGTGTTATGACTGTTACAGAGACACAGAGGTCACCAAGAAGGATTTCAGAGAACAGTCAAAGAACAGAGTAAACAGAAGGGTTTACCGAGTTACTATATGGGTTACTGAGGTATGCTATAAGCAAGGTAATCTTATTCTGAGCACATAGAATCTGCTATAACATTCCAGATGTAAAGTTGCAAATATTTGTAATGATTTTATTGTAATATTTTGAAGTTGTAAGAGAAACCTTTAACAGGGTAAAAGACTCTAATCAAGTCTATAAATTGTAAAGCCTCTAACCAGGTGCAGCATTTAGATTAAGTGTTGTAAAATCCTTTAGCAAGGTAGATCTAATAGATCTTGATACTCCTAACAGGGTAAGCTATCAGAAATAGCTAAACATGTAGCTCTAATTGAGCAACCTTTATTATTGCAGTAGTGAAGTTGTGGGTGCCATCCCCACCACAGTTTTTCTCTCTAACCAAGAGTTTTTGCGTAACCAAAATATATGTGTTATGGAGTGAATCATTTATGATTGTTATCTATTTTTTTTAGCTTTATATTATGTTATTGCACTATTTGGTTTATGCATAACAGTAAAGTTAGTGTTGGAGAAAAGTTTTGAAGTACTGATTCACCCCTCCCTCTCAGTACATTAGCTTTCCATATTGGGCATAACAGACTTCCCTTTTGGTCTAGGTACAATATCCCACACATTATTCTTGAGAATAGATTGATACTCCTCATCCATTGCATCTTTCCAAACTTGTTGTTTTGCAGTTTCCTCTACACTAGAAGGTTCAGAATCAAGAAGATTACACATTAATGAAACATAACTAGAAGGTCTTTGTGGTCTTTTGGTTTTTCTGAATGTGCCTCTAGGAGCAGCAAACTATTATGCTTCCTACATAGTGTTTCTTTCCCAAAGAGGTCTCATTCGAGACACAACAATATCTCTAGGCCCATCAATGAGATCCAAAGGTTCAATTGGATCATTACTCATATCAGGTTCTATAGTCTCCCTTTGAATCTCAGGAGCATGATCAACAAACATGTCTTGAGGAGTCTCATCATCTATCTCCATGCATGAGCCCTTTGATTTCTTGA
This sequence comes from Cryptomeria japonica, assembly GCF_030272615.1. Taxonomy (NCBI): domain Eukaryota; kingdom Viridiplantae; phylum Streptophyta; class Pinopsida; order Cupressales; family Cupressaceae; genus Cryptomeria; species Cryptomeria japonica. The sequence continues at coordinate 560,756,468 of NC_081411.1, read as the reverse complement.
ATGCAACATCTTCCTCAAATGTGACATCCCTGCTAACTTTAATTTGCTTCTGACCAGGAATGTAAATACGGTAGGCTTTGGAGGTTTCACTATAACCCACAAATATTCCTCTTTTGCCAAAAGGTTCCAACTTGGTTCTCTTGTCCTTGGGAATATGAACATACACAGGACAACCAAAAATTCTCAAGTGGCTGATATCAGACTTGATACCTAAAAAGGCTTCTTCAGGAGTCATTTTTTGTAATATCTGATTAGGACTTCTATTTTGAACATACATTGTTGTTCTAGAGGCTTCTACCCATAGAAAAGTCTGAAGGTCTTTATCATGAATCATAGCTTTTGCAGCTTCAACAATAGATATGTTCTTCCTTTCAGCAACCATGTTATGTTGAGGATTGTAAAGAACACATAACTCCCTCTTGATCCTTGCCTCAATACAGAAATCATGAAATCTACTCGAGGTGTACTCACCTCCATTATCAGATCTTAAAATTTTACTTTTCTTTCCAGATAAATTTTCTACAAGAGCTTTAAACTCTTTAAATCTACCTAGGACTTCATCAGAATCTTTAGACCTTAAAAAATAAATCCAAGTCTTCCTAGAGGAGTCATCTATAAAAGTTACATAATACAAACATCCACTTAGGGATGAAATTAACATTGGACCACATAAATATGAATATACAAGATCTAGTATTTCTTTAGACCTACTTTCACTACTATGAAATGAACTTTTAATATATTTTCCCATAGCACAACCTTTACAAGTACCATCATTTACATGAATAAGTTTAGGAATACCTTTTACCATCTTCTCGAATGATGGAAGAGCCCTAAAGTGAAGATGTCCAACTCTTATGTGCCAGAGTTCATTGAAACTAGAAGAATCATGAATAAGAGCTTGAATAGGGAGAGTGGAGAGTTTGTATAAACTCTTATGTCAATTTTCAATCACACGAGCAATATTGATGTTGGATTTCTTAGGCCAAGCAAGAACTCTTCCTTCAAAAAATACAATTTGATAGCCCTTATTCTCCAAGGCTGAAATAGACACAAGGTTTCTCTTGATCCCTGGCATGAACAATACATCACTTAGGTATAGAGAAACTCCAGATTCAAGGTTTAGAGATGTAGCACCTACTCCTCTTACAGCATTTTGTGCATCATCTCCAATAATAACTTGGAGATGTGACTCTTTCTCCACTAGATTAGAAAGGTGCTCCCAATAACCGGTGATATATCGAGAGGCTCCACTATCAATTAACGAAGTATCGTTGTTTGTAGGAACATTGCTTGATAATGTTGATATGAAAAGAAAACCATTGGAGTTATCTTCAACCTCCTTCTAAGATGATACATCATTGATGTTTGCTCCTTGATGATTAGGTCTTGCCAAACAACCCTTTGCAAAGTGACCAAACTTGTCACACCTAAAACACTGGATGCGAGAGAGATCTTTTTTCCTCTTCCTAGAATCAAGTGCAGAATCTAATTTGAAATCTCTATTCTTTTTTAAGTTGCCCTTCCAATATTTATGTTTCTTGGTAGATTGAGTGGCAAGAACATGAGTATCTTCATTTTGAGAACTCTTAATAATTCCTCTAGCAATCAATCTTGACTCTTCTTGAATACAATCTACACGAAGTCGATCAAACTTAGGTAATTTGGATCTTCCACTTATGCTTTGGATAAATGGCTCCCATGAATGAGGTGGACCATTAAAGGCTAGCATGACAAGGTCTTTATCAATCACTTGATCCCCAATTGCGCTTAGTTGATCTCTCAATTCTGAAATTTTCATGAAGTAGGCGATGATTGAATCTCCTTTTGCCATCTCCACTTGGTGGAGTTGTTGCCTCAGGGCAAGAGCTCTACTCATGTTGTTAATCTCATATGAATCTTCCAAGGTTTTGAACATATCTCTCGCAGTTATCATCTTGGATATGAAAGGCACCAAGTGATCCCTCACAAAGTTGATTAATATCTTATTTGCTTTGATGGCATTTTTCTTGAATTGAAGCTTCTCCTCATGATCTTCAGGTTCAGATAAATCGTTTTCCTTCATGAATTGAAGAAGATCATTTTCTTCAAGTGCAATGAGCACTCTAAACTTCCATGAGGTGAAGTTAGATGTGCCTTCAAGCCTATCTTCAACTTTAAGACCGTTCACCATTTTTGAGACTTAGAGATATTGCTCGACGGAGAGAGAGGAGAGAATACTTAGAAGTTGTAGAGAATCTGATCACGATCTTCTTTCACTGTGGATCTGATACCATGATAAGTTTTTATGGTCAGATTAGATAGTTAGTAAATCAAACATAAATGCACAGAATATATCCTGGAAAAACCTTCCTCTACAAGGTGAAAAACCCAACAGTCAATGTCTCTGATTATATTTATCAAATAAGGATATGATTTTACAAAGTTGCTTCACTTCTTGAAGCTATATGAATAATTCAATCACTCTAGACTGATGTGATATAATCCAAACTCTTGTACGATTCACGGACTGCAGAAGGATGAATGATGATCTTCGATCTGACTTGAATGTATTACGTAATCTGCAGATGAAGGAGGTTGATCTGATGTAGGATGAATTTGATCCACTAAAGAATGTATTTGGTCTGCCAATTCGATCTGCTTCAATCTTCTTATAGTATTCGATCTACTAATTGTATATATTAAATCGCTATCTTGGAATGTGAGGAGGATCAAACTATATACCCATATCGAACAACATGACTTCTCCAAAGTCAGCTCTTCCCAATCATCACATCTTTCCTTAATGCTAACCAACATGTCTCTTTTGTTGGAAATTGACACTCTATTGGTTGGTTTCACTATGTTGTCATTGATGGAAACGTGATTTTGTGTTTTGGATTCATATGGTGTACCAGCAGGCACTTCATAGATTCTACACCGGCACCAGCACCAGCAGGTCAGAAGGACTTCTTTGGTCACTGGCAATACAAGTCGACATGGTATAGTAAAGGTTATCGGTATTGGAGGCTGACTTATCTTGGATCCAGCATTGGCAACTTGTTTTAATGTTTATTCATTTATGTTATCTAGCCGACATGTAATCTGAAATTGTGTATATCCTTGTAAGTCGATATAAGGCATAAATTTGTATAGCGTATATAGGGTAGATTGATTAGATCATTTAGATATGATAGGGAGGCAATGTAATGGATATGTAAATGTAACATGATGCCAAATATATCAAAGAGATTATGTATGTGAGGAATTTATTGTAAGGGTTGTTCCGGTAAAGGGGTTTAGGGTTTCAACAGGAATAGACAGAGCTTAAACTGGAACTATATTGGCATAGAAGATGTTATCTTAGCAGTTCACACTTCTCTGGATTATTGTCTAGAATTTTATGTAGTTAGTGAGGCTCCTATTGTGATTGAGCAGTGTGCTCTAGGCTGTAAGTCTTCCTGCAAGTGCAAGCCCTTCCTATATTGTAATATCTCTTCATATGGCCAGTGGATTGATATTGTGGGTCACAAATCCCACCGTGGTTTTTTCTCATTGAGGTTTTCCACGTATAAATCTGTGTTTTATGGTTCTCATTTATGTGTTTGGCTTATTGGTTGTTTTACTTCTTTCAATTTTGTTTATACTGGTTGGTGCATGAATGTTTTGTTAAGGCTAAAATCTACTATTTCGGTATAACACTTATTCACCCCCCCCCCCTCTCAATGTTTTTTTTTTTTAATCAAAAAGTGACGGAGCACTTATATCTTATTATTAATAGAAACTAGTTCAGGGGACTCCTCAGAGAAAGAACTAGTGAAGAAAACTCTGATTCCTCATCTGTGTACAAAGATATGTCAAATTGAAATCCTTAGAACAAAGGCCAGCATCAAAGTTCCCATAATAAAACCAGCTAGCATAATACAAACTTTCATAGATAAGTATTCAATAATAACCAAGAAAATCAAGCCACCATCACCTAACACATTGGTGCACTGAACAATCATTACAACTATGAGCAGAGTGCAAGTAAGCTGTGTAGGGGCAAATCCATCACCCAAATGCAGCATGATTGATATCAATTGCATAAGATCTAGAATTTGAAATATGTTATACTAATTCATCATCAATAAGCTCCTGAAGTCCAGTAATCAAGAAGGAGGCCTGATCTATAGTATGATTCAATAAAATTCCCATCACAACCATAATTTGATAGCAAATCAGCCACCCTATTACCTTCTCTAACCATATGTGTGATGTAGATGTCCTAGAATGATTGCAGTAGATGTCATACTTGTTTCATTATGTATTTAAGATGCCAATTGAAAACAACCTTAGTGATGCATGCATTAATTATTATTAGGGAGTCCCCTTCAATATGAACTTTTGTAAAACCTCCTTTCTTTGCCAAAGTTAGACCTTGTAATAATGCATGAGCTTCAGCCATATTATTTGATCCTGGGTTGATGGGAGCTAACTTGATTTCCAAAACATTGCCTAACCAGTCCCTGATACAAACACTGATTCCTGAAGCACCAGGATTGCCTCTTGAGGCACCATCAAAATTAATTTTAGCAAACTCTCTAAAAGGCAGGTGCCATTTAATAATAGATCTGTCTTTAGTATGAATAGATTGCCAATTTTGTATCCGACCAAGTGGGATATGAATATTTTTCCATTCTTTGACCATCAAGTTGTCCCAATGTGAAAAATAATGATTACATTTAATGCTAGATAAGTTGGAGTTAACAGTTTCCAAGATTGAAAGTTCCAGTTGTTCAATGACTCGATGAATATGGGATATTTCTCTTCTGTGAATTCTCTTATTCTGCTCCCACCAAATAGCCCATACAACTATTGATGGAATACAGTGCCACAAAGAAGCTAGCGAGGATGTAGAGAACAACAAGGGCCAAGATTCAAATAGATCCCATATCTTATTTGTTAGGGGGGAGGACACATTGAGTTTGTTTAGGACAAACACCCAACATGAGTGCAAGAATTTGTAGTTAAGCAACAGATGATCCACAGTTTCAACTTCTTCTCCACATAAGACACAATTAAAGGGATCTGCAATTCCTAGCTTCGTAAGTTTGTCACTAGTTAGGATTTTATTTCTTAGAGCTAACCAAGCAAAACATCCCTCTTTTGGAAGGACAGAAGAATTCCAACAAAAAAGATATGCTCTGCTCTTTCTACTTTCATTTTCAATAATTTGGAGTGCTTTGTAACCTTCTTTAACCGAATACTCACCATTCGTGGAAGGCACCCATATTAATTTATCATCATACCTAGATAAGAATACCATACACTACTGGAATATAGTGGTGAGAAGAGACATATGTTGTTGAGTGAGAGAAAGTAATGATGGGTCTCTCCATATGACTTTTTCTGAATGAATTTCCACAACCATGACATAGTCCAACAAATTAGGACCCCAAGAATTAATGGAAATGTTCATTACTTCTTCATATTGATTTGTTAAAGAAAGTGGGGGGTAGCCATTCCAAGACTCTGTCAAAAATTTGACACTATATCCATTATTCACTTCCCAAGAAATAAACTTTGTGACCAAGTCTCTGGAATTAATCATGAAGTTCCATATTGCTGACCCCTTAGGAGGGTCAAGTATAGTCATGATGCGAGAAGGATTGCTATCATCCAAATATTTTCCTTGCATGATTTGACACCATTTGGATCCTGATTTGGTATACATCTGCCAGACAAGTTTCCCCCCAAAAGCTTTGTTTCTGTGTGCAAGATTGTGCAAACCAATTCCCCCATGAGATTTCTCCTGAGCCATATTTTCTAGCGAAATGAGGGGAATCTTTTTTGCTTCCGTCAAATTGTTGTTCCAAAGGAATTCTTTGATGAGTATATTTGCTGAATAATTGTTGTCGGTGCTTTAAGAACTGACATGTAATAATTTAGTATTGCTGATAGGACTGACTTAATGAGCAAAATTTTCCCTGATAACGACAACCATCTGACCTTCCATGCTGAACTCTTGGCCTTAATTCTATCCACCACAGCAAACCAATATGTAGCTTTGTTTTCTCCCACAAAGAATGGAATCCCAAGATATGTAGAAGGCAGTTGTTCAACCGTGAAACCCAAAATCTTTACTAACTTGTTAGATATGATTCCATTAGTATTAAAGATATAAATTTTTGACTTGCTACCATTAATCTTTTGTCCTGAAACTGAGGTGTATGTTGGCATATGATGAAGCGGTGACAATGTATGTTGTCATTGATGTCAATAAGTGCTCAAGCAGGTAAATTGGTATGCACCGGTATGAAGATTGGAAGCGATTATGGTCAACCAGGATGGAGTGGACTGGTGTCGGGGTTCACTAAGTATGACTACCGGTTGGTAGTCTCAGTTTAGCTCTAGGGTTTCCGGTTTGGCTTGTGCGGTGCAACCGATGATTTTTTGTGATGAGTTAGTTAAGAACAAGGATAAGGATTAAGATGCCACATCATCTATGTGCACGTGAAGGATTTCTTCAAGGATCTTGCACGTGAAGATCGAATGCATTGAATGTCTACCTTGGGAATGTGTGTTTTTCTTAGAGGTATGCGAAAAGTGCGTGATGGGTTACTGTTTTCTAGATGCGGTGAAGATTGGACGATGTAGAATGACTTGAGATCTGTTTTAGATTGTTTCATTCTATGTATTGTATTTGACAGTCAAGATTAGACCGCTTGTAATTTTAAACCTAAAATGTTTAGGGTTTAGGGTTTATTCTACTGACCTAATTGTTGTCTATAAGGTCGGTGAGTTTTGTTATTGGAGTCGTTGGCAAAAATTGTCTGTGTGTCTGCATGTTTTGATACTTGCCAAACCAGAGTGAGGAATCTGCATTGTATAAGAGAGGAATTGAAAAGGATCTACCTTAGCAAGGAGTGTTGTTATCAAATCAAAGTTCTACTTGTTGTCTTCTAACCATTTCAACAGAAGGTAAATCCCTTGACTGGGTAGCTTTAACAGGCTTTGTTGTAAATCCTCTAACTAGGTGGCTCAAGTTCATTGAGTTATTTAAATCCTCTAGCAAGGTAACCTTTAACAGGGTATATAGCCATCCCTTAACCAGGTGATCTCTAACAGGATCGGTTCCTAACAGAACCTTTATTGTAAAGTCTTTAATCGAACTAGACTCCTAACATAGCGGACTTCAAAAGAGTTCACAAACAAGCTTGTGGGTATTCATCCCCACCGTGATTTTTCCCATTTGGGTTTCCACATGAAAAATATGTGTGTTATGGGTTGTGAGTTTTTCATGTGATGGTTGTGTGATTATGATTAAGTTAGATATGCATGCAATGTTAAATGGTTGTGATACTATTGATACAACTCATGCATGATTATATCGGTGAAGTAGTCATCAAGATTTGAGATCTGTTGACTGTTGTCTGGAGTATTTTTGTTTAACCAATATTTCTATGGTTAAGTCCAGCGGTATATGACAATCGGTTATCCGTGTTTTGATTTGTCAAATTATCTGAGCAATTTTTTGTGTGTACTGATTCACCCCCCCCCCCCCACTCTCAGTATTGGTTAGGACCTTAATAGTTCATCATTATTCATCAATTGGTATCAGAGATCATCTAGGTCCTCGGTGATATAAGCTTAACCGCTTGAGGAAAAAGATCTTGTTTTAATGATGAAGAGAGAAGGTCCTAAGTTAAACAGGGATAACTTCACAATATGGAAGGACAGGATGAAGATATATATCAGGATTTTGGGTGCACAACACTGGAGCTATGTTGAGAATGCCTATGTAATCCCCACTGGCACTCTAACTGATGATCAGAAAAGAGATACAAGAAAATGGGCAATTCATGGAAGCCCTTATTAGCAGCTTGTCTGATGTAGAGTTTATTGATGTACAAGATAAGGACAATCTGAAAGAAGTGTGGGACAAACTAGAATCCATTTATGATGGTGATGAACATGTCAAGCAGGCTAAGGAAGAAAACCTTAGAGGAAAGTTTGAAGATATGAGGATGGTTGAAGGAGAGACCATTCAGCAGTATGGCATAAGAATCAAGATAGTGGTTGGAGAGATCAAAAGCACAAGTGGAACAATTGATGATGCCATTGTTCTCAGTAAAGTTCTGAGATCACTTTTACCGGTCTATGCAATCAGGGTTCCCAATATTCATGAGCTAAGGTCTATCGACAAAACCAAGGTATCTTTAGACTCTATTATTGCAAAGTTGACTGCATATGAATTGAATAGCTATGATGGTAGTTTTCAGAAGACCGAGTCAGCCTTCAGAGTGTCTGTTTCCTCCGCACCTACCAGGAAATGAAAAGAGGTCAATACCAATTATGAATCTAGGCTAAGCAAAGATACGGATGATGAGGAGATTTTGATGGAGTTTGAAGCTCTTCTTGCCAAAAGACTTCCAAAAGGCACCAGAAAATACAAAGGTAAGCTTCCTCTAAAGTGTTTTTCCTGCAATAAGATAGGGCATATAGCTGTTAACTGTCCTAACAAAGACAATAAGGATAAACCATAGAGTTTTAGGAAGTATAAAGGAGTAGGTAGGAGAAATTGTCTTGTTGCAATGGATGAAGGTGTTACCGATGAGGAATCTGAGGATGAAGAGAATGAGGACATAGTGTTTGTGGTTGTCAAGGAAGAGTTGTCTGACTAGCAATCCCTTGTCTCACATATTGACAACTCCAATGAGTGGATCATTGATAGTGGGTGTTCTCACCACATGACTAGTGACCGGAAAATGTTTCTGTCTCTTGAAGAATATGATGGTGGTGTTGTCCGGTTTGGTAATGATGCACCGTGCATGGTGAAAGGAAAAGGATCCATCTCACTGAATGGAAAGAAAAGTGGGGATGATGTCTACTAGGTGGAAGGCCTTAAGCACAACCTTATGAGTGTTGCTCAGCTGAATGACAAAGGACTCATTCTAGAGTTCAAAGGTGGATTCTGCAGAATAATTGGAAAGAGTGGTGAACTTATTGCCACCGGTAAGCAGACCAGAGGAAACTTTTTTCAGCTGAATGCCAAGATTAGTCAGTGCCTGATGGCAAAATTTGATGATAGTTGGATATGGCATAGGAGACTCTGTCATATAAATTTTGACAATATTGAAAAGGCTCGTAAGATCAAGGCAGTAAGAGGATTGCCTTTGTTGAACAAACTAGAGAATGCTTTGTGCAAAGAATGCCAACTTGGGAAGATGTCTTCCTCAACATTCAAAGGTAAGTCCTTTTCAGCAGAGAACTTACTTGATCTAGTGCACACCGATCTGTGTGGTCCGATGAAAACTAGAAGTATTCAAGGAGATTGGTACTTCGTGATTCTTACCAATGATTGCTCAAGAATGATGTGGGTCACATTCTTGAAAGACAAGTCTGAGGCATTTGGAAAGTTTAAAGCCTTTAGGGCATTGGTGGAGAAGGAGAGTGGCAGAAGGATAAAATGCCTAAGAACCGATCAAGGAAGTGAATTCACTTCTGATGAATTCAATAAGTACTACGAGGAGAACGGTATTAAGAGGCAATTGTTTGCCCCAAGGACACCACAGTAGAACCGCATAGCAGAAAGAAACAATAGGATTGTGGTTGAAGTGGCCAGAGATATGTTGATCCAAGGAAATGTCGCTCACACATTTTGGAGGGAAGCGGTGAGCACTACAGTCTATACCATGAACTGGGTACTCATTAAGAAACGTAAAGACAAAACCCCTTATGAGTATTGGAATGGAAGAACTCCCAATGTGAGTTATTTCAAAGTGTTTGGGAGCAAATGCTATATCAGGAGAGATGAGCACCTAAGCAAGTTTGATGCTAAGTGTGATGAAGGAATAGTTCTATGATATTCCACTAAAAGAAAATCTCTCAAGTGCTACAATAGGAGGACTCAGAAGATTGTTGAGAGTATCAATGTCAGGGTTGATGAATCCCCTGAAAAGCCTGAGGAAACTAGCAGCAAGCAAACAGAAGATGAACCGAGTTTAGCCTTCTGGGAACTGGTTAAGAAAGAAATAAGTGACAAACACTGCAAAGATGTCAGTGTTTCTATACCGGTAGAAGCTTCAGTAGGTGAAGAAGAAGATGAAGTGGAAAAAGAAGAGGAAATGCAAGTTGAACTAGCTACGGTCATTCCTAGGTATGTAAGATTGCATCATGATCCAAAGCAAATCATAGGAGACAAAGATGCAGGAATACTTACAAGAAGAAAGGTGAAAGAAAATTCTTGCATGACTTCAGAATTTGAGCCTAAGACCTCTAGAGAGGCACTTACCGATGAAGATTGGATAAAGGCAATGGAAGAGGAGTTGGACCAAATAGAGAAGAATGCAACATGGTCCTTGGTACCCAGACCAAAACACAAGAATGTCATAGGTACCAAATGGGTCTTTAGAAATAAGCTAAATGAAGAAGGCACAGTGGTAAGGAACAAGGCAAAACTTGTATGCAATGGACATGCTCAGGAAGAAGGAGAAGACTGTGGAGAAACCTTTGCCCCAGTGGCTAGACTGGAAGGCGTATAAATGCTACTTCCATTTGCAGCATTCAAGGGATTTAAGGTATACCAGATGGATGTGAAGTATGCCTTCTTCAGTGGCATCCTGGAGGAAGAAGTGTATATTGAGCAACCAGATGGGTTTGCTTTGTCAAAAGATAGTGACATGGTGTGTAGATTACACAAGGCCCTGTATGGATTGAAACAGGCACCAAGGGCATGGTATGAATGGTTACACTCTCATCTTATGAAGATAGGATTTCAAAGAACAAGTGAGGACAGCAACATCTACCTGAAATATGAAGGTGATCAGATTTTGATATGTGAAGTATTTGTAGATGATATAATCTTTGGTGGAGATGATGATATGAGTCGTGCATTTGCAGATGAGATGAAAAAGGAGTTTGAGATGTCTCTGATTGGAGAGATAAAGTTTTTCATTGGTCTACAGATTCAGCAGATGAAAGAAGGTATCTTCATTACCCAGTCCAAGTATATCAAAGAGGTATTGAAGATCTTTGCAATGGAGGAGAGAAAACCGGTTGGAACGTTGATGGTGACCAGCTGCAAACTAACAAAGGATGATGATACAGTGTTGGTGGATGAGAAGGAGTATCGGTCGATGATTGGTAAGTTGCACTATGTGGTGCAAAACAGACAAGATATTGCTCATGCAGTGGGCATAGTGGCCCGTTTTCAGAAGAGTCCAAGAGAATCCCACTTGGTAGCGGTAAAGAGGATTCTTAGGTATCTAAAAGGGATAGTTGATCATGGATTGTGGTATCCATACAATTGTGACTTTGATCTCAGAGTGTTTACCGATGCAGATTGGGCAGGTAATGTGGACGACCAGAAAAGCACAATCGGTGGAGCATTCTTCCTTGGTGGAAGACTAGTCTCGTGGACGAGCAAGAAACAGAGTTGTATTTCCCAGTCTACAGTCGAAGCGGAGCATGTGGCAGCATTTATGAACTGAACTCAGGCAATCTGGATGAAGCATGTACTAAATGGATTCAAAGTGATGATATCTGAACCGATGAGTATTTTCTGTTATTTTACCCGTGCAATAAATATTTCCAAACATCCAGTATTGCATGCTACGACCAAGCATATTGAACTCGAGTATCATTTCTTGAGAGAAAAGGTTCAGAATAAAGAGGTTGTATTAGAACATGTTTCTAGTAAGGAGCAGCTAGCAGACATATTCACTAAGCCCTTACTGAAGACTACATTTACCTATTTGAGAGGTGAATTAGGGGTTTTGCCCCTTCATGGAGTAAATTAAAGATGTGTGCTCCACATCAATCAGATACTACCATGTCAGATCTTACAGGATTGATGTGCTAAAGGATGCTACTCCAAAGGGGGAGCAGCATAGTGGAGCTTGGAAGCTTGTGCCTCCACTTTGGCATTGTTGTCAAATGGGGAGAAGATATAAGTGTGAGAAGTGATTTGAGCAAAGTGCACACTGACTAGTCCAGTTGGTGGTGGTGATCGTTCAAGTTGAACTAGTATATGCTATTCAGAATGGTGCAGACACTAAGCACTGATACACTTAGTATTGCCATCAATACCAAAGGAGGAGATTGTTGACATATGATGAAGCAGTGACAACATATGTTGTCATTGATGTTAATAAGTGCTCAAGCAGATGAACCGGTATGTATCAGTATGAAGATTGGAAGAGATTATGGTCAATCAGGATGGAGTGGACCGGTGTCGGGGTTCACTAAGTATGACTACCAGTTGGTAGTCTCAATTCAGCTCTAGGGTTTTCGGTTTGGCTTGTGCGGTGCAACCGATGATGTTTTGTGATGGGTTAGTTAAGAACAAGGATAAGGATCAAGATGCCATGTCAGCTATGTGCACGTGAAGGATTTATTCAAGGATCTTGCACGTGAAGATCAAATGCATTGAATGTCTACCTCAGAAATGTGTGTTTTTCTTAGAGGTATGTGAAAAGCACGTAATGGGTTACTATTTTCCAAATGCGGTGAAGATTGGATGATGCAGAATGACTTGAGATCTTTTTTAGATCATTTCATTCTATATATTGTATTTGACGATCAGGATTGGACCGCTTGTAATTGTAAACCTAAAATTTTTAGGGTTTATGCTACCGACCTAATTGTTGTCTATAAGGTCGGTGAGTTTTGTTATTGGAGTCGGCAAAAGTTGTGTGTGTGTCTACATGTTTTGATACTTGCCAAACTTGAGTGAGGAATCTGCAAAGTGTGATTGTAGAAGAGAGGAACTGTAAAGGATCTACCTTAGCAAGGAGTGTTGTTATCAGATCGGAGTTCTACCTGTTGTCTTCTAACCATTTCAACAGAAGGTAAATCCCTTGACCGGGTATCTTTAACAGGCTTTGTTGTAAATCCTCTAACCAGGTGGCTCAAGTTCATTGAGTTATTTAAATCCTCTAGTGAGGTAACCTTTAATAGTGTATATAGCCATCCCTTAACCGAGTGATCTCTAACAAGATTAGTTCCTAACAGAACCTTTATTGTAAAGTCTTTAACCAGACTAGGCTCCTAACAGAGCGGACTTCAAAATAGTTCACAAACAAGCTTGTGGGTATTCATCCCCACTGTGGTTTTTCCCATTTGGTTTTCCATGTGAAAAATCTGTGTTATGGGTTGTGAGTTTTTCATGTGATGATTGTGTGATTATGATTAAGTTAGATATGCATGCAGTGTTAAATGGTTGTGATACTATTGATACAACTCATGCATGATTATATCGATGAAGTAGTCATCAATATTTGAGATCTGTTGAATGTTGTCTGAAGTATTTTTGTTTAACCGGTATTGCTATGGTTAAGTCCAGTGGCATATGACAATTGGTTATCTATGTTTTGATTTGTCAAATTATCTCAGCAATTTTTTGTGTGTACTAATTCACCCCCCTCCCCCCTCTCAATACCAGTTAGGACCTTAGTAGTTCATCATTATTCATCAGTGTACACTTCCAAATATTTTTTGATTTGTTTAGCTTCTTTGACAGAGGATTTACCAAACAAGAGTGTGTCATCTGCAAAACATGAGTGGGTTACCGATATGGAGGTACCTGAAATGTGCGCCCCTTTCCATAGCCCCATCTCATAATCTCTGATAATGCTTCTACTGAATGCATCAACCATGATGATAAATAGGATTGGTGAAAGTGGGTCCCCTTGTCTTACTCCTTGAGTTGATGAGAAGAACCCTGTCGGATGACCATTAATGAGCACTGAGAACCACGCTCCTAAAACACAAGCTTTAATCCGTTTGCACACTTTATGTGCAAATCCAAATTTAGACAGAACTTTGAATAAAAAATCCCATCACACCCTATCATATGCCTTCATCATGTCCAGTTTAACAACAAAATTAGATTTCTGATTGGAGTGGATGGAATGAAGAGCTTCATGAGCCACCAGAGCCCCCTCCATTGTTTCTCTTCCCGGTACAAAGCCACCTTGTTCTTGAGATATAATTCATGGAATGAGATGTTGTAATCTTAAATAAATTACTTTGGTTATAATCTTATACATCATATTTCAAAGAGATATAGGTCTAAAATCTGCAAATGTATTAGGAACTGACACCTTTGGGATGAGGGAAATATTTGTTGTATTGAATCTCTTGAGCATTGATCCATTTCTTCTTAATTCCTCCATAGCTGCTAAGAGGTCCGTACAAATCACTTCCCAACATTTTTGGAAAAATAAAGTTGTGAACCCATCTGACCCTGGAGCTTTGTCCGGGGGAAACGAAAAGACCTCTTTACGACCCTCTTCAAGAGTGAAAGGTGCAAGTAAGATCTTGTTGTCATCATCTGATATTAATCTTGGGATGCAGCTAAGTAGTTGGTCGGCTGAGTTATCCACTTGTGATTGTGGAGTAGGGGGGGCTAACAATTTCTCGAAGAATCTAACCCCTTCATTTTGAATACCTTGCTCATCATTAATCAGGCATCCAATATCAAAATTTCTAATTTAAGATATGGTTGTGGCTGCTCTCTTTTGTTTTGCTGATGCATGAAAAAAAATTGTATTTTTGTCACCTTCTCTTAACCACAACTCTCTTGACTTCTGTCTCCAATACACTTCTTCCCATTTGAAAAGCTCTTCCCACTCCCCTTCCAATACACTTCTTCCCATTTGCAAAGATCTTCCTACTCCCCTCTCAATTTTATTGGTTTCCAAAAATTGGTATCAGATCCTTGTGCCTCGGAGGAAGTTTAACAGCTTGAGGAAGATCCTGAAACCCGAAACATTGAATATGGCTTTGGAGAAGCAGCTTGAGATGGCACTTGAAGATTATGATGTTGAAAGGTTGAAGAACTTAAAACTATAAGATGATTTGAATTCTTCTAAGAAATTGATTCTTGTCCTACAAGAGAGGTTATCATATGTTCAAGCTAGGAGGAAGGAACTTTTGCAAAATCGGGATGATGAAGGGAAAAATGCACTTAAGGAACAATGTCAGAAATTGAGTCAAGAGAACATCGTTATGAAGAATGAAATGCAAGTTATAACTATGATGATGTCTAAGGAGATTGAGAACAGAAAGAAAAAGGAATAAAATCTTGTTGTATCCCTGAAGAACAAGTTTGAAGAATGTGGTAGGTTGGTTCATGAAAATGATATGTTGAGAACTAATTTGGTACAATCCTAGAGAAATGAGAAAGAACTTGAGAGACAAATGATAATACTAAGAGAAGATTTAACTGCTGCAAGTGAGTACAAAGAAAAATTCAAGATCAGCTCAGCACAACTTGATGAGTTATTAAAGAGACAGAGGCAGATTCAAGATTCCAGTGAACTTGGATTTGAGCAAGGACAGAGTTCTGGTACTGCTAATGAAGATAAAAACCATAAGGCACCGATAAGACAATTCAATGCTTATAAATTCAATGGTAGATGTTTTGTTTGCAATAAATTTGGTTACATGGCTAGGCAATGTAGAAACAAAGCAAATCATAGCCCTGATTCTTCTCCCAGTAAATGTTCTAAATGCAATAAAATTGGTCATAAGACAAAAGATTGCAGAATGAATGTAAAATTCTAAGCTTGTGGAAAATTTGGACTTATGGCTAATCAGTGCAGGTCAAGCAATTTCATTGGTTTTAGCAAAGCAATTCAAAAGAACAATGTTACATGTTATGCATGCAATGAAATTGGACATATTGCTAAGTTCTATAGAAGCAAAAATCCACCGGTTACTAATGGAGGATCAAATGAAAAAGGAAAATAGAAGGTTAGTGAAATCCAGCATGATCACACTCAGAGATGGGTTAGGAAGACTAAAGAGAAATCACCAGATGGGAATGTCTTGGTTACCTATCCGACAGAAGAGACTACTCCTACACCGGCAGTGAGCTCATCCGGTAACTAAGGCATCTGCCTTAGGGGTAGGAAAAACTCATGAAGATGTTGCATATGCCCCGAGAAGAGGTTCTGGAAGATGTTCTAGATATTGGAGAGGATTATCCGACATGGATATGTTTTGAGCAAGATCCGATATCTTTCTCCGGCAGTCATTTATGTCAATGGAAGATTAGGGTTTTTGTCGAAGGATAAAAGGTCGAATACACTTCATTATTAATCACCCTTCATTCAGAGAGATTCAGAGTGACTAAGTGTGATCAGAGGCAATCAGATTTCCTCTTGAGTGACTTCACCGACGTCTAGAAGAATTTGTTGGAGGTTTCTACCGAGAACAATCTAAAGGCATTTTTCTTGAAACATGGAAGTGGGATCGTCTTTTGTTCCTATTTTTGTTGAAAATCCAACTGCCAGGTTAAGGACTGCCCTAGGCCAATTTTCAAGCAGTATCCACATGAGGCTACCAAGGAAGATTCGGTTGGAGTATTTTCTCGCATTCTGGAGGGAATGGTGTATGTACAAGATGTTAGGGCATACATTAACTGTCATTTAGAGGACTTAGGAACTATAGAGATCAAGGGAATGTATATGAATGAACTAATGGGAGAATATGGAAAGATTAAACTGGCATATCAACACATTCAAGATCTAGGGTTTACAAATATTCTAGATATTCTGAAATTTGAGGATGAAATAATCACATATGTACTGAGTAGAGTACATGGGGAATTCATATGGTTGGACACACCTTATAAAATCACTAAGGAATCCATCTGAGCAATTACTGGTTTGTCATCGGTAGGGCAACATCTGGATAAGAAAGTGTCAAATGACTTCGTGAGGTAGATCACCGATGCCACATCTGACAAGAGATCGATGAAAGTGACCACTATCACTGACACCGACATCAAGTTCGGCAGCATGGTAATAGGATACAAGGTAACTCAGTCAAACCGACTGAAATCTGTTTCCAGTTCATGTATTTTGGCTGCATATAAGATGATGAGAGAAAATGTAAAGTTAGATCTTTGTGATTGGATGCTTGAAGAGTTATTGATCAACTTAGGAAAGATTAAAGGTGAGAAGAAGGGCACTTTCCAGTATGGAAATTTGGTAGTTTGCTTAATGTTATACTTTTTGAATGATACAGTCGGTTCTGGTAGGAAGTAATAGGCTTTTGACATTCTGGTAGGAACACAATTGAAACAATCAATTGCGGCATTAGGAAGTCAAAGAGATGATAAGATATGGGGTTATTTCAAGGTTTTCAAAAATCTATGAGGTCCAAGATAAGAATACCTGAGCATATAGTAGAGAAATACTCTACCGACATATGTTTTATGGTTAAGAAGGATGTGACTCTCATGGAGGCAGTCAAGCCCTAGAAGATTTGGATAGAGGAAATGGGCTATGAGGTAGATGCATTAATCCTTGATGCCTATGCAAAAATTCTGATTGATGCAAAAATTGATGAGGCAGAGAAGCCCTGTGGAACTGCACAGCAGAAGACTCTAGAGGTTGAAATAGAGTGCAACCAGAAGAGAAGGGAAAAACAAGAAGGAAAAGCAAGCAAATTTGTACAGGAGGTCTCAAAGGACATAAAGGCACTAATTGATGATGTCTCGGAGAAAGGGAGAAAGAGGAAGGATTTGGTAGTTCACATTGAGCCTGTTACTGCAAATTCTAAATCAGAGGATAACACACCATTAACCTTCAAGAGGGTTGTTAGGAAGAAACCGGAAGAACCTAAGGTAGAAGCAAAGAAGCAACCAGTTAGAAAGGTCACAATCAAGTTACCGGCTCAGAAGCAAGCACCTAATGCTACACCTATAGCTACATTTGGTACTGTCAAGAGGAAGAAGAAGGATGACAGTGATTCTGGTAAGGTTACACCTAAAACTTGTGTAGAAATTGTAGATGAAATAACTAAAGATGGCATGCTGAAGAATGTTAAATTTTATTATGAAACTTAGAGGATGATGAGTAGAGAGAAGTAGAGGAAGCAAATCTATTATATTTGGATATCTATAAGAAAGCCTTAATAGAGATAGAAAATCAAATACCGGCTGAGTTATATAACATGTTAGATACTAGAAGATTACCTGTTTTTTGTTTTTGTTTTTTTGTTTGTCTTTCTAAGATAAGTGCTACCATTTAATGGGGGTAGCTCCCTATATTGCATGAGAGTATGAAAATTACATATAGTTTTATACAAGAGAAACCCACTCGACTATGTATTACCAGCATTTTCTATGCACATAGACCCAAAATTACATATAGATCCAAAATTATCATCCCACAGTATCCAAATAAACTAAAATTCTTAATCCAACCCTATCTTGAAATTACACCTGCCCCCCAATGGCTTGATAGATCACAGTAGCGAATTCACCAATGTTGATTGCATTGCGGGTGGAGTTCTCCGGAAGCCACCAATCATCAAACTCAGTTACCCTTCAAAAAGGTTCCATATTTCCATTGAATACAGCACACCTAAATATCTCCCACGCATCTGTTATGCAAGAGGATAAGCACATTAAAATGAAATAACTTTTAGCTATCTGTGTTAGTATAACTCTAGATGAAATGGATAAGACAATTGAGGCTGCAGATAGAAAGGTATTCAATAGCAAACACGGGATAACTAGTCTGATGCTAGGAAGAATGAATGAAGTAATAAAGGAAACTTAGAAAGCTTGGATTAAATTTTTGGGAGAACACAGAGGATTCTTTACTTCATCGAAGACCAAGACCAACACTGTAGACACCCTGATTGAAGGGAAAGGAAAAGGGACTATGGGTACTCCACCCTCAGTTTTGAAAAATATCAAGATAGTAGAAATTGAGCCACCAGTAAACACAAATGTACAAACAAATACTGAAACACGGGTTAATACTGAGAACATTGTACAGGATACTAACATTGAGGACAATTGTCCTCTGGATACTAATGTACAGGTTCAGGATATTGTTCCTAGAGAGGAACCGGCAGTTACATAGACTACACCAAGTGGCAAAGCCACCAGTGCAAGTGAGGAGGTAATAAAGGATAAATCATCAGAGAAAACAGGGGAATCTGATAGGGAACCAGTTGTTAGCCCATCATTGTTGACAATTGACACTTCTCAAGTTGAAAAGAAAACCATCACAGAGATGAGTCCCACCGAACTAATGATGATGGCTGCTCAGAAACTGATGAAGGAGGGAACCACAGACAAGGGGATTATAGATCAATCAATCATTGTTCTACACAGATTGGTCCCAAAATGCAAGATTGAGAATGAAGCAAGCCCTTCAAACAAGCTTAAGGTAATCACTGAGCACATATAAAAAGACTTTCAATCCTTACAGCAGATCTCTAACCGTCAAGCACTTGAAAGATTCAACTTTTGATCAAATCATTGAGAGAGAGAAGAAAAAGATTGCGGAGAAGTTAATTCTAATTGAAAATTCTTTGAAAAAATGTACAAACATATATAGGGTATGTTGCAATACTGAGATACTTACAGCAAATGTAGATAAAAAGATAAAAGAGATACAGGAGAATATTGCTAGTATTGCTAACTCTTTTGATGGATTAATTTCATTGACAACATCAATTGATGGTCAAATTTTGACTTTGGAGAACCAAATTTCTGCTCTTGAAAAGGAAAGAGATAAAATCATTCGGAGAGCCAGAAGTCTCAGAGGTTTAGTGAGTTCAAGATTGGATTCACTTTGTGTACATAAGAAGGAATGCATGGATATGCTGGGAAAGCCCACACCGGCAGAGGTCAATGAGAAAGAATCTTTTGCATATTTATTGAGTGGACTTGTATCTATCTCCGGCACATTCAAAACCGGTTGGGATACATATGTGGAATTACTAGAGAAAGCTTATCTGGAAATCTTGAAACTGGTCAAGCTCTGGTAAGACATTTTTAAAGGTATTCAGTGTACAGTACTTATTCTTTGACATTTTTTTTGGGCATTGATGTCAAAGGGGGAGTAGTATAGATGTGAAAAAGGATAAAAGGGTTGCATACATTAGGGGGAGTTACAGATTTTTTGGAATTTCGGAGATATGGAGTATTTTGCATATTCATCTCAGGGGGAGCAAGGCAGGACAAAACTGGCAGATGAAACCATGATTTTTTTTTCACATGAGTTTTGTCATCAATGCTAAAGGGGGAGATTGTTGGCAATTGACACTCTATTGGTTAGTTTCACTATGTTGTCATTGATGGCAACATGATTTTGTGTTCTGGCTTCATATGGTGTATCGGCAAGCACTTCACAGATTCTACACTAGCACCGGCACTGGCAGGTCAAAAGGACTTCTTTAGTCACTGGCAATACAGGTCGACATGGTATAGTAAAGGTTATCGGTATTGGAGACCGACTTATCTTGGATCCAACATCGGTGACTTGTTTTAATGTTTAATCACTTATGTTATCTGGTCGACATGTAATTTGATATTGTGTATATCCTTGTAAGCTAACACAAGGCATAAATTTATATAGGGTATATAGGGCAGATTGATTAGATCATTTAGATATGATAGGGAGGAAATGTAATGGATATGTAATTGTAACATGATGCAAAATATATCAGAGAGATTATGTATGTGAAGAATTTATTGTAAGGGTTATTCCAGTAAAGGGGTTTAGGGTTTCACTGGAACAGACAGAGCTTAAACCGGAACTGTATTCTAGCATAGAAGATGTTATCTTAGCAGTTCACACTTCTCCGGATTGTTGTCTATAATTTTATGTAGTCAGTGAGGCTCCTATTGTGATTGAGCAGTGTGCTCTAGGTTGTAAGCCTTCCTACAAGTGCAGGCCCATCATATTGTGGGTCACAAATCCCACAATATCATATTGTGGATTGATATTGTGGGTCACAAATCCCACCGTGGTTTTTCCTCATTGAGGTTTTCCACGCATAAATCTGTGTGTTATGGTTCTCATTTATGTGTTTGGCTTATTGGTTGCTTTACTTCTTTCAATTCTGTTTATACCGATATACCGATTGGTGCATGAATGTTTTGTTAAGGCTAAAATCTACTATTCTGGTATAACACTGATTCACCCCCCCCCCCCTCTCTCAGTGTTATTGGTTTCCAACATCTTCATTAGAGCGAGTTAGGTATTACTTATATTAATAAACCACTTTATTAATCTGCCAGCATAAATCAAAGGTCGGCATTATAGAATTCAAACTATGTATTAAATGTGTAAGGTCGATTAGGCCATTCACACATTTGATGACAAGTCAGCCCTGTAGGATCCTTTATAAAACTTCTCTTTACCATCAAAAAACAAACAAAGGGTAACCATATAGCCATTCTTTGTTGGATAAGTTGTTGCAAGTAAAATTGCTCATGCCATTATTTACCTCTTCAAAATGAATAAAAATAGTCAGTGAAGACCAAGAACAAAGTGAGAAAAGAGATATATCCAAGGCTAATGATTCCCCCTCGCACTAAATTTAGAACCATTGTACATTTTATTGATAACTATTAAATCAATTTAAGTTAACTCAACATGCTTGCTTTAACTTATGTGAATGATCTGATAAACTAATGGGAGATTGTTTGACAATGGGGGCACACAAAGAAGATCCTAAAATATGTCATCCTCACATCAAAAAACCCTCTCCCCCACACCTCAATAGTAGTCTCATCACCCCTTTGAAGATGTGAACTCCTCTTGAGATGAAGCCATGTGATTCAAAGCACTTAAATTGAGAACCCAAATAGGTGATGTCAAAGAATTGCTACAAGGACCTTTCAATTTCCTTCCCCCTTGTTTTTATCTTTTGTCTTATTAGACCCCTCATTCAATGTCTACTTTATTGACTCAAGAAAACTAATTTTATTTTTCTCCAAAATGCATGTCAAGTGATCTATCTATTTCTTCAAATATTTATATTCATCGTGACCAATCTTTTTGTGATGGGCACAATTGAATTCTCCTTCTTATGCTTGTCATGTTTTGAAAAAGTGGTCGCATTGGCTACTTTTGAGGCAATTGATTTTTTATCCTTTTTCTCCTTGCCATTTTATGGTTTCTTATCCTCATTACCTAAGTCTTTTTTGTTATTTTGTGCTTTGACTGACAACCAAATAATGTGACTTAAATAATTTAAGAGTGCCATTTGAATGAGCTTATCTTGTTTTCTAGTGAGAGATGACAAATTGATGCAAAGATGTCAAGGTGAACTAAGTACCAAAAACACTCTTGGTAGCATACAAGGTTGAAACAAAAATTAGATTGTCAAGACCAAGCTTAGAGAGAATATTGAAGACCAATTATTCATCTTTATCTTCCATTCTACCCTATTTCAACTACAATCTTAGTTATTTCATTTTTTTAAACAAATGCTGAATGGCGCCAAAACCACTTGGGCTCAAACTAATAAGCTCATTTTCCAATTAGTGACTACTAATAGAATCTTCAGTCCCAAAAAAACTTTTTTAATTTAGTCCATATTACATTTGGGTAATTCGAAGTTTCAATATGAAAGACGGACCATGGAGATATAGACATTGTGTTTCACAAACCTGATCACATTTGTTAAACCACTTATAATTTTATGCAAGAAAAGTTGGTTCAAATTATAACCATGTAGTGGTTTTATGTGAACTATTTTTTCATGAATATATAATCATTTTATATTTCGATTTAAAGTAGTCGCGTGGTGTAGAAAAGGATTTGAACTTTGATCTATTTAATAGAAAATAAGAATACTAAAAGTAAATCATGTTGAAAAAGAGAACACATACCCCCCTTGACAAGTACAATGTTTGGCACTTTACCAAATTTTTAATCTTGTACAACTGAAAAAAATCTAAAATACTAAAACTATAGCTCAAAGTACAATATGAGATAATATATATAGTACTAGGGTAGAGTACATACAATAATATGCAGTCCAAAAAAATAAGACCCAAAAAGGAAGTTGTATGCAAAAGATATGGCCTTCAGAAGGTTCCAAAATGACAATTGTGCAGCCAAATATGTAATAAACCTAAAATTCCACAAAACGGAGCATCAAATCATAATCTCACAAATTAAAGAAAAATTGCTTCAAAAAAGGCCTCTATATGACTAAGAATAGCCTCCCAAAGTTAGACTACTAAATTCAAAACTACATTGGAGAGGGCCTAGAGTTAGAGGAGAAAATGCAAATATTGATTATTATGACATCATCAGTCAAAAAATTGAAGATTCACCAAAATAATCCCTAATGCTACCCTAATTCCAAATCCATTATCGCCTTCGTCTAAAACTGCCTTCACACACCAATATCACCGAATTTGAACTAAAAAATGATAGTTTCAAGCAAGAAACTACCTTTGATGAAAATAGTGTTTGTTTAGATTAATGTGTTTATAATATTCTAAGGCAAAAACTTGAGCATAGGCCTCCATTGTGGCAATGGAGGAAGCCCTACAACTAACAAAGTGCAAGCTGAGTGTAGCCTTAATGGCAATTACAAGGTTCAAAAAGGATATTGCAAGGTAGAAGATGTACTATCTCCTTCACAATGTGGAAAGTGGGTAGAGGGGGTTTTGGGTTTACATCTTTCAACATTGTTGTTGTTTTATTTAAAGTAGAAAAAAAGGGTGTTGGCCCTTTATACAACAGCCCATAGGTGGCAAAAGAAAGGCAAAAAAACAAGGGTACTAACCCAAAACAAAACAAGGTCGGACAGACCTTTAACAGTGAGCAAAAGTCCATTGTTAGAAGCTTGCCAAACCAGCAACAACCCAAAATTCAGCTCAAGAGTGGGGAGACACACCCAAAACTTGAAAAAGAGGGGTTTGGGGAGTGGGAGGGGGGGGGAGGGGGAAGGACTTCCCTTTCCGCCTACGACAAACAACAGTCCAAACAATACTACTATTAGGGACATCAAAAGAAGAATCAAGTGGGGAGGTCCCCACAGAGTTTTTGTCCGCAACAACAATAGACCGCTGCAAAATAGCATCCGGAGCAATATCACCAAGAGCGAATCGATGTTGCATAAGAGGAGCAATAGGTGTAGGAGTCTCAGGGAAAGAAAAGGCCACATTAGTAGTAACAAGGGGGTTAGCAAAAGCTTCAATAGTAGTAAGAGGCACAACCTCATCCTGGGAGGAGTCATCCTCTTGTGAGGAGTCGTTAGAATCAAAATCAACAGCATTGATAGTCAAGTGATCAGTAGCAACATCCTTCCACCAAGTAGCAACACCTCTGTGGCGAGAGAGAGAACAATATGAAGCTAAGTGACCCGTTGAAAAGAATCTACGACAACAAAAAGGGAGGCCCTCGTAATACAATGATTGAGTCCATGGCCTATCCCCAACCATAAGAACCACATCCCCAAGGAGAGGCATAGAGATGTCAATATCAATCAAAATGTGTGCAAAGGTAGAATGAGCCATGGAAGACGTGGAATCGTCAACCTTCAAAAATCGGCCAATAGAGTTACCAATGGCCTCGTAACAAGAGTGCTCCTAGAAATGAAGGGAAAGATTAGGAAGGCGTACCCATATCGGATGCACATTAAAAGGCTTGGTAAGGGGGATAAAGGAAGTTGTCCAGGGTTTGATAGAGAGAGAGAGAGAGAGTGAACACCCCAAGTCCACAACTTGCCCCATACCAAATCACGATCTTGAGAAGAAGCAAAGGAATCAATGAAAAAACCTTTAGCACAAGGGAAAAGCTCAATACTACAAGCAACTAAAGACTTCGAGGAATCACTCACCTAGTGAGGAGGTCTAAGAGAGAAGGCCAAAACCCAGCAAATCTGCATACCAACACATAGCTTTGGTATAAATCAATATTTTCCACAACCTCCTAGCCATAGACCACCACAGGGGAGGTGTTGGCACAAGGAAGAGGATCAATCCCCTTGGAGGGATGAGTAGCAGATCTGGCTACATGAGCAAAGCTTTGCCCACCAGCAAAAGGAGGTCTAGGAGGGACCTTAGCACTGACAACAGGATCACCATCAACAACAAAGGCAACAACATCAGAAGGAGCAGCCACAACTCCTGCACCCACGGCATCATTACCAACTCCCACAACAAAATGTTTCAAACTAGAGGCAACATCCACAGCATCAAGTAGGGGGCAACGGCTATGGTGGCAGCATATTGCCCCTAGCCGACCCTATGTCTGTCTTATCTCCCTGCATGTGGGCTCCGAGCCACAGGTCACCATTCCCCAAAATAATTGTCACATCACTTAGGGCCGCTGGGTTGAAGCCCAAAATTTTAATCATTTTTTTATTTTTTTTATGTTGTTTATGTTTATTTTTATATGAATTTTTAATATGTTAATTATTATTTTTTTTAATTTTAATAGTGTATTAATTTTTTTACAAGTTTATATATTATATTGTTTAATAATATTTTTTAAATAAATATTGTACATAATTTTTTATATGTTTTTTTATTTAATAAATTTTAATATTTTTAGTTATTTTTTAATATATTTTATTTATACTATTTTTATAATATATTTTATTTATACTATACTTTCTTTAGTTTTTAATATACTCAATTTATATTATATTTTTTTATATTTTAATATATCTTATTTATATTCTATTTTTTATTTTCAAATGAATATTAGTTTATTAAATATGTATAATTTTTTTAATTTAATTTATATAATTTTTAATTGTTATGATATTATTTATTTTATATATTTATTAAATTATAATGTTTAAATTTTAAGTGAATCTATATTATATATATTATAAAAAAGTATAAACCAATATCTTGATGTTAAAATATATTAAATTAAGCCCCCAATACAATGCTATCTAATATGTAGCATAATAACAAGCCTAGGTTATTCACAATATTAGTATAGGATAACATGTTGTGTTATATTACATACTTCAAGAAAACACATTATGTTATATTACATTTTGTAGGATAACACACTATGTTATATCACATTGTATAGAATAACCCATTATGTTATATTACATAATGCATGATACATTATGGAACACGGCTAATCTGGCTCCAAAACGAATCACTAACCTTCGTGTTATACACTTTTGCGAAAAATGAAAGATGCAGTTGGTTCTGAGCACGACCAAGATCTGTAATTTTCTACTAACCTTCGTGTTATGCAGAAATTGTGACTTTTTGGAGCCAGTTTAGTCGCAGCCTTCAACATTCTATATATATATATATATATATATATATATATATAAACATAAATATAAATATAATATAATATAATTGATGCATGGAAAAGTGGGCATAGTTACAAACAAAGTTCAAGTGTTAGTATGTTAGTTGCCAACCATAAAAAGCAAAACAAATGAACTAAGATCCTTGACATACATATCAAAAGAGATTTAAAAGCACACAAAGGAAGCAATATCAAATGAAAAGAAAGGAGAAGAAACTCCCTAAGATGCTCTCATGATACATTTGTTGCTTCTCCTTTGTTTTTCTCCTCTCCAAGATCCAAATGAGTGTACCTCTCAGTTTTTAGCACTAACCATGGATACCAAATGGAGATTCAAAATGGTTGAGAAATGATGCTTTCTATTGCTATGCAAATGCTAGAAGTAAAATCACTATGAGAAAGCCTAAGTGTTTATGTCAATACAAGTATAATAACAATGCTAAAAAATGTTGCTTTTTTTGCTTGAGGAATGAGGCTCTATTTATAGGCAAAATAGTGGATTGGAGGGTCAAGATTGATCTGGTTTGTGAAGGGTTAGGATTGCACGATTCTCAATCCATGTGACACTTTCAAACCAATGCAGTGATGATAAGTGTCACCATGAGAGGGCTTGAGAGGAGAGGGAAGAAGCGTTAAATGCTTGAGAGGAAATAAGGGTTACAATGGATGGTTGGGGTTATGGGATAAAGCTTGTATCCAACGGTAAGGTTATTATCCAATGGGTAAACTCTTGTGCAAAGTTTACCCATGGTTAGGCTTTGACCAAAGGGACAAAACCCATGTGGGTTAGTGTGTTGAAGAAGAAAGCCTTTAAGACTTTGTAGTTTAGATGATGGGTTGGGGATTAATTTTGGATTAGGAATATGCAAATGATTAGAAGGGGGGGTTAGGCTAAATAGAAGGGCTTAGAAGAATCTAGAAGGGGGTTGAATCTAGAAGGGGATTAGTGAGCAAGTGGGTTTGGCAAGTGGGTGAGGACAAATAGGCCTTTTAATTAAATGTTTTATTTAATTAAAATAGGGAGTGCAACTTGCAATTGTAGGAGAATGCAAGTGGATGGGATTTTTAAATAAATAATGATTTATTTAAATAGGGATTTGGTTAGGGATTTTAAATAAATGTTTAGTTTATTTAAATGAAAGGAAAGGGGAATTAAATAAATTTATTCATTTATTTAATAGTTGGCTTATAATCAAAATGGACTAAAATGAATTACATTTAATTAATAGAGGAATATTAGTGTATTAAATATTCATTTAATTCATGGACAGATTTATGTGTCTACAATTATATAATATAATATAATATATTAAAAATATATATTTAACATTAAAAATTCTATACAATATTTATTTTAAAAAATAATATTTTAACAATACAATATATAAACATCTATAAAAATTAATATTAAAAAACCAATACAATATTAAAATAAAAATAATAATAATAATAATAAACATATAAAAATAAACATTAAAAACATGACAAATAAAAAAAAATTAAAATTGTCTGGCAGTCCTGACTGAGGTGACGGTTATTTTGGGGAAGAGTGACATGGGGCTTGGAGCCCACGTGTAGGGGAGATAAGACAGGCATAGGGTCGGCTAGGGCTAATCTGTTGCCTCCATAGTCGATGCCCAAGTAGGTCACCCATGGGGGGAGAGCACCCAGTCCACCCTCAACCAGAGGAGCCAGCGCAGCAGCAGGCGTAGGGCGCACAGGGGCAGCAACCTCCACGATAGAAACAGGGGTGTTCAAACCTAGTAGGGCGGGAGAGCCTGCGTTCAAACCTGGCAAGGTGAGAGAGTCGTTGGAAGCCATCTAGATTTTTTTAGAAGGAATAGTTATCATATGCTTTCAACATTGTTGTTGGGTAGAAGATATGTAAAAGATTAGTTGCGGGTTGTAAGACAATTATAGTGTCATATGAATGAAACAAGTTGTATACGCTTTTATGATGGGGGCTGAAATTTTCTTCGAGGAAAAGGATTGAAGCAACCTTGAGAGAGGATGTAGAATTTATTTATAAAGACGAGAAAAAGTTTGAGGAAAGAAATTGGAAAAGGATTGAGAGCATGTACATGAAAATGTATGGAATGTTAGATTCCATAAAGAAAAGTAAACTTGAGAATGGTAAGGGCAGAAAAGGAAAGCAAGAGTGGGGTATATCTTTATGCAAAAGAAAGAAGTTTTGAGTGTCATATCAATGGGGATAAACAAAGAAAAAGGACAAGGTTGTGGCTAAAAGATGTTTTTCAAAAGACTTTAAGGTGGAGGTGAAGGTAATGCAAGATGTTGTAGCTGAGATTAATTAAGAAAAAGAAGTTGCAACAAATGTGGGGCATCAATTTGTAGTAGTAGAAAGTCTTTTGAAGGGCTTGAGAATGTTAGCAAGTGTTATCCAATTCAATGCACAAGAAGAGGGAGATTGGGAAGAAATATAGTTTCAAAAATTATACATGTAGTGTTTTATAGGGAAGTGTGAGGAAGAAGTGGTTAGTACAAAGTTATGATGGGAATTTGTTGTTTCCATAATGTCAATAGTGTTGATTTCTATGCATGTGATTTCAAAGAGTGGAGAAAGATTTTGATAAAGGTCATATTGTAATGGATCAAATCCCACAAAAGGAGTAGAGAAAAATATTTTGGTGGAGATTAAACAATTGGGGGATAAGTCCAACAAAAGAAGAAGAGAGAAGAAGTGTTGGTGGAGATGCATTTTGTGAAAGTTGGGCCATGGTGGACAAAGATCCATAAAAGGAAAAAAAATTGATTACAAAACAAAGGATTATAGTATTTGTCCTACCTAAAAGCTAAAAGAGGTGACAAGAAGCTTTTGATACACCTATGATAATGGATTTTGTTGTAAATTGATCTTTAGAAAGGTAAGTTTACCATTCAACTCTATTTTATGAGCCCATACTCACAAATTTTCTTACCAAGAATGTATGATGCAAAACATCCAAGTCCACAAGTAATCTTTTATCACCAAAAAAATTGCAAATTTCATGTTTCTATTTCTTGTTATTTGTTATGTGTGTTGTTAGTTTTTTCAATTTGCTTCTTGAAAGATTGTTGTAGGGAGTTACTAGTTCCCAATGAGCCATTTCTTCTAGTTGCTATAGGATATGTGTTTTGTAATTTATAAGCTACTACAAAAATACAACAAGAACTGTGTATATTTCCAACTACAGGAGGATTCTATATATTTGAATGTCTATGCCTTATGGCAAAAACCAATAGAAATTGCATGAGGACTGCCATAGAAGATGTCAAGCTAAGTTATCTTTTAGTTTTGATTAGACACATGATTTTCATTGCTTTATGCAATAAATAATTATATATGAAATGATTTATCTCATGTGGCAATTAATTTTGGGCCCTTTTTTTGGTCAATCTACTCTAGGCCTCTTGCCTTCACACATTTTTCTTGATGTGGACAGATTTGATGCTCATGAGATATTTACCTATCTTTTTACTAAATTCTGGCCGCATCTTTTGGCTAGCAACAAAATATGGAAGTTTGGTGACCACAACAATTATATTTCATATTGGACAAGACAAAGACAAAGTTGGAAAACAAATGAAAGTGAGATTTTTGGGTTATCATGAAAGGTGGGCAGTTAAAGGAATCAGGAAGAAATTGGAAGAGGCAAATACCTACCTAAGGCAAAATAATATGTGATTTCTTTTGTCCCCTGGAGCAGCCTTAAAGCTACTGCTATCTCAACATAGGGCGCCAATCCCGCAATTGCATATTAGGAGGGAGTTGTTGCTATCCGGACGAAGGGCACCAATCCCGCAACTACAGATTAGGAGGGAGTTCGCAACTAGAGCAACTGGAAGTAACTGGGGCCCACCGAGAGGAGAGGGGTCCCTCCCAAAGTCAGTCGGACCCACAGATGTCGCAACTTGCCTCACAAAAGAAACCAGTCGGAGTTTCTTGAGCAGTTCCAGGTCCAGTTTTCAGATTTGCCCCCTTTTGGCAAGCAAGATTTCTAGTAGTGCCTCTTTTTTTATTTCCTACTTTATTGCTCTTTTCTTTTCCTTTTGGCAATGGAAAACATATCAATACCATGCATAGTTAATGGGCAAGAAAACTCAGACTCAATTGAAACAAACCATCTAGGGCAAGTGAAAATTGCCTCAATCAAAAGGGGGAAGTGGGTCTAGGTCAATGCCAAGCAATATCAAGATATTTTGAAACACAAATGTGTTCATCTAAAATGGGAACAAACAAGAGGGAAATAGTCTCTTAAAGTAAAGGCAGGTAACACTAAATACAAGGTTAACCCAAGCAAGTTTTATATGCAACAATGTGACTGTTGTAAGTCCAAAGACAACAACGACTCCAAGGAATCTGTCATTTACAATCCCACTACCACACCTCTCACCTGGTGTTCTAACCTTTATGTGCAAGAATTGATAAATGGCAAGCAGAGGTTAGAGACCTTGGAATTCAAAGAGTAGCAGAGAGATCATTCGATCTTTATTTTAATAGCAACAAATCATTCATTAGTGGATGATAATAAAATTTTAAAGGAGCAGGTCGCATCATTGCATGAAGCTCTTAGAGTAGGAAAGTTGGAGTGGGAAGACATGAAGGCAGCCTAGCAATCTTTGAAAGCTCAAGTAAGTGAAGATAAAGGTGTGTTAATTTCTAGTGCTCCCGAGGTTATAGGGAAAATGTCCCTACAAGCATATTTACATGAAATAAAAGGAAAAGAAGTGGAAAAAAGAAGTTTCCCAAAAGGTTCCAAAACATGGGCCCAAATCAGTGACAATTCTGCCAATAAAGGGGTAGAAGCAAGCTTGTCAACTGGCAATGGGAAAGACAAAGAGCTCAAAGAAAGGCAAGGTAGAGCAGCAAATGTAATTATTAAAGGTGTAAAAGAATTTGGGAGAGATGAACGTACTCTTGTTCTTGCAAGTGGTTTTCTTAGAGACATGGGGGTTTGGCAAGGACAATTTGCCAAGCATGGAGAGTGGGTAGGATATGTGAGGAGAGAGCTAGGCCGATAAAAGTCATCATGTCAAGTGTTCGTGACAAGCAAAATCTTTTAAGTAAGAAGCAGCACTTGAGGGATTCTCGCTTCTTTTTGGATGAAGATTTAACTGTTAAGCAATAAGAGGAAAGAAGAGAGGAAGTGGCAAAGGTTAGAGCAACAAGAGATGAGGGTAGAAGAGCATGGTTATACAAGGGCAGAGTCGTTATTGTCCATTTTGGTCCTTATTCTAAATCAGCACAGCAAACTCAAAGCAAAGAAATGATAGCAAATTCTTTAGGAGGAAGCGGAGCAACGAGGCCCACATGGTCAAATAGTAATGAAGACTCAACTTTGAGTCTCGTGGGCCAAAAGAAATAGTAATCAATTTCCACCCAGACTCACTTAAGCATAGTTTGTTGGAATTGTAGAGGTTATCCATGGAGGCATGGCTCTGGGTTAGGACCTATTGCAGAAGGTAGAGACATTATTTGTCTCATAGAGACACATGAGCATGAGGGTTGCAGGACTCCGATGTTTGAGGGATATTCGAAAATGGCATTGTGGAACAAGGCAGCGAGAAATGGCAAGGGGCATGGGGGTATAATGGTTTTAGTAAGAGAAAAAGAAGGTCGTATCATTCAACTTGAAAGAGAAGATTCAAATAAACAGTTCCTTTGGCTCAAAATTTGTGAAAATGATAACATCATTAGAATTGTTGCATGTTATTTTGCACCGAAAGTCTCAAAAAGTTACAAAAAAATGGGATAGATCACAAAGACCCCTTTGCAGCCCTAAAGAAAGACATTGCAATGTATATCCATCAAGGGGAAGTCCTTTTGGTAGGTGATTTTAATGCTAGGACTGCAAGAATGAACAAGCTAGCATTCTTTGTTGTTCAGAAGATTGCAATCCTATTTGGCTCATTGAATTAAGAGTTTCAGAAGACAACAAAGGTTTCAACCACTTTGGAGAAGAATTTCTTAATTTGTGTAGCACTTTTGATCTAATCATTTGCAATGGTATCAGCAGATGGGAAAAATCTGGTAATTTCACTTGTAATACTTACAATGGGGCAAGCATTGTGGATTATGCAATCGGTTGTCACAGTCAGTTTATGTGAGAAAATGGAGGAAGTTTTGATTGGTGAGCAACATTGGGATTTAAAGTCAGACCATAAACCAACCTACTTAAGTTTTTCTGAGCTAAAAAACAACAGTAGGGGATGAATCTCAATGTCTTCATCAATCTCAGTCAAAGGGCAGAATTCTTTTGACCCAAAAAAAATGTGATACCTTCAAGATAACCCTCGAGAGGCTTTTTAAGAGGGAGAAAATTTTGTGTCACGGTCTGCATAGTAATGTGTTAACCAATTTAATTCATAGTGCACTTGCAGAGTGCAAAAGAGAAAAAAATAAGAAATCGGATTAAAAAAAAATTCCGATCAATGCTTGGTTTGACGAAGAATGTAAAATGGCAAGGAAATCTCTGAAAGATTCAAAAAAATCAGAATTAAGCATTAAAAGTTACAAGCAGATTTTTAAAAGGAAAAAAGTTGATTACATGATCACAAGGAGAGAGGAGCTTATCTTCCTTGGTAAAAATAACCCCAGGTTATTTTGGAAGGGGCTTCAACCACAAAAGAAGCAAACTGTAAATAATATCACAGCGACTCAATGGTTTGACTACGCAAAGCAGCCCTATGAGCAAGTCTCTGAGATTGATCCCCCACCCTTGGTAAATACTGTGGCAAATTTGTTCACCATACAAGAGAGGTGGGAATTAAGAAATTGGGTGTTGGAAAAGCAAAAGACTTGTTTGAGCTTCGAGCTGAGTTTCTAAAATGGTGTATGAAAACTCTCGCTCCGCACATTATGAAAATATTCAATGACATCATTCAACGTGGTTTCCCTAAAGATTGGACAAGTAGCCTTACTATTCCTCTTTTTGAGAGTGGTGATGTCAACAGCCCATCCAACTACAAGACCATTATGATTAATCCTCTATTTGCAAAACATTTTGGCAACATGATAGAAGACAAAATTAGCAAATGGGCAGAAGTAGAAGATAAACGTGCTAAGGGACAAGCTGGATTTAGGCCTAAACATTCCACAGTAGATCATTGTATTACTTTGAGGCATATCATTGAGAAGGTCTAGGAGAAAAAGGAAGAAGCTTTTTGTTGCTTTATTGATTTCAAAAAGGCTTTTGACACGATCCCTAGAAATAAGCTTTGGCATAGGATGGAGGAGCTTGGGATTCCTTTGCATTTTAGAGCGGTTGTGATATTGGGGTCAAACAAGGGTGCCCCCTATCCCCTACCCTCTTTGGTTTATAAATTGACAAGCTTTAAGAGTAGCTGAATTTACAAGATGGCGATGGTATTCACTTGGGAGAGTATGTGATTAGGCTTCTCCTCTACGCAGATGATCTCATTTTGATTACTAAATTGGCTCTTCGCCTTCAAGAGCACCTTTATATTCTTGAACGATTCTGCAAAGTGTTTGGGATGCAAGTCAATATCAGCAAAACTAAAATCATGATTTTCTAATAGAAGAAAACAAAACCAACACAAGTTTTTCTTTGAAGATAAAATCCTTGAAGAAGTCACTGATTACAAATATCTCGGAATTGACACTAGCAAAAACTTGAGTTAGAATTGCTATAAAAATAAGAGAACTTTGGGAGGTTGGAAAGCATTCTATGCTCTTCAAAATAGATGTAGAGAAACAGAGTTGTGGGATTGGAACGCTACCCAAACTCTTTTTGGGCTTCTAGTGCTTCCAATGGTTCTTTATGGATGTGAATTGTGGGTCAGTGGTACTTCAGATTTACAATGGAGGCAAATTGAGCAAATTCAAAAACGTTTGATTACAAGCAAGTTCAAAATCAAAAGCAGTCCCTAATGATATCATGTTGGCTGCAACTGGGGCTGCTCCAATTGAAGCAATGGCATCTGTTAAGGTACTTAAAAAAAATTCAGCAAATGAAAGAAAGCATATGGCCTAATATTGTTTTCAACGATGTTTTGTGCAAAAGAAAGAAAACTTGGATGCGGCAAAACAAAACTTGGATGAGTAAATGTATATATACTTCAATACTTGTCCCACGACTAGTAAGGAGATAAAGACTTTTGTGATGGATAAGTTTTGTAAGCGCATTTGGGGTAAAGGGCTAGGGAGAAAGAAGCAGTATTATATCAATGAGTTCAATCCCAATTCAATCCCATTTTTTACCATCATCAAAAAGTGTACATTGAGGCTAATATTTCGTGGAAAGCTAAAATTCTTATTGTTCAACTTAGAACTAACTCTCATCAACTCCGTTCTGAAATCGGGCGTTAGAAAAGGCCAAAAGAAGTGTGGGATGAAAGAGTGTAATTTTTGCACTTCCGAGGAGGTGGAAACTGAAAAACATTTCATTTTGGATTGTGATGTTTTTCAAGACATCAAGGACAGTTATGTGAGTATCTTGACAGCTGGCTCCTGGTGTAATTTATTTAATGAGGGGTTAGTGGAGAAGTTGGGGACGTTTATCATCACCTTGCATAGGAAGAGATTGGAATTATGGAAGTCGATTTGATTTGACAGTTTGTCCCATAGGCTTTTGTTAGTCTCGTGGGCATTAAAATTATTCTTATTCTTCTTTGCTGGTTTTGGTGTTAATTTCTAACTTACACAGAAAAGGCTGTTACTTTGCCCTTTGAAACTTTTTACTCTGTTTTTATGAGTGCGAAATAATTTCTTTTCTAGACAACTCTTCATTCTCTCTAAGCTTGTGGCTTTTTTTACGCTGTGTTTTGGCACTATTCTCGACCATTGAAAATCATTAGAGAACCTCTACCTCTGACAGCTGGTCTGGCGAGTACATGCGTTCAACTCCTTAGCTACATGGTTTTTCTTTCACAACTATTCATTCTTTCTCACTATGGCATCAGGGCCTGGCCAATTTCCTTGGTCATACAAACAAGTTATTTATCTTCTATTTTAAGGAAGATAACTCTTCATGGGCATATTTACTTCTTTTTTTTTAGGAAGAGATCTCTCCGTTCGAAAATTTTAGATAGAAAATAGAGAGATCACCTCTGTAGAAAGAGTAGAACTTTGTTGAGAGGAGTTAGAAGAAAGAAGGCCTTTGAACATAAAGAGGGGATTGTAATGGGAGTAAGGCAGTTGTGAGGAGCCTTGTTTACAATTTATCATCTTTAGGGGAAACTTTGGTCTAAAAAGATAGAAAACATCTTTGTGGAGCCACAGCAAATAATCTTAAAGAGAAAGGTTGAGCTTTTTGGGGGATGCCCTGAAGTAAAAGGGCCCTTTTCAATCTGAATTTGAATATGAAAATGAATTCAAATAACCAATTACCAGCTATAACAACTCAGCTGTTCCTGCTCTTTCCCCACATTTTTATGACCGATGGGCCTAGAATTAGAGATCCCCGTTTCAGTTAAAAAGGAAATAATACAGTTTGTTTTGAATAGAATAGAGCATACAATATTATTATTCATTATCATTTAATTCTTTGTAATATATTGTACACGTTGAATTAAAAGAAGCTACACCATTTGAATAACCGATTACCAGCTATTACACATTGGCTGTTCTTGAACGCTCACCTACATTTCATCACCTATGGCCCTGGATGTGAAACCCAGTTCAATTGCGAAGTAAGTCATGCTTTGCTTTGAGCGAAATACATCGTGTAATGAGAGTATTCACAGCCAATTATTTCTATACAAATAAATTCTGCCCATTAAAAGAAACTACACCTCCTCAAACACCTATCATTGGCTGGCAGGAAATATACCAATCTACTAAAATGAATGTTAATACAGTTAAGGTGTGCAGAGTGCAGAATCTTACTGTATTGGGAAGCACTACTCAAACCAATTTCACCAAATGTTTCATATTAATGTGCCTCTTCAATGACTGACACACTGCTACACTTAGAAGATATTAGATTAAGACTCTGAATTTTCCTTCCATCAAATGTTCAGAAAAATGCTTATGCCGCATATACTAGAAAGAGGAATTCAAATTTTGCTTTCACTAAATGTTGTGGATAAACGTTTTGCTTTCATTGAATGTTTTGGATAAACGGTTATGCCTCTTTTACGATTGACATAATGTCACATTTGAAGACACTGCTCCCACAGATTTTTTCTAAAAAATTGAAGACACGACAAATAGGAGGTAGACCCCATAGACAACATTAACTCATTGCATATTTTTAACGTAATCCATTACAAGGTTTACTTACTTTCAATGTAATCCAGTACAATTTCTAGTGTTAACTATTCACATAGCGTGTGCAGCAGAGGACAACCATAAACTGATAAGGTTGAATCGGATGAGTTTTACACAAGCATTGACCAACATAAATAATGTATGCAGAAACATCTCAACAAATATTTTATCAAAGTCAAAGCTTGCCGACGTATAAAAATACAGAGGCACAACTTGACTTTTGCAATGAAATCCAGACATTTGAAATGAATGCCAGCTCTTCCATAAATGAGCTGACAAAATAGCTTCTCAGAAAGCTAAGCTTGCGCTTTGATACTTTACATTTTAACAATTTCAAGTGTTCTTAGTTTCTTCCATTTCTTTTAGTGAACTTGTCATGTCCTATATATCCATCCTGGCTTTTCTTATTTATTTTCAATATTGCACACAAAAGAATGCTCCTAAGAGCTGATATTCAAGTCATTGATCAATAAACACAAAATTTGTGAACTCTTGGCAGCACCAGCCCAAATTCATATTTCTTTCATTTCATTGGCTATTTCAACAAGCCAAATCCAAAGAGATTGTACCGATGCAGGAGGAGCAAATTTTCATCTTCTAACCTCTGGGTCCCTGAATTTCAAACTTGTTTCATCAATAAAAATTGCTTATTACCACTTCCACGTAAAGCTCACTTTCAAACAACACCACAACAACCATCCATATTTGAACCAAGGATGACAGAATCATAACTTTAGAATTACACTAGCACACGTGGAATAAAGATGGTGCATTTTCTGGTGTCTTACGAAAAACAAATAAGCATTGCATTGCTCGTGCCAATTTGGATTAGTTTAAAATTTTAAATTTACATCCAGATAATTACTTAAAAAACATGAAATGGATCAGGTTTCAAAATGGCTCACAACTTTCAATTTCTTGCAGACCACGATATAATTTCTGGCAAGGGCTTGTGGAGAGTTTAGTCTTACCTGGGACTTTAGCAGAGAATAAATTCTGCTGTTTTAGTTGGAGCCACTAGTGCATTCAATAAATTGTAAAATACACAAAACCAAGTTGGGAACAGAATCTTCCAACTGATTTACACATTCAGGAATTCATAGTGTAGGGAAACCCACAGTCACAATCAAGCAAAGTTCATAAATAGGTTTGCTCCTTTCCCAGACTTCTTTTGAGCACAAACGAACATGTAACCCACAAAGAATAATGAACTAGCTTGTATAATAGCTCACCTTACGGACTGCTGGTGTGGCTTGCCTTGGTATACTTATACTACCAAATCCAATTTTCCCCTTTTTCTCAGCAGGTTTCAAAATTTGAAACGAACACATCAGACTTTCATCAACACTCATCATGGCCCCCGCATTATCAAATTCACCACAATAATTGGGGGCCGAAAAGATTGTAACAAGCTGCCTCTTCGCAAAGAACTCATAACCATCTTCCACGACCTGTAAAAAAAATACCAACATCCTACAGATTAAAGTAATTGATGAGATGCCACCAAAATATTTCACAATTCTCAAAAAGTGGAGAGAAAATCCAAGAGAAAAACCTGATGAGCACGACAGATAAGGTCTAGATCATGCTTTTTTAATAATTCATTAACCTTGTCAGCTCCAAAGGTGTATGAGACACCACGGTCATTCTCCCCCCAGCCTTCAACATCTTTATCTGGATCAGCCCAAAGAAGGTCACACAACAATCCCTGATCCGGTACATCTGTAGGTCGAGAAATATTCCTAATCTGACTCAAGTCATTCAACTCAGGAGATAAGCCTCCATGCATACAGAGAATTTTTTCATCAATAAGTGCAGCAACAGGCAAACAGTTGAAACAGTCTGTGAAAATTTTCCACAGACGAACATTGAACCGGCGCTTACATTCATCATAGAAACCATAAATTCTGTTAATAGAAGCACATTCATGATTTCCTCTCAAGAGAAAGAAGTTTTCTGGGTATTTTATCTTGTACGCTAGCAGGAGGCATATCGTCTCTATACTCTGCTTTCCACGATCTACATAATCGCCTAGAAACAAATAATTTGCTGCTGGTGGAAATCCACCATACTCAAATAGCCTTAAAAGGTCCGAATATTGACCATGGATATCCCCTGTGGAAACAATAAGAAAGATACATACATTAAATTGTTGAACAAAAAATCTAGCCAAAACAAATCTGTTTTGTGTATTAGTCTTGAAACATTCATGTGTACTTGCGGCACAAGCATACTGTTTCAGAAATTCACTACATGATGTGCATGCCATAGCAATTTCAAACATGCAGTAGAACACTGTATTTCTATATTTTGACCTAAGTACCAGTTTATATGTTTATGCCCTGCACTCTGAATGCCACTATTACTAAACCTTTTGTCAGAGATTGAGATTATCAAGAGCTTCAGATAACCTGGGACTGCATCCATACATTTAAGCAAGTGATGTACAACCTGCAAAACGCGATGAAGCATGGACCCCAACAAGTTCAGGACTTGCCATTTAACTTCGCTCAAACTAATGCAAAACCCAACCTAACACTGAACACATCAAGACTGGACTCCAGTCAATTGAACCTAGTCAAAACACTGCCTGTTGATTGAAGGGTTTGCTACTGACTAGCATCCATAATTCAGATAAACTGACTATATATTTCCATTGGAGATATATGTTTTCTGTTGATTGTCAATGCTACAAAATCGCAGTTGAAAATATATGGTACTTTCCCTGTTGAACATACTCTTGGCAAGCATCCCAAAGAATGAGCTAGCTAGGTAAACACTGCAGAATCATCCTAACATGATTGATGCAAAATAAAACCAACAGGCTCAATTGGCTTTTGGTGGTTATAGTTCTCATATAGCTCTTTGAGGTATGCTTTTGACTTTAAGGTTCGAGTTCCACCAATAACCCCTAAAGATATGGCTTTAGATATGATAGTATTTAAAATGTTTTACTATAAATGCTGCAAAAACACTAATCCAAACATTTTTTAAGAAAACCCAAATTGGATATGAGAAAAAGCCCTGCAAGCAGACTCTCCCTTCTTTAAAATTAAGACAAGATGAGACAGTTTATTTGCCACAAGCACATCAGAAAAACTATACATCTAGGAGTGGCAGGCAAACTTTGATGTATACATAAACAATGATAACCCAAGATGTGTGTACATTAATATTAGAACCTTTGATATCTTTGCCAAAAATCCTCAAACTTACCACTGGACCACAACCCAATGAATAATATGTACAAATTCTAGGACCTAAGTCATCTTGACTACAAGCACAACATCTTACTGTTAGACTGCAGCCCACCTGTACAGCATAAACTAAGTCCCAGAATTCAAGCTTCATGAATAGAGGGAAGTAAATGCTTTTCGTAGTTTTCAATTCAATGGCAGGCATGGAAATATTGATGATACAAGGGAGGATTAGACGACAAGTAAACTAAACAGCTATAAACAATCTCAGATACCCAACAATTTTAAAATTGTCAGTAAATGTCCGTGTAGAGTTCTTATCAATGTCTAGTCTCAATCCCATTAATTCAGAGATGAATGTTATAAATTTTTGAAAAAGTCCACATATTAGGAGTATTTGAAACAAATGCTATGGTTCAACATATATAAGAGATAATGTAAAAAAATTTTACTGAATTAACACTGAAAGCACTCAACTGAATGCTCTCTTCCAAGGAGCTGATCTAAACTTATTTTATAGAATGCCCATTTTGCATCCATGACCATTGACAATTTAAGTACTATGCTACAACTTACAAGGTCCTCCTATATAGGTTGAAATATTGGAAAAATTTGATCCAGATCCATGCAGCAGCATATTATCTGAATCCGGCATTCCATTTCAGCCCTAATTTCAAGGCAGATGGGGAGGTTCTTAGTGGGCTGTACTCAGTCATGGAGAAGATGGCACCTGCTGGTTGTACTCAGACCGAACTTATGCGAGAGATACAGTTGTTTTCAAATGCTCAAGGGGAGAACTTCTCTCGTACTATCTGCAAAGAAAGTAGGACAACTATGATGCCAGGTAAAAATACATTCTAAGGCATAATTTTAATTTTATTATATATTGTTAAATGAGAGTTGAGAGTGAGACTGATTTTTTTATTTTTCTCATTTCAAATTCAGATAATTGGTGGAACTTTTTTGGCCCAAAAACACCAAATATTCAGAAGTTGGCCATTCGCATTTTGAGCCAACCATGCAGCGCATCTGGTTGTGAGCGCAATTGGAGTATGTTTTAGCCAAGGTTGCATGGGAACTCGTACCCAACCCCTGGGTACTCGTACCGGAGACTCGGACGCGTATCCGGCACCAAAAACTTGGTTGGAAGCATCTCCATAGAGAGGAGACTTCCCGCTAACGTATCTGCCCGTCTCCCACCGTCTCCAAGCCAAACAAAAAAAAGGAAACCTTAAAATGTTAAAAAAAAAAAAAAAAAAATGCAACAAAATAATCAAAATGTAGTACAAACGGAAAAAAAAACAATGCTCAAAACAAATGCAGGTCACAAGGATTTCTTAAAACGTTGCAACAGCCATTACTAAATTATTATATTATATTTAATGTCATTATATTTTCAGAATTTCTATAAATCATTAAATTATATTTAAAAGAAATTGGCGTCTCCAAGTATCCACGTCTCCTATTTTGAAAAAATAGACGTACCAGTGCCAGCACTAATCTCCAAAGTCTCCAAGTGCCCCTGTACCCATGCAACCTTGGTTTGAGCACATACACTCCAAGAAGCGCAAGAGATTATCTGTAGAGAAGATGAACGATCTTGTCTTTGCTCACTACAACCTCCGCCTCGGAATGAGAAGGAATGCATTGGCTGGCATCACCCCTATCATTCTAGATGAGATTGATCCTAAAGCCGAGTGGGCCACTAAGACAGAACCTATCTTTAGTGAGGACAACATTGATTGGGTCGACCAGGCAGATGCAGAGGCTGAGGCTATAGCCATGGCAGAGGAGGAGGAGAGAGCACAAGCAAAGACAGCAGAGTCAAAGGCAGACAGTGACAGATATTCCTGATGTTGGTGAGGCTAGCATGGTGTCACAGGGAGAGGCTATGGCTGCCGAATCATCCAGGATCTACCTTCGATGACTTCGCAGGGGGCCGGCGCCAGGGGATGCAAGCTCCTCTGAGCCATAGGCTTGTAGTTGTTTTTACTTTTGGTATTTGTATGGAACATTTGATCATATGATGGCATGGATTTTTTATTCCAGGAGTTTTGTAATATTGTATAAATTTGACAATATTTATATATCTATGTTTGTTATTTCCTTCAGCTACAATTTGTGTTTATGCTTGTGTGATTGATGTATACTTGTGTATGTAATCAAATTAGCTTCTATTTGATGATGTTATTGTGTCTTTAAGGTGTATTTAATAAAGGGTGCATGAAACAAGTTTTAAATCTTTAAAAATCTCTAAATTTTTTGAGTTTTTCACTTTGCCGAGTCCCACTGAGTCAGAGCCGAGTTTTGACTCCAAGTCTTGAGTCCCGAGATGATTCGGCCTTGCCGAGTCCGAGACAAATTTCTTTGGGATGGCCTGGGGTTCGGCAAGATTCAACCAAGCCACCCTGGGTATCTTGTGGATGAGGCTAGGCCCATGGGTACCTAGGAAGGGACCCACATGGCAGTGACCATAAAATCACTGATTTTTTTAATATCTCTTAAAACAAAAAGACTTCTAAATGACCTGTTTTTGTCCTAAACCGTATTTTGCCTAAAGTTAGTCATTTCTCCTTCGTTTCACAACTAGAAGAGACCAAAACAATATTTGCCTCCAAGCTGCCATGTTTTCTTGTTAAAGGTTGCTAAATATTTCTTCCAAGATGAAGGCTACAAGAAATAAAGAACTGCACCTAGAAGATTCATCTATCAAAAATGAGTTTATCTTGTAATTTTTTAAAGTTATATAAAATCATTTCAGTTTTTCCCAAATTTTTTCAACTTTTTGAAAATGTTTTGAATATTTTTCTAAACCTTTTATACATAATATAGGCGTTATAATTGTTGTTTGTAACTAGGATAATGTATGGGTTCGAATTGCCTTAAAGGCAACATCCGAACCCACTTAGGACTGGGCCCTACCTAACAGGTAATGTGCCCCAAGGTTAAGCCCAGCCCTATCCTAAAAACCCCACGCTACGACAAATATTGGCGCCCAAATTAAAGGAGGCCGACTTGCAATAAAACAAAGTTAAAGATGCATATAAATATAAGACACCTTGCAAGTCAATATCACTCATTCATTTATTCAGCGAATTAGCTCTGCCTGAAGAAGTGCGAACTTGCTCTTGAGGATGTGAAATTGTCCAGACTTATGCGAACTAGTTCTAGAGGACAAAGGCAATTTTGGTACAGACTTGAAGAAGTGCAGATCTGTCATTCATGAAGGATTCAGATTTGT
The DNA here is from genome assembly GCF_030272615.1 of Cryptomeria japonica. Classification (NCBI taxonomy): domain Eukaryota; kingdom Viridiplantae; phylum Streptophyta; class Pinopsida; order Cupressales; family Cupressaceae; genus Cryptomeria; species Cryptomeria japonica. Next base: position 560,713,772 of record NC_081411.1, on the reverse strand, counting down.
AAAGGGAGCTAAGTATTGTACTTTTGCTATCAAGAGAATATATAATCTGACCTAAGGGTCTTTAATGCTGGGTTTTTCCTCCTTGGAGGTTTTCCCAGGGTATTTGTGTTTGTCTATGATTTACTTCCTTCATTTCTGATTTTACTGAATTATAACTTATTAAAATGCTACAAATCTGATTACAATCTAGGGCATATTTAAAGGATATAAATCTGTTTAACAAACCTAGGATATAAAATTACATGTTATCAGAGCCAAGTTGTCACCAATTTCTGATGCATATAGCTGCTGTGTGTTTTCAGATTAAAATGTCAGGTTTGAAGGCTGAAGATAGACTTGAAGGAGCCATTGATTTTGCTGCTTGGAAAGTCCGTATTCTATTGATCCTTGAAGAGAATGATCTGCTGAAATTTGTAGAAGAAGAAAGGTTGTCTCCTCCAGAAGATGCTGAAGAGCTGAAACAGTTCAAGAAAGATTCCCTCAAGGCTAGGAGGATCATAATTGAGTCCGTCAAGAATCATCTTGTCATTGTCATATTAAAGTTTGTGTCTGCCAGGGAAATGATCAAACACTTGGAAGGGATGTATGAAGTCAACAACCTCAGCAGGGCCCTTGCTCTAAGACAGCAGCTTCTTCACATGAAAATGAAAGAAGAAAACTCATTCATAGCCTACTTCATGAAGATCAATGAACTAAAGGACAAGCTAAGCACTCTTGATTGCCAAATCTCGGATAAAGATCTTGCTATGATTGCATTAAATGGTCTACCTGATGAATGGGAACCATTCATTCGTAGCATTGGTGGAAGAGCCGATCGTCCCAACTTTGAGCGTCTTCAATCTGATTGCATCGAAGAGGAATCTCGAATTGAGGTAAGAGGAAAACTCAAGAACTCTCACAAAGATAATCATGTTCTCTTAGCTAAATCTAGGAAAGGTGGACATTGGAAGAAAGAAAAGAGAAGCAAAGATTTCAGATCCTCCTCCTATGATCCAAGGAAAAAGTCAAGAGATTCCTCTCACATTCGTTGCTTCAGATGTGATAAGTATGGTCACTATGCCAGAGATTGTCAGAATGACCCAAAGGAAAGGGAAGCCAACTTAAATGAAGTTGCCGAACAAAGTGAAGATTACCTTCTTATCTCTGCTCTATCCAGCAATGTTCCCACGGACAGCAATACGTGGATACTTGACAGTGGTGCCTCCAGACACATCTTAGGATTTCGTGAGCATCTCTCAGATCTGATTGAAAAGGACACCAAACTTCATGTAGTAATCGATGATGATGCTCAATACTCGGTAAAAGGTTCTGGCACTACCTCTTTAAAACTAGATTCTGGTATTTCCTTACAACTATGTGATATTCTCTTTGTACCTGGTATTAAAAGAAATCTTATTTCCATTTCTGCCTTAGAAGATAAGGGTTTGCAAATAGCATTTTCTAAAGGGAAAGTACAGGCTTGCCTAAGAAATCTAATTTCAAATCTGCTCATATTATTGGAAATAGATGTGATAGTTTATATAAGCTTGCAGCTAATCCAATTCAAGCTCTCATTCATGAGACCCCTGAATCATGCAAGCTATGGCATAGAAGATTGGGTCACCTACACTTCCAAGCTCTCCCCACTCTCGGTAAAATGGTTAAAGGTATGCCTAAACTCAGTTTATCTCATGATGATGCTTGTAAAGGTTGTGCAATGGGTAAGAATGTAAAGAATCCTTTTCGTAAAAACGATAGTAGGGCTAAAGAAAGGTTAGAACTTATTCATTCAGATTTATGTGGTCCTATGTCTGTAGCATCTCCTAGCGGCTTCCTATATTATGTTATCTTCGTAGATGATTTCTCTAGGAAAACATGGATCTATTTTCTTAAATCCAAAGAGTCTGAAGAAGTCCTAAACAGATTTAAAGAATTCAAAGCCTTAGTTGAAAATACTACAAGAAATAGAATTAAATGTTTGAGGTCTGACAATGGAGGTGAATACACCTCAGGTAGTTTCTATGACTTTTGTGTTAAAGCAAGAATTAAGAGGGAGTTCTGCGTTCCCTAAAATCCTCAGCAAAATGGAGTTGCTGAAAGAAAGAACAGGACCATTGTTGAAGCTGCAAGAGCCATGATCCATGATCAAGACCCGCAACCTTTTCTATGAGCGGAAGCATCCAAAACAGCAGTTTATATTCAGAATAGATGTCCTCATCGCACCCTAAAGGATGTAACTCCTAAAGAAGCATTCACAGGAATCAAACCTGACATCAGTCACCTAAGGATATTCGGGAGCCCGATGTATGTCCATGTGCCTAAAGAACAACTAACCAAGTTGGATCCATCTGGAAAGAAAGGCATCTTAGTGGGATACAGCGAATCTTCCAAAGCCTTCAGAATCTACATTCCAGGTCAAAGGTATGTTGAGGTAAGTAGAGATGTAACTTTTGAAGAAGATATTGCTTTCAAAAGATCTAAAGGTTCATTATCCAACAATAATGATATGGTGATTGAAAATCAAGATTCAATAGTTGATGCTAACCCTAAGATACAGGAGGAGTCTATTGACCTTCCAGATCAGAAAGTTCAGAATGACCCATCAGAACCTATGCACTCTACCGATATACCTCAGGATATTGTGGGCTGCAAGAAGAGACCACTTTGGGTTAGAAACACGATTCAAGATGCTTAAGGATTTGCTGCTCCCAGAGGAACCTTTAGAAATAGCAAGAGATTCCAAAATCACGCCAACTACATTTCTATGATGTGCAATATCATTGAATCTGAACCTCACAATGTTGAAGAAGCTATGTCCCATCATGCTTGGAAATTAGCCATGGATGAAGAGTATGGGTCTATCATCAAAAATGATGTCTGGGACATTGTACCCAGACCCAAAGGTAAGTCTGTTGTTTCCTCTAAATGGTTGTTTAAAATTAAACATAATGGTGATGGTAGTATTGAAAAATATAAAGCTAGGTTTGTAGCTCGTGGTTTTTCTCAAAAGGAAGGAATAGATTATGAAGAAACCTTTGCCCCTGTTGCTAGATATACTTCTATTAGATCTATAATAGCTATTGCTGTAGCCAAAGGTTGAGAGCTGCATCAAATGGACGTTAAGACAGCCTTCCTCAATGGTGTCATTGAGGAGGAAGTCTACATTGAGCAACCAGAAGGTTATGAAATCCATAAAAGAGATTCTCATGTTTGCAGGATGAAGAAAGCCTTATATGGGCTCAAATAGGCTCCTCGTGCTTGGTATGAAAGAATTGATAAGTACTTACTAAGCTTAGGATTTTGCAAGAATGATGTTGATGCTAACATTTACTTGAAAGTTTATAATGATGAGATGCTTATTTTAGTTTTGTATGTGGATGATTTATTTCTCACTGGTGAAAGTAAATTAATCATAAGATGTAAGAAAGAATTAGGCTCAAAATTTGAAATGAAGTACTTAGGTCTAATGCATTACTTCCTAGGGTTAGAAGTATGGCAAAGATCCAATGAAATTTTTCTAAGTCAAGGAAAATATACTATTGATATTTTGAAAAGATTTAGAATGATAGATTGTAAACCTATGCATACTCCTATGGAATCTAACTTAAAGAAGTTAAGTGTTTCTGCAGCTAACTCTGATTTTGCAGATCCATCTGATGAGTACAGGCAGTTGATTGGTTCCCTAATGTACCTAGTCAATACTAGGCCACATATCTGTTATGCTATGAATGCTCTCAGTCAGTTCATGAGCTTACCTAAACTTGTTCACCCGGTTGCTGCCAAGCACATTCTAAGATACCTGCGTGGCACGATTGGTTATGGGCTGAAGTATTCACTTAATACCTCAATCCTCTTGGAAGGCTACTCAGATTCAAATTGGGCAGGAAGTGTCAAGGACAGAAAAAGTACTTCAGGTATCTGCTTCAACTTGGGCTCTGCAGTGACCTCTTGGGCATGTAGAAAGCAATCTTCGGTAGCATTAAGCACTGCAGAAGCTGAGTACATTGCCGCATCTGTTGCATCCAACGAAGCAGTGTGGCTTCGCAAGCTCCTTGTTGGATTATTTGGTCAAGCTAGTGGTCCTACCACCATTCATTGTGATAGTCAAACCTGTATAAAGATGTCAGTAAATCCTGTATTCCATGATCGGTCCAAACATGTGGAAACTCACTATCATTTCATTTGGGACATGGTGCAAAGAGGCGCCATTCATCTAAAGTACATTAGCACAGATGAACAGATTGCGAACATCCTTACCAAACTTTTATCCAGAGTGAAGTTCGAATACTTCAGAGACAGACTTGGCGTTGTGGAAAACGGAACCCTGATTGAGAGGGAGCTTCAATCTCAGTGACTCTTCTGCAGCACTTTGAATCATTCTTTGCTTGTGTGCAAGAATGAATTATGTCCAATCTATGCTTGTGTGCTAGATGGATAATTGTAATTATGTAAAGACCCACTTGTGTATTACACTTTCTATGCTCGTGTGCTAGAACCATCCTATGCTTGTGTGCTAGGTGGAAGATGTAATTCTATGCTTGTGTGCTAGATGGAACTCTAAAGGTTCAGATTATGTATTCTCTTCTTCCCTAGTTAAGAGGGAGTGTTGTTTCTAACTAGGATAATGTATGGGTTCGGATGTTGCCTTTTTCGGATTGCCTTAAAGGCAACATCTGAACCCACTTAGGACTGGGCCCTATCCTAAAGGGTAACGTGCCCCAAGGTTAAGCCCAGCCCTATCCTAAAAACCCCACGCTACGACAAATATTGGCACCCAAATTAAAGGAGGCCGACTTGCAATAAAACAAAGTTAAAGATGCATATAAAAATAAGACACCTTGCAAGTCAATATCACTCATTCATTTATTCAGCGAATTAGCTCTGCCTGAAGAAGTGCGAACTTGCTCTTGAGGGTGCGAAATTGTCCAGACTTATGCGAACTAGTTCTAGAGGACAAAGGCAATTTTGGTACAGACTTGAAGAAGTGCAGATCTGTCATTCGTGAAGGATTCAGATTTGTAAAGGGAGCTAAGTATTGTACTTTTGCTATCAAGAGAATATATAATCTGACCTAAGGGTCTTTAATGCTGGGTTTTTCCTCCTTCAGGTTTTCCCAAGGTATTTGTGTTTGTCTCTGATCTACTTCCTTCATTTCTGATTTTACTGAATTATGACTTATTAAAAATGCTACAAATCTGATTACAATCTAGGGCATATTTAAAGGATATAAATCTGTTTAACAAACCTAGGATATAAAATTACAATAATGTCCCACCACTTTTTTGTCTTTCTCAAGTTAATGTAATGTAGAGTTGTAATTTTTTTTTGTTATTCATACAAAATGGTTGGTAGTTCTAGTTCAGTTACCCTAGAGTCAAAGAAGCCATTCAAAATTAATGCAGCATCACCTCCTTGGTGACATACATGCAAAATTGAGCAGCTTCCTGGAGGCAGGGGTTTCCATTAGCACTGTAGTCAATCTGAGAATGAGAATAAGTGCTCATGTAATCAAATGTAAGCTCACCTATGCATTATAATTGACTTGGGAATAAGAGTTTGTCCAAGGCTGAATAAAAAAGATAGTCAAAGGAACAAATATAGGCCACTCAATATTGTCATTGCAGTGACCCCTAATGGGATGATGTTTCAATGATAATCAGTTGTGATGGGCAAGTGAAGGATGCAAACTTCTTTTTTATTGAATAAAGCTGATTACAAAGAAATAATAGTAGTCCAAAGAATGAACTAAAGAAAAAATAGTTCGATTGTGAAGAGCAAGTGAAGGATGTAAACTTCATTACCAATATCTTTATACAATCCAGTGATATGGTTGTGAAGGATGCAAACTTCATTACCAATAAAGCTGATTACAAAGAAATAATAGTAGTCCAAAGAATGAACTAAAGAAATAATAGTTCAATTGTGAAGAGCAAGTGAAGGATGCAAACTTCATTATCAATATCTTTATACAATCCAGTGATATGGTGGGCATCAAAAACATTGTTCAGGTCATAATGAACAAAAATAATTAGCATACCTATCTTTAGAGGAATATAGGTAAAGTACGCCAAAGATATCATCTTTGTTCATTATTCCACTTAAAAAATTATTATATTATTATTAAACTATTGACCAAACCAAAACAAAAACTCTATTAAGACTACATCATTATTATAATACTATCATATCATTATATTTTTATTTTATATTCATTCTTATCCTTATTGTTGAGAAAAAATTGGATTTTATGTAGGGACATTTTCAATCCCTCATAATTAATAAGATTATTTCATATCTATTATTATACTACCATTTTATAGATTATCTGATATCGATCAATGATGGAGATCTCATAATGACAAAGTCAACTGATTGTATCATGGAGATGGACAAAATTGATTGATCAGTTAAACTCAAAGTCAGTGGGAGTTGAAAGGTGGAAGTGAAGATAAAATAATTTAAAATTAAAAATTATAATAAATTGATTTTTTTATTTTTCATGCATTTAAGTGTCACAAACACGTCAAATTAAATACTTCTAGTTTTTATTGACGGACGCTTTTGCATCCATATGTGAGTATAATATGCCTTTGGCATAAGGAAACTAATTTAATAGTGGAGGGTACATTTAGGTGCATATGTTTTGGACACTACATGTCATCCACTCCCTCCACTCAATAATACATATGATTGGCACAAAAATTTAGTGGGTTCAAGAAATCTACACCAAGACTAAGGAGACTAAATGTTTGTGACAAATCATCATATTTCTAAACCTTCTCCAACTTGGAATAGTAGAAGATAAACCTCAAGTTCCTGTACAAGTTCGTTCCCGAACTGGCCATGGGTACACCCACAATAAATTTCGAGCACCCAAGTTCCTTGTGGGTTCTTTTGGGAGATACCCTGGCCGAACCTGGGCCAAACCCAAGGGGACCCAAGAGTAGTCTAACAAAAAAAAAAGTTATTTTTTAAAACATTTGTATAAACAAAAAAATGCCCACGTACATAATTTTGCCCTTAAGTGGCAAGGGCGTTGTTTGTCAACCTCATTGTGAGTTGTGCCCAAACCCCCACGAGGGGCACTGCCCCTCGACCCCATTGGAGTTGTTGGGCATTGCCACCAAACCCCCATGAGGGGTGTTGCCTTTCAACCCCAATGTGGTCTCGACTCCCTAGCCCCCTCTAGTTATAAGAAACCTGATTACAATGTGGGGTGACAAGGAATCGAAATATAATTGGTTGCACAACCACACACACACACACAAACGCGCACACGAAAAAAATTGTCATACGATTGTACCTCACGCACAAAAAAAATTGTCATACCATTATACCAAGTTCTAATACCCATATATGTGCCCATACCAAAAGTACTAACTTAGCTTTTATTATTTTACACCATGATAGATTGTCAAGTCTCAATATGCATCACATAATCATCTTGAGGCGACTTTGAAAATGCAAGTGTCATTGAGCACCATGGTCGTCAACACTCTTTAGAGTGTATGAATATTCAAAGAGAGCCCAAAAAGTCAAAACATTAATCCTATACAATGGCTGGTGGGCTCATATGAAATACATTTTTAATTTCATGAAGCTCATTATAAGAATGATTAGATATGTTGGACACAAATCAACCAAATTGAGAAGAAATTTATGATGGCATAAACTCCATAGTTGAAAAAATAAGGACCATAATAGAACTCAAGGAGAATAACCCTACAAAAGCATTTTTAAGAAGTGAAAAAAAATACTGATTACCGTTGGAACAAAATGACCACACCTTTGTATCTCCTAACAATTGCTTTGTTTCCAAAATATTACAACATGGATATTTTCTTTGTCAAAGAGGGTGACACCATATAGAGAGGAAGAGGTTGCTATTGGATACAAGACTGCATTCAAAAGAATATTCTAAAATGTAGGTATATAAAGTGTTTTCTTAAATGAGTTTGGCAATTTAATATCTTCAAGAAATCATGATATTTCCATTTTTCAAGACAAGCATAGGAAAGACACTCGTGAATGATATTTGATTACCATTGGAACAAAATGACCACACCTTTGTATCTCCTAACAATTGCTTTGTTTCCAAAATATTACAACATGGATATTTTCTTTGTCAAAGAGGGTGACACCATATAGAGAGGAAGAGGTTGCTATTGGATACAAAACTGCATTCAAAAGAATATTCTAAAATGTAGATATATAAAGTGTTTTCTTAAATGAGTTTGGCAATTTAATATCTTCAAGAAATCATGATATTTCCATTTTTCAAGACAAGCATAGGAAAGACACTCATGAATGATAACACATAAATGGCCTGTTGAATTTCCGGGCTGTGCTTGTTCACCGCAGGCAAACATCAGATTGTTGCCTTCCCAACCATAGACGATAAGGTGTTATCGTCACCCCCAAGCACAAGTTCGCTTACTGCGAACTTCATATATTCATTGTGTGTGAAAGACTACAAGACAATTCAATATATATGAGGTAAGACTACCTAAAAGACCTCAAGTCGGCCTCACTGATTTGACGCCAAGAATAGGGTCAATCCAATTTAATTACAAGTTACTTATTTAGTGCCAGACCAATACCTTTGTATTAAACATATAAGCTGCGCATTTTATGGAGAATTGCTAAGGCCGAAAGGCCAATTAGCAATTCCAAGACTAGGTCGGCCCTCGCTAGGGATCCGACCTAGCTACATGTCAACACTCCCTCTTAGCTAGGGAGGATACTTCCAAATAAGCAAGTCACATCATGGCTGCTCCCATGAAAACCAAATGACGTTCTACATCATGAAATGATATGCATCATGTAATCCACATCTATGGCCCATAACCAACAGTGCCTTGCAAATGTCTCTCAGGTTGGAATAAATTTTAGTGTCTCAGACCAGCAGTCAGACTTTCAGTATTTAATTTCAGATTAACATTAAGTAAATGATAAGCAAGTAAACGAAAGAAAGAAAACAAGTGCACAAGAGACCAACTCAATTACCCTGGGAAAACCTCCAAAACTGCACACTTGAATGAATCAGGTCTTCCTCTTTTAATACACCAGGTCTGCACTTCTATATTCACCAGGTCTGCTCTTTCATTACAACTGAATCTGCACTTTCAAGTGTGCTTCAGGTGTGCAAGAATGAGTCTCTCAGTGCAATAAGGAGCACCAAAATTTGCTATATCTTCCTTGGATAAATTCGCCAGGTTCACTGATTATTTTCGCACACCAAGAGGCAGATGAATTTCGCTAAGAGCATGAATGAATGATTGTGTTTAAACTTGTCAAATAGCCTTTATTTATATGGTGCCTATACCCTTTTAAGTCGACTTATTTGAATATATATTTTGGCGCCAATTTGATTTGAGTGTGGCGTGTTCATTATAGGGCTGGCCCTATTTAGGAACACGCTATCTTCTTTGGCGTGAAGGGTCCAGCTCTACACGTTACCCTTTGGCAAAAGGGCCCAGTGCTTTAGGGATTCGGATTTTGCCTTAGGCAATCCGAATCCCCCTTTTTCTTAGCCTAGTTACAAACAACACTCCCTCTTAACTAGGGAAGAAAATGAATACATAATCAGAACCTTTAGAGTTCCATCTAGCACACAAGCGTAGAATTACATCTTCCACCTAGCACACGAGCATAGGATGGTTCTAGCACACAAGCATAGAAAGTGTAATACACAAGTGGGTCTTTACATAATTACAATTTTCCATCTAGCACACAAGCATAGAATGGAACCTTCCATTCTTGCACACAAGCGAAGAATGGACATTGGCTAAGAGCACTCATTGCATAACAGGTGTCAGGTCTAGTGCTAACTAGATACATCAAGGATCCAATCAACTGTTTGTACTCAAATGGATCTGCCAAATCAAAGTTAGCCGCAAACATACTCAACCTTTCAAGTTGGTTTCCATAGGAGTAGTCATAGATTTGCAATCCATCATTCTAAATCTTTTCAAAAAATTAATTGATTTAGTTAGATCTTTGTCATACTTCTAATCCTAGAAGGAAATGCATTAGACCTAGTTCCTTCATTTCAAATTCTGCTGCTAATTCTTACAAAATCCTAAGCTTACCGAATATTGTCAATTCTTCCATCTAGAATTTACTGAGGATTGTAGGGAACGTAGGACTCCCTCTTAATCCTTGAAATGAGATACATAATATAAGAATCCTATTAGGGAAAACAATCATAGGATTTTCATAAATCAGAAGAATGCTAAATTTCCTTTTCCTTTACTTTTACTTTCTACGAAGGGATCCATAGCATAATGACATATCGTCAGTCATCTCTTTAAGTAAGGAAATGAGTTGATGACTTGTATAGGCTCTCATGCCTATTCCAAGCTCCCTCTGAAGCATAATAGTTTAAGACTTATTGACATCAAAATTAGAATCAAACATGATTAATAATAGCATGAACATGATACAAGCATATATAAAACTTCTCTTTTACCCGCGTCCTTAAGTTGTTTCATGAAGCTCTGGTGGCTGAGCGGCCTTTGGATCTTGCCATCTACCTTCAGCTTAGTGACGATGCTCAGAATGTTGGCATAACAACCAAAGTTGTTGATGGTCAAACAATGTGCATGACGATGAACTTTCTGAAAAGCCTACACCCCTTGACCTTGAGAATTACCTCAAAACATGAAGCTGAAATGTCAATACTGAAATCATACATGATTTAACAAAATTTATTCAACCATATGAATACTTATCTCTTTCTAGGTTGGTCTTCTACCAACGTTCTGCTCCGTATCAGAGCTTCCAGCCATACTGAAGTATCTAGCGAAGATGGTTGCATGGCCTTCGGCCCTCGCCATTGCTCATCGTCTATCTCCATCTTGGTGGCGTCAACATGCCAAGCCACCAAACGCTTTCACTGTAATCGACAAACGATCAAGAATGTCGACCATGCATTGTGATCACATTCTGCGATTGCCAATTTCTTATATTGCGACCCATTCAAATGCAAATACAACGAACTCCTTTCGAGGTTATTGCGCATACAAACACCGTGAATATGGCTCTCGACGAGCACTGCGGCAGCGACCATCCCTCCAATTTTGAATGACTATGACGAGGCAAATACTGCGGACATACCCCTGTGATCATACACGGATACACCCTACGATCAATGAGATCACCGTGAGTAGCCTGCAGTCACCACCTTCTGCGATCTCAGTGTATCGAGATGAGTCTCCATACACCCCCTCGATGCACTGTGATTATTGATATCACCTTACGGTAGATGCGGCCTCCATGTGTGAATACGCCTGCTACGATCACCACTGCGACCTTGATGCCTCCACGACTCCTGGCAAACACAATAACTCCATCACGACCCAAATCTGGTTCGAGTTTCCACCTTGTCACGATTAAATGATCAGCTCAGTGATAAAAATGCGAATATTCTCATGGTGATCACGGTGCGGATTAAAAACATGTTCGTGGACACCTCCCTGCTACACAACTATAACCATCCATGGCTCACACTGTGAACACAGCTCCCTGCAAATATCTTCAGCACCATGATCGTGCAAAACAAGGCGAATATACCAAGCAGTGAGGAATAGCGGCTTCCTCCCTGCATTTACGCCTCCAGGTGAATATGGTGACTACAATGTCTGGCAGTCACACTGTGAATGCGGCTGCCAATGGTCACAAACAATGCATACACTTCTGCGATTCATTTTGAACATGGAGAATACAAAACTTGAAATGCGATCATGATTATGCGATAATGTGAGCACACTGCGGATGCAAATGCGAATACACCGCGAACATCACTAACACGATCACTGCGATGATCCTGCGATGATTTGGATATACCCCAATGTCCATTGCGAATACTTCGTGAATACTCTGCAACGAACACGGGGCTGCGAAGCCACGACCACCATGCGGATAATGCAAATGCAATCCACAGCGATTGTGAGTACCTTGCGACTGTGATCACTAAGCTCGAAATGTGATTTACCCTTGACTATACGATGATTGCCAAGCGAACATTGAGATTGTCACACTACAACTGCAACTCTCTCGGGCCGCATCCGACTAAATCTGCAATTTAGGAAAGTCGTAGCTCTGATACCATGTTGAATTTCCGGGCTGTGCTTGTTCACCGCAGGCAAACATCAGATTGTTGCCTTCCCAACCATAGACGATAAGGTCTTATTGTCACCCCCAAGCACAAGTTTGCTTACTGCGAATTTCATATATTCATTGTGTGTGAAAGACTACAAGACAATTGAATATATATGAGGTAATACTACCTAAAAGACCTCAAGTCGACCTTACTGATTTGACGCCAAGAATAGGGTCAGTCCTATTTAATTACAAGTTACTTATTTAGGGCCAGACCAATACCTTTGTATTAAACATATAAGCTGCGCATTTTATGGAGAATTGCTAAGGCCGAAAGGCCAATTAGCAATTCCAAGACTAGGTCAGCCCTCGCTAGGGATCTGACCTAGCTACATGTCAACATGGCCAAAGCTCTACAACCTCTTCCAATAAAAAATCTCTCTCAAGTATGCATTTTTTAATTTTTTAACTCTCTTACTTTTCTTTTGCTACTAGATACTATAATTTATGCTTATTGCAAGTTCTTCAACTAAGAAAAATTGGAATACATACTCCTTTATCCACTCAAAGGAAGTCAAGGATTTGGTCTCTATGCACTCCAACTTGTGTCTCTTGTCACAGTAGAAAGCTAGTTATAATGATGGGATGATGAGAAATTGTGATCTAACCCCCGAGTGTGTCAACTTAGATGCCTCTATTGCACAACTCATTTTAGTACCTTTAGATGGGGCAGATTTTGCATATGACATGGCTAGCAAGAGCAGCATTGCAACTAATTGTGATTCAAATAAACTGAATGTTGACGTTAATGCTCTTGATGTAGAACAATGTGAAGATTGTTGATTGTAATTTTACTTTTGTATTGACATTTGAAAAATTATTGAATTATGATCTTATGAGTAGTTTTCTTTTTACGAATTCTAAAGTATTTTTGCGTTTTGTCAATTACGAGTGTTAATAATTTTATATTTTTTTAATAAATTAAAATTAAAATTATATTGAGTATTATATCTTTATATTCTTTTAATATATATACACAAACCTGTATACAAGCCCAGGCAAAAGAAAATTGTTGTATTGCATACCCAAACTTCAAGCCAAAACCGGCAACTTAGTTTGAGTATTTAAGGCATGTATACCTCCTATCATCTATCTTGGATTTATTTGCTCATATGATAACAAAATGTACCAATGGCTCTTAATCCCAAGACATAACACCTACAAATGTAAGCAATTGCCTTTCCAAGTCATTACAATAAGCATCTTGCATTCATACAGTTCCATAAGCTCATTGTCCAAACATTTTTTACAATCTCTTATTGAAATAATACTTGCACCCATATCATTGTTCCGATTTATTGATGTCCAACTCAGTACCATCAGGCTTGTCACCTTTGAGCTTTGAAAAAAGTTACAACTTAATGTTCAATAATTCAAAATGTTAATGCAATAACAAAACTACACATTACAATAACTGACAAAGTTTTGGGAATAACATGCAACCTCAGATAAAATTATCAGAACTCAAGACAATCTAATATCATTCTAAAACAAAAGATCATAAGGGCACACATAGTTCAATATTCATTTAGTTCTTATAGAACAATCAACTAAATAAATGTTATACTGGATAATGGATATATCAACTTGTTTTGTAATGCATGTATGTTGGAAAGTGAAGAAATGTTAATGTCAAACTAGCTTATACCCCAACCATATCAGTGATATGTAGTGTACTACACAAGTTATGCAGTCATGTGAATTCCCTGAAATCCCAATTGTTCAAATAATAAAAGTTATAATAAAATATCAATTGCTTAATTAATCACTTACACCAATATAGTGAAATAAAGAAATTGAACCTTTTGCATGTATCTAACAACATGTCAAATTTTTTACACTTATCATATCTTATCAAAGTGAACCTATTGGAATGGCTTCAAAAACAGCTGCAGAAGCAAGGAAGTGAGGGAGAGACTCATTATATTATCCACAGCCCTGGAAGCCATTGTAGACTATTAACTCATAAGGGGCACCATATTTAAGGGCATAGTGAAATAATTGACGCATGTAAATTTGCAGAATGAATGAAAAAAATGCAGCATAAAATAACACTATGAACTGCTCTCAAGTAATAAATGCTGAGGAATGGAAGGTAATTAAAACAGTGGAGAATAAAGAGAACAAATTGAACAATGAAGAACACATGATAGAATATTTGAGGATGCAGAAAGGCATAAGGAAGAATTCAACACACCAAAAAAGATGGAGAAAACAAGACAGATATAGGAAGGACTATATAGCCTGCCAAAAAAATATTTGAAGATGGGACACATTTGCAGTTTCTGACATTAAATAACTAAACCTTAGTTCAGTAGGGATACGTGATAACCATCTACCAATGCTTTTAAAAATTCAAAGTCCAAGGAGCAGTGGTGTAATAGTAATGGTGGCCTTGTAAGAGTTTTGCCCAGCTTCAAATCTCCCTCACCTAACTAAGGTGGCCCAATAACTCCAATAGACATGTCAAAGTTGCGGAGTAACTATCAGAAGGAAATTTCAAGTATGACCCATTTGACCCATTTACAAATGCCACACCCTACAATGAATTAAAAGGAAGGCATGGGATCCATGTGAAAATGTCCTAATAATTAGTATTTAGTATCTACCATGTTTATACATCTACTTTACAAATCAAAAGATACTAATGATGATTTATTACATCTAATACCAGAGTAAAATTTCAGTTTAGGTGATTCCTGAAACATATATATGTAAAAAACATTTTCTTTGGCATAGGTAAACACATGCCTCTTTCATGACCATTGAACTATTTTATAAAAGAAAATCTGATGCTCAAGAGAACTGTTTTCTCCATTAATATGGTAAGTACATTTTCTGTTCTCATTATAGAAATTCTATTAAAACAAAACATCTGAGTATGCCAGCATCTCCAAAGAATTGAGAATCAAAGTCATTATATCCCTTACAAAGTAAAAACATCCACCAAGCTGTACATATAAATTACAGCTTATTCAATCTTTGGCAAGACAAAGAACAAAAACAGAATCAGCATAATACAATCTGTAGATAACTTGCAACTGGAATTCATTAAAAATTAAAATATTGAACACAGAAGCCAGAGTAAATCTTTTATATAAAACAATTAGAAATTAGAATACAAGATAACAGATATTGACAGCTTGTAAGCTCAGATGAAATCCCAGAACTGGTAGGACCATTTGCAAACATACAAAATGAGGAATAGAAAGAAAGATCAAAACACAGACAAAGATCATGAGTTATTTAAGAAAAATTCAGATTACCATGAGAGTTATAAACTTATAAAAAGGTTCAAAATTGAAGGAAGAAAGAAATGCTGGTGTGCAAGAATTAGGAGCAATTCATCATGTTACACATTAAAAATGAATCACGAGGACTTAAAGAGTCTACCATGGAACAGCATTGAGAATAAAACCTGCTGATTAGGATATTTCAATAGAATGAAGTACAGATTACACTTCCAGTATGCCATAAATAAATAGGTTGAAGAAGAAGATTGTCAAACAACTAAGAAATCAACCAACTTTAAGCCAATGCATAATTGGCCTTGAGATGATGCACAATTGAGTAGTGCAAACTGCAAACAATCCTCCATAAAACTCTCTTATCAGGTAGGAAAACCCCTTGTCAGGAAAGAACAGGTCAGATTATTCGACCTCAATTATTCACAGGGTTGAGGTAATTCCCCATGCAATCAAGAGTAAACCCCTGGACAACAAGATTGCTTGGTCTCAAACAACTGATGCATACAGTCTACTTGACAATTTCTCCAGCAATAAACTTTGAACTCAAGCACTGTAATAAGTCTGGGCCAGCACTTAAGCCCTAAGACTTAACAACTTGGTCAAATAAATAAATAAAGTACCTCGAATAGTAGTTGCAATACAAGTTTTGGGTTTGGAGGACTCAAAGAAGAGAAGCTAAAGATTCTGAATTGAATGCAGCAAGACAAGAAAGTAGAAGTGGAACAAATAATAGACAAGACACTGATGTACAATTTGAATGTAATTGTAGTGATTTGTTTTACTTATAATGAAGAGTGCCAGAAAGTGATAGGTTGCATAATCTAAGGAAGGCAACAGCAACATGAAACATGTAACGTAGAGATGATATATGAAAAGGGAAAGGTTTGTCTATTAAAAAAAAAGTACTTTTGAAACAGACACGGGTGCAAAGAAAAGGAACTTTGACGGATAAAGGTAGTTTGGACAATAGAAAATAGTAGACAAAAGTACAGAGAGGGAAGAGAGAAATTCGAATATACAAAAAGGTACAAAACACAGCTGGGATAGAATGATAGCTTTGCCTGCCAAAAAAAAATCTTTCCATCAGTTTACATCTGCAATAAATGAGATCCCAAGAAAGAAAGCAGATGTGGTACAACAGTTAGAAAAAAAAGCCAATAAGGAACATGAAATCAACTTCAAGCCTGAGCCTGAGGAAAGTGTTCTTCGTGTGAACTGCGATTGCAGAAAAAAATAATGGAATTTCAGTAAAGCATGTAATTCTTGGAACATAATCTTGTCTACACCAGACAACGTAAGTCTTTTAAATTTTTAGCAACACGTGTCACGGCTACTAAACTATTCCAGAGACAATTTATAACACTTAAATGCTCTATTTCTCATTTACCAATGAGCCTCTTGAGCTTCCAGGTGATAATATTGTTGGCTCAATGCCAGTTTTCAACATGTAAATACTCTTCAAACACAAATATGCAAACATGCTCACTAACATGAAGCCTGAATGATTCCATTGCTAAGATAAACACTCCCGGAACAAGATATACACAGAAAACTGATCTTTATTATAATTGCAGTTACACCAGTAGTAAGGATACAGCAGGAGCTATCTGGATATATAGTACATACAAACATCCTTATCATATGCAAGCCATTGCCTTCATTATGGACAACCTTTGACATAAAATCATGCGGCACCATTGTGAGTCCAAATCCTAATTTATCATGTTTGGATTTGAATTGGAATTCAAACATCCAAAATTTAAGAATGATAATAAAATCATTGGCAAAACACAGCAGTATACAACTATAAACTGGTGATAGAATTCAACTAGCACAGTGTAACCCCCCGGAAAAATGATCAAGTTATTTTGGCTTGCATAAGGGATAATAAATATTAAATGGTTTTTGAGAGTACAATAAACTTAATAATATATGTTGAAACTGCATATTTCCATCCACAAATAAATTGCAAACCAGACATATAAATAGAAAGAAAAAAATCTTCATATTAAATCCTAATGCAAATCACGTCATCAATTAAGAACAAACAATTAAGACCAAATATTCTAGTCGCATTGTAAAGGGGGTGTATTGGGAAAATAAAAATAGAAAACCCGCACAGAAAATTGTTCTTATTATAATTGTGAGCACATTGGTAGGAAGAACATAACAGGAACTAATTGCATCAATTTGCAGCACAAAATGCAAATTTCAGATGCACAATTTATAAATATAAAATTCCTGGCAAACATATTGTATGCTAGTTGTTGCCTTCATTTATGGACAATTTTAACATTAAATCATACGGCACTATTTTGAGTCCAATTTAAATGTTGATATAAGGTCAAATCCTGAATTGTCATGTTCAAGTTTGAATGAAACTCAAGCAGTATATCATCCAAAATCCAAGAATGGTGATAAAAGCATTGGCAATACACAGAGGCATAAAATTTCTATAAACTGGTAATAGAATTCAATTGGTAGAATTTGACCCTGAAGACAAAAATCAAGTTATTTGGCTTGCATAAGAAATCATAAATAGCAAAATACTTTTAAGTGCAACAAGCTTGATAAAATATATTGACATCAAACATTTCCATTCACGTGAATTGTAAACAAGACAAACGAACAGAAAGAAAGACATCTTCGAATTAGATACTGCTCCGGGTCACAGCATCATTTAAAAATTAATAACAAGCAAGAGAAAACAGACATTCTAAACCCATTGAGAAGGGTGTACCCCTAACCATGTCTAAAATTGTGCCAAAATAACTAAAAAGCCATATTCACAGTAAAGAAACAACTAAAAACACAGTCACTATGCAAGTAAATTTATTGGCCTCGTTGCCTTTCAATATTTCCTTAATTCAAAGCTATGTCTTCTATTGAGTAAGGTGCTTCTTTGAAAACAATAACAACTTTGCCCAAGCAACTTATTGCTCAAGGCAGAACAAGTAGCGACCACATAGGCATTGCGGACGCTGTCAAAGCACCAAATGAAATGAACTAATAATAAATCTTTTAAAATTCAAAAAACTTGTTGCAAACTCTATAATATTGCAGCCGCCAGTCTCCTGACTTGTTAAAAAACATCTATCTACTAAATTATGACAAGGATTGGACCTCTAACACGTTGGACGGCAGCAAAGAAACCCAAAAGAAGAGCTCTAGTAAAAATAAGAAAGACGATACAAATTTTGTAGATTTTCCAGCATCTAAAGTATATATTGCACAAAAAAAGTTAGCAAACCTCAGGGGTTAACAAAACCAGAAGACGAGAGTTAATTCTAATTAGGGTTCTTTTTCATTTCAAATCTAGGAAAAGCCTCAAGCAGTTCACAGAGTTCCACCCTCAACTAATGTAAATACGGGGAATCAAGCCAGTAAGCACCGACACTTTTGAAAAGACATTCAAAACCGCAACACAAAACGACCATACAGGAAAATAACACAGGCCGGCCACAGTACATAACGAGTTCTACAATTTTCTAAACCTATGCAAAAAATTAAAAATAGAAAACAAAAAATTAAGAAAACTAAGAAAGACTAAAACTATCAAACCTAAACAGAAAAAGAAATGAAGAGGATAGAAGAAAAAGAATTCGGAAAACTAACCGCAGATCTTTATGGGGGCCTCGAGCTCGAGCAAATTAGGCTGGCTGAGAAATATATCCTTAGACGCCTGACAGAGTTGCCGGATTTCTGCCTCCGTCACCTGCACTTGCCGCAAAGTCCTCGCTCCCTTTGCCTCCAATAGCCTCCGTATTATATCATCCAATACACTACTATCCATCGACATCTTCCGCGACTCCCTTTAAAACCCCCGTCTTGCCCGGAGCACTATCCAGAAAGTTCTGAAAAGCTTCCAGAAGCTTCTTCTTCTTCTGCGCAATAGCAGATAAATTCACAAACCAAATTCCACCATCATTTCACAGGCCGTGCTTATCGGAAGACGTAGCGAGAAAGACCAGATTCGAACCGCGACCTGATAAATATAAATGAACAGATCAAAAGAAGGAATCTGTTACTCTGTGATACAGCTAGACGGAAAAAGTCCACGTTTTATTCCTGTGATGCAATTTAGGTTTGATTTGCCGTCGGGACTGACGGCCATGTAGAGTGGGACCGTCACCGTCCGTGTGTTTTATTGAGTTTACCGTCTAAAATTAAGTGGATTCCCTTTGTAAACCCTCTCCCAGTTCGGGAGATTTTTTTGAGGGGAGAAGTTTTTTTTTTTCTTTTTTTTTTAAATGAATGGTAATTTGGAAAAAGAACAATTTTTCATCGACTTATTTGTTGAACGAGGAATCCAATATTTGTTTTTTTTATAATATTTGTTTAATGTCTCCTCGGTTTCAGCATTTGATTTTCTATTATTCAAAAGGATAAATAAGGATTTTTTTAAAACTTTGTTGGGGGTTGAAAGGTGAAAAGGTGTCATGGGAAGGGGATGTTTTGATAAATGTATATATGACAAATGGTGCAATCTTGGATAAAGTTGAGTTCATTTTTTTATATATATTTTTGTTTATTGTTTTATCTATTTATTTATTGCATTTATCTACACACCATCTATGTATCATTGTTAGTTTTATGTATTTGATTGTTTGTGATCGAGGACTTGTTTCTTTATAAAAATTTAAATCACATCTTGATTGATTGTGTTTGGATAGTTATTGAAAATAATTCAAAAATTAATAAAATAGCAAATCACATTGAAGGGGTGACCTTTAATAACTAAAAAATAATAACATGAAATCAATATCAAAGGTTATGATGGTTTGGGAGAGTTTTTATCTTCCTTGTTTATAGGCATAATTATGTATGGACACATATTGTCATTCGAATTGAGTAGATTAAAGAATAACTAAAATAAATATTACACTTGGGAATGTAGAATATTAAGATTGTAACAAACTAATCTCATTTACCCTCATACCTTAAGCCAACCAAACACACATTTGATATATTTTGATGTTATATGCTAGTATTTTGAAGAGACAAAATAGTGGTGCAAAATACACTTCCTACACTAAAGTTTAGCGAAGATTTGTATAAGAACAACCACTCTTAAGTTACAAAAAATAATACACAAAAAAAATATATGATAACGCACATGTTTATGCAAAGAAAACTCTTTTGGAAGGAATCCCCCTGTCCAAAGCATGGACCAAATGTATTATTAGCAAAAAAATTGTAAAGCCCTGCTAGTCCTAACCTTAGACTAAGTATCATAACCAAATCTTATTAAAGTCTAACATGCATTTAAACAAAAGATTACAAATTACCATTAGGTTAAGTGCAAGAATAAACGTGCATATCAAATAAAAACATGTGTTCATATAATATAAATAGAAGGGAGATAAACTAGATGTAAACGTGCTTGTAGAAACTAAGAAAATAACACGCAAATATGATAATTATTGCAAACCCATAATTAGTGTGCAAATGAAAATATGATAAAGTAAAGATAACTCAAAGTTATGAAATGTTATGTCAATTTTAACAACTATTATAACTAAAGTTAAGGTGCATATAAATAAGGATAACTTATCAAACTTGTATTAGCATCAATATAATCATTCTTCCCATGCGTTAAGCATTCTCAAATGAAAAGTAAGAAAACTAATCAAAGAAACATATAAGCAATAAGTCATGCACATGATTGACACATGTTAGTAGGTTAGTGGGTTGGGGGTTTTTCCTTACTTTTTGTTAGTTACATATTCAAGGTGACTTCCTATCGCATCTTTGACAGTAGACCACTTAAGCCCTTTACATAGTTTGCATAGCTTACATAGCTTGATCATGAGACCATTATGGTCAATTTAGCAAAATACAATAATAAAAATATATAATAGTCCATAGGACTTTACAATGAATCTTTGTCTCTGGATGTATTGTCTCCATTGCCATCGGACTCACCTCCATCAGCAAACTAGAAGACAGATATATGACCTAGGCATTTTATCCGTCCAACCAAATAAATCTTACGCTTCCCGGTGCTCATGATGAGCTCCCGTCCCTCACGACGAAGTTCCCTAGCAAATCGGAACCAACTATCGGGAATGGAACTTGTCCATGCAAGTATAATCTAGCAACCAAACTGTTGAACTTAGCTACATGTGTTATGGCAGGGAGAATATTCATTAAGTTGTTTGGCCAAATTTTAACCCTTTTGGGGTAGGTGAGAATAAAATTCACCCTTCCCTGGTTTATCCCATAATCAAGCACATCTTTCCAAAATATCCTTCCTAAACAGTAAGTCACCCTTCCCGATTAAAGACACTTATAGTTAATTTTAATTCTTATTCATTCCCAATTCATATAACTTTTTTTTATAAGTTCCTAAAATGATATAAATAAGCAAATCCCTTTGCATGTATATAAAGATGTATATAGATATATATGATTGATAATTTTTAACTCATTTGGTTATGAATAGAAGATAATCTAATAGTTGTTCTCCCAAAAATATTATATCAGCTATCAATACTATGTCAGCATTATGAATATAAGGCGATTCTTGTGATAAGTAATTGCAAGCAAAATATTAAAACATTTATCTTTCTCAACAACATAAGAATTACTGGCTTGAAATATGCAGAGAAGGGAGAGGGCGATTACCCTCAAGGGTTTGATTTTGCTAACCAAGCAAGAATTTAGAAAACTATGTCCAAATGAATACACATCGATTAGCTAGGGTAATGCATGAAAATAAATATAGGAAAGTTGCAAGTGAAGACTACAGCAATAAACAAAAAGTTTGACTGGGTAATTAGCATAGAATTCATGGAATTTTGCTAAATGTATAGGCTATGTTCCAACAAGAAATCTGCGGAAAAGAAACAATGAAACAAAGATATACTTTGCAAAGTCGATGGTTAGGAAAATGGAGAGGAGAAAGAGGGAGAAACATAATACCCACAGCCCACTTAGGAGTCAATTCAAGCTACAATCTAAAGTAAGAGATAAACTTTTTTTTTTAAAACACCAAAAGAAAAACATCAGCAATTAAATATCAATCAATGCTAATATATCTATCTATCACGTTTTTAATGAAATATACAAAAATTTAATGAAATGGCAACCACATTTACCAAAAGAAATTGATTTGAGTCAAAGGATAAATAAAGAAGATTGTGTGGGAGGGGAGTGATAAGCATGAACCCAAGAAATTTACTCTGCAGAGACTGTGGGAAGGAGAAAAGTAAAAGGGGAGGAAGTGGCGCCTTGTTCTAGCCAACCTGGATGCCCTGCAACAAAATGGACTTAGCACAAAGAATGCGATGGATATGTGGAAGTCATCCTCTCAAATATTCATCCAAGAAAAATAAACAGATTCTTGGAGGTTTTAGAAAGGTAGCTGGATTTATTTTATGATAAATCTTGGCTAAGTTTTGTTCCAAATTACACGGATCTTGATTTTTTTTTTAAATCAAGGAAAAATGGGGAGTTGAAGTGAAGAAAAGAAAATAGATTAGCCAGTTATGAAAATGCAAATTGAGAGTTGACGGGAAGCTACAGATAGTTTGACTCCATGTTCCCATTTTAAAACTCATGTGTTAATTTCAACTTGTTTAATTTTAAATTTTAATATTTTGTCTTTCGAAAATATTAATTCAAATTTAATTTAATTTAATTTTATAATTAGTTTATTTAGTTATAAACTTTTTCAAACTTTTATATTTGGTTTTAATACAATGTAATTATTCTATTTAATTATTATTTATTAGTGTGTGTGTGTGTACAGGTTCACATTCTGTGAGTTACTGCTGACAAACTAGAAAACTCCTCCTCAATCATATGTTTGTCTTCGACGATCGACCTTGCATCCACCTCACACTTGACGAAACATCAGATCATCATATAAAAATTCACTAACATCATCTCATAATTAAAATGTCATCAATAATATCAAATATCATATGATAGTTAACATCACATAAAATAATGTTGCTAATGGCATTAAATAACATAATGTGAAGCGCATTTATTAGCATTGTAATATAAAATGTTATCATGAATCAATGTCTAGCATAATAATATAAAGTAAAAATTACTAGTATAAATTTGATTCATGACATCCTTCCCCACTAGGAAGAGACATAACCCCGATATCTTATTTCATAAACATGCATGAAATAAAAATAATAACTAAGTCCATCAAATTAAATGCGGGAAAGAATGCTCAATATCCTCAGCGTTTTCCCATGTAACACTACTCTTCGAATATTGGTCCCACTAGACCTTATACTGCAAGATCTCTCTCTTGCGGAACTAAATAGTGCGCCTATTAATAATCTGAGTGGGATCCACTAGCACCACCCCAAGGTCATGTACCTGTAGTACATGCCAATCAAGAATATGAGAAACATTTGGGTGATAGGGCTTAAGTAATGAAACATGAAAAACATTGTGAATCTAGGCAAGAGCAGGTGGTAAGGCAAGTCGGTAGGCAACTAGATTAACCACTTCTAGGACGTCAAAAGGTCCAACATAACTAGGTGTCAATTTTGAGGACTTCTCGAAGGAAATGGAGCTCTTCTGAGGTCTCACCCTCAAAAAGACCTTATCCCCTTCTAAAAACTGTCAAAATGTCCTGCTTTTATCTACATAACTCTTTTGTTTGTCAGCTGCTTCCTTAAGTCTAGCCTTTATTGACATAATTTGTTCTTCCATTTCCTTAAGTAGTTCAGGACCAACTAAAACTTTGTCTTCTACTCTATCCCAACTGATAGGTGTTCTACACTTACGCCCATAAAGAGCCTCAAATGGTGTCATGCCTATAAATGAGTGATAGGAGTTGTTGTAAGTGTGGTGTGTGAAAAGTGGACCTGTATCTGTATCTGCAATACACAACACTTCAATCAAGTCATTACATGCATGGTTAATCAGATATAATCAATGAATAAATAAACCATAACAAATCGACCCATTGCCTTCTAAAAGATGCGAGTATAAGATTGCTCTCAGATTATTTAGCAATACCAGTGACTAGACAACATCAAGACGAAGGATTTTATCTATATGAACATGATGATGCTAGATGGATGCAATATTAATCTAACAATATTTTTGCAATATTAAACTAAATGATTTAATCAATATGAAATAATTAATATGCAATATTCAATGAGTCTAGAGCAAAAATAGTATAATAACAATATATTCTCCAGCCTCTCTTTGAATGAGAGATGAGCCTGAATTTATAGAAAATTCAGAAAGAAACCAACGGTTGAGATCAAATGATGATGAGCAGTCAGGATTTTCCAAGAGGAAGCACAATCTAGGTGAATTGATGTGATTGGATGCTTTTCTCAGTTTTAAAGGAAATTGAACTAAAATTAAGATTAAATCAAGAAAAAACTGATTTAAAGGAAATTGAACTAAAATTAAGATAAAATCAAGAAAAAAACTAATTTATTCTCTATTTCATTCAATTTTAATATTTAATTATTTTAATTCTTTTCTTTGAGATTATCTATCAATTTTTAATTTGTTTTTTTCAAGATTATCTCCAATTGATTTCTTTTCTCAAATTTTAATTATTTTTTTGTCAATTAATTCCTTTTTTGATTTATTTCCATTTTTGAAGATTTGTGCTCAATTGATTTAATTGATTTAAATTAATTCCTCTTTCTTGATTTGTTTCCTTTTTTGAAGATTTATGGCAATTTGATTTATTTAATTAAATATGCTAGGATATTTAATTAAAATAAATAAGATAATTGTTTAAAATGATTTACTTGGAATGATTAATTAATTAAATAAATATTTAATTAATATTGAGTGATTGATTTGCCATGTGACATTTGATGATTAAAGAATTAATTGTGTGCTCAAGATTTATTTAATTGCCTTTGGTTAGGACCTTGGTGACGTTGTCGAGATTAGGGGCTCATGGTTTAGATGACCATTTTTAGGGTATTACAGTAAGCAAACTCAACTAAAGCAAGGAAATTCTCCCACTTGTACTATTGATCCATACAGTACATCCTTAGTAAATCTTCTACTACCTAATTTACCCTCTCGATTTGTCTGTTTGTTTGAGGATGGTAGGTTGTGCTAAAGTTCAACCTCGTACCTAAAGTTGCATTCAAAGTGGTCCAAAACCGTGAAGTCATTCTCACATCCATGTCGGAAATTATTGTCTTAGGTACCCCATGTAATCGGAAAATTTCCTTAATAATTTTTTATGCCAAAACCACTGACCCATCCTTAAGATTATCGAGTATAAAATGAGATACCTTAGTCAATTTGTCTACTACAACCAATATCATGTCATGCTTGTTCTTGGACATAGGTAACCCCTGAATAAAATCCGTACTTATCACTTGCCATTTATAATTTGGCACATGGTGCGAAAATAATAACCCTATCGTATGCATATGCTTAGCCTTGACTCGCTAGCATTCAAAACATTGCCTCGCATAGGCTATCACATCTCTCTTAAGTCCCAGCCAAAAATATAAGGGTCTTATATCCACAACCATCTTATTCACATTAGGGTGTCCAGAATAAGGAACATTATGCATTTCTTCCATGATTAAATCTATTAACCCTCCTTTGTTAGGAACATACATCCTCCTCACATATCTAAGAAGTCCATCTAGCTCAAAAGTGTACCCATCAAAATGGTGGTTGGAAGGATCAGTCTCTAAGGCACTCTTGACTAACTCATAATGTTCATCCCCTTGGAGACTATCCAACACTTGTTGTCTCAAGGTAGTTCTTGTGGTTGCTATCACTGCTAGGTGTCTTCTTTTGCTTAAAGTATCAACCACTCTACTTTCCTTGCCCTTAATGTAGTCTATCCCAAATTCATACTCAAGAATTCTAACCATCTTCTCTACCTTGCATTCAAATTAGGTTGGGTAAAGATGTACCTTAACTCACGATGATCAGTTTTTAACTCAAATGGCTTACCCAAGAGATAGTGTCTCCACATTTGGAGAACATGGACAATAGCAGTCAATTCTAAGTCATGTGGTGCATAGTTGACTTCATGCTGCTTCAATTTCCTAGATTCATAGGCTACCACTTGTTCATTCTGCATTAACACTCCTCCTATTCCTTCTTGTGACACATCAGTGATAACTGTGAATGGTCCATTTGGGTCAGGTACGGTAAGTATAGGTGCAGAGGTCAACTTCTATTTTTGTAAGTTGAAGGCTTGCTCACAATTCTTTGTCCAATCAAATTTCTTTCCCTTTCTTTGGAGTGCAATTATAGGAGTTGCAATCTTAGAGAATCCTTCTACAAATTTCCTATAATATCTAGCTAACCCCATAAATCTACAGACCTCAGAAACATTTCAAGGGGTTGGCCATTTTGTGATTACTTTGATCTTTTCAGGATCAATGGAAACTCCATCTCTGGAAATGATATGTCATAGGTAATGGATTTTTCTTTGGAAAAAGGCACATTTGGACAATTTACCATAGAGCTTATGTTCCCTTAACCACTACAAGACTAGCCTTAAGTGTTTCTCATGCTCCTTTGTGGATTTAGAGTAGATGAGGATATCATCTATGAAAATCAAGATGAAATCATCTAGACCTCTTGGAAGACACTATTCATAAGGTTCATAAAAGTTGTTGGGGCATTAGTCAATCCAAAAGGTAACTGTAGACACCTAAAATTAATATTTAATTAATTTAAGCCTATCAACATAATTAATTAACTTAATTGTGTTATTCTTAATCCTCTCAGAATCAATTAAGTCTAATTTAATTAATCCTGTCACTATTATCCAATAATTAATTTATCAAAATAAATTAATTATTCCCCTATTCTTCTAAAGTCATCTCAATAATTATTTCCTCTAAACCCCACTAAGTTAATTAATTCTAATTAGTTAACCTAGTCATGTGATTCATACAAATCACTTTTCTTAATCCCACTCAACCTAATTAATCCTTCTAGAATCTCTCATAATCATGCCTATCATTATCCATCAATTTTTTATTCCCACTCATGTCACATCAACATTGAGCCTCTCAAAGAAATTCAAATTTCTTTGAATCCCTCAATGCATCCTTATTTTGAAAATTTTAATTCCTCATATTTGAAATTCAAATTTCTCCCCCCCTTTTTCCAAGGAATTTTATATTCTTTTTTATTTTCCCAAGGCACCCTTGATCCATTCCTTCTATCTAAAATCAATCTCAAACCTTCATAATCAAATCAATCTTGACCCTTCATTGGCCTTCTCCAATCTATAAATTGGAGCCTATTCTCCTCACAAATCATCCACTTCTCATGCATTGTTATGCTACTCTTTTCTCCTCTTCTTTCTCCAATCTTTCAATTCAAATCCATCCAAAGTCCATCCAATAAATCCTATCAAATCCATTATTCTTGTTGAGCAAAGGAGATCAATCCACATCCAAATCAAAATCGAGCAAGCAACACATCAAGTGGAGCATTAAGGGCACATCCTCACCATCCACTTCATCAAGCTCAATCTGAGGGAGAGGTAAAAATAACAAGGTATAAGCTTTGTCTTCATGTTTTTATATGGTTTTATGCATATTTCATGTTTTAATATCTTTTAGTGTTTTGTTTGTGCACTAACCACCTCAATCCACCTTGTTGGTTTTTCCCCTCTTCATTCCGGCACGCCCAGTGGGACCCACGTCCCGAATTTAACAAAGATTTGAGTTTTTTGTGAAGGTTTCTCGCAGGATTCACGTTTCAGCGCGAGCACACGTGCATTGGCGCGACCGTTTCTGGATCAGCGCGACCGCCTACTAATCAGCGCGACCGCCTACTAATCAGCGCGATCGTCTTGGCTTCGGCGCCACCGCAAAAAAAAAAAAAAAAATTCTGGTGCTTCAGCGCGACCGCCGCGAAAATTCGTCCATCTCCTCCTCATTCTTCCTCTTCTGCATTCTTCTATCTTCTCCCTTCTATTTCTTTCTAGTTATCGCTTCGACGCAACCGCTCTGCGATTAGCGCGAGCGTTTTTGTTAAAAATAATAATTTTAATTTTTGAGCGCGAACTCTTTGTTTTGACGTGAGCGCCTGCTAATCAGCGCATCTGCATTTATTTTTTGTTGTCTATTTAAATATTAATATTTAGTCTGTTAGCGCGACCGCTCACGCATTAGCGCGATCGCAGGGATAAATCAAAAAACAAAAACAAAAAAAAAATCTATTTTTTCGCCATATCTTCTTTATCTTCACTTTGTTTTCCTCCAAACTTCACTAGATCCCCCGCAATTTCATTTTTGTGCATATCCTTCCTTGAGGGCCTTTCCCAAATTCCACTTTTTGAAGCCCGAAATCCCACATTTCTCTATTTTTAGGGTTTGCCATAACTTCTTCCAGTTTTATCTAATTACCTCTGAATATAACATATTGTCTATCTCCAATTTTTGCTTCTTTGTCTCTCTTGGACAATTTTTCTCCATTCCTTCACCTCTCCTCTAAAATCCCCATTTTATGCTTGCCTATCCCTTAGAAAGTGGCAAAAACCTAGTCAAACCCCATTTACCTATCAAAGTTTCCTCCAAATACACATTTGTCATTAGTAGAAAAGTTTTTATTCTTGTTTTTCTACTCATTCCCAAAAAATTAAAAAAAAATATTATTTTGTCACTTTTGTCTTTTGCAGGACGCTTGTTGAACACTTCATTTTCAAACTATTAATCAAATTGTTTTGCAGGTTGCTTAAGGAGATACAAGCAAACATTGTGTCCTTTTAATCCTTTTTTAGGCACCTAGATCTAATTAGAGGGTAAATGGACTATTGTCTTGTGTGTTTGGTGAAAAGAGTAAAGGTAGGAGAGTATGCTCTCCTCTAACTAGACAATCAGAAATCCAGACCTTCCAAGTTTTTCACGTTTGTTGCATGCTTACCCTTAGTGGGCCTGCCCTCCCAACTTGCTCTTTGAGAAGGTAAGAGGGGAATGACCCAAGTGAGTACACCCAGACCTGGGGTTCCCAACTCACTTAAATAAATAGGCCATTGATGATGAAAGGGTCAATGGTTGGGGCTATATGAGAGTTCACTCTCACATTGGGTGCTTAGTAGGATCCTAGAGATCTCAATCACACTTGCGTGACTACTAAGTTCTTGGTGCTTCGTTGGGCTATAGGCCTCAATTGCACTTGTGCAACTGTGAAGGGTAGCTCCTAACGGGAAGCCATACTAAACACCTTGTGCATAGTGTCCAAAAACCTTATAGTCATTGGTGCAGGAGGTCGGACCTTCGAAGCTGCCCATATTTTTACGGCCCTTAGTAGAGACACAAAGTTCGCCATGAGGATTTTTCATGGGAATTGATGTTTGGCTGCCCCGGAGAAGTGAGTGTCGTGGAGGGGAGCCAGTGGGGTCAAACATCTAAGTGTCTGCTCTGGGTAAGCGTAGCTGGGAAACCAATTGGGATCCATTGACTATTGTCCTTACTCGCCATAGGATATGTTGTGAAGGAGTATGAGTGTCTTTTGAGTCTAACTTCTCTTGACCATTGTGTTTTCTTTACTTGACATCTATTGCCAAGTCCATCCCCCACAACCAATCAATCACCCCTCTTTCCGAATTCCATCTTGTCATCATCAAATCTTTAATCCATTTCTATCTATCCAAGAAATTCTCCAATCCCCAATCCACTTTCATCCATTCAAGCAATCATCCTTCCTCAACTAATATTCATTCTTCCTCTAATCCAATCAAATCTCCAAAATTCCAATCAATCAAATCCACCGCCTTCCTAATTCGGTTATCCAATCCTCCATCAAGCAATCATCCAATCCTTTAATCCAATCAAATCTAATTCATCATCAATTCCAATCAAGTCCTAATCCAAGGACCAATCCAATCAAATCAAGTCCTAATCCAAATCAAATCCACTTGAACCAATTCCAATCCAAATCAAATCCAATCCAAATTCAATCAAACCAAGTCCTAATCCAAGGACTAATCCAATCCAATCCAATCCAATCCAATTCAATCCAATCCAATCAATCAATCATCCAATCAAATCAAGTCCTAATCTAAGGACTAATCTAGTCAAATCAAATCCAATCAAAATCCAATCAAATCTAATCCATCATCATTCCAAGCCAATTCCTAATCCTCATCTTCATTTAACATCATCTTCATAATATTTCCCCTCCAAAACATATTCATCCAATTCCAATCTAATCCTCCACTCTCAACATGAATACCCAGAATTTCAAAGCTTGGTATGAGAAGATGCTCATGGAAGTTCACGAATCTGCCTACCAAGTTAGTCCCATAATCTCCCACCCACCTATCATACCTCCATCCATCTCACCTCAACACATTGCACCTAATCCCAATCTATACCATATCTCTTACCCTTCATCTACCTTCAACAAGGGAAATCCATCTTATTCCCCATCCATGTCTCCATCTTGATCCATATCTCCATATTATCCCTCATCCACATACTCCTCTAATCCAATATGTATACCTCCATCTCCACCCCCCCATCTACATCCCAATCCTCATCCTTCTACAATGCATTCATTACCTCTACTCCCCATCCAAATCCTTTACTCCATATTCCTCCAATCATTAATCCTAATTCGCCAATCCATTATCCTAATCCTCCATCCAATCCCAATCCTCCATCTAATCCCAATTCTCCATCTAATCCTAATACTCCAAAATCCATATTGTCCACATCCTCCAAATCCATCATCCATAATCTCATCCAAGACATGCTAGCAAAGGAGACAAAATCCTCACCTCAAAGCAAAGTGACCAAGTCTCCTCAAGTCCTCCATCCACCCCAATCACCTCCACCTCAAAACAAATCCCAATCCCCCATACTTCATGATACTCCCATTTCCCCATCTACTCACATCAAAGCTTCCATATCTTCCTCCATCACACAATCCCCACAACTCCCAACATGTCAAAAGCTTGCTCCAAAGCATGCTAGCATAGAATACTCTCCATCTCACGATGCATCTCCCTCCACTCCATCTAATGATCCCATCCCCTCCACTTCCTCTCATAATCATATGACTCCTCTGTCCAACCCTCTCCCTCCATCACATGATCCTCCTCCATCTCATGATCCAATCACCCCTCCCACTCCATCTCACGATACCCTCCCTAGTCAAGATCAAAGTATCCCTTCATCTCCATGTCATAATCCCAATCCATCTAAAGATCCTATCTTCCTTCCACATCTCATCCCCCTCAAACTGGACTCGCAACTTGTTTTCGAAATAATAAAGGTCCTCGAGATAATGCTCAAGATGTTGGTACATCCTCTACTCCTCCTAAATCCAAATTTCCCTCATACAAATCAAAATCCTGCCATCCCTCATCTTCCACATCCATTTTGGGACCCTATGTTCCAAAGTTAAACCCTTCATTCCTTCCATCCATTTTGGGCCCCTATGTTCCAATGCTCAATCCTCCATCCCTTCCATCCATATTGGGTCCTTACATCCCTCCATCCACCATTCCATCACCTCAAATAATCCCTAAGCAAGATCAACAAAGGCACACATCCTTGGATGCCTCCCAACACTCTCTTTCCACCATCCCATCCATAAAATCCATCAATCCTTCATCCTCATGCACCCATCCCATTGCTATTAGAAGCAATTTGGATGCCCAATCTAAAAAGAATAAAGCTCAAAATCCACAAAAATCAAAGGATCAACATGTCCCCTCAAAACGACACGCTCAAAAGAAAAATGTGATTCAAAAGAAAGAAAAATAAAAAAGGCCACAAAGGCCCCAAAAGAAAAAATAAAAAACTATGTGAATTCCCAAAGAAGTAATGCATCCCAAAGCAAAATCAAAATTGGCATCCAAACTTGCGAATCCAAAAGCTCCATCCATTCATAAGTCCTCCAATCCTCCATCTAACACTCCTCCATCTTCAAAATCCATTTTGGGTCCTTATGTCCCCAAATCCACCATCCCAACTCCATCATCCCCTTCTTCTATTTTGGGTCGTCATTTCCCAAAATCCACACTCTATCCCCCATCTAATTCAAAACACTCTCCCCCACTACTCCACCACCCTTCAAGGTGTGTGCCAATGTTGATCTTCCACAAATTCTTCAAAACCCCATCCATTATCCACCATCCATTTTTCACAATCCCATTCTGTTAGTCCAATCCTTTCAAAATCCTTATCTTCCATCCCCTATCCATTTCATCACCCCAATTATTGTTACCAACATCGATGAGCATACCTCTAGTTCAAAAAAATACTAAGGGATACCATCTATGGAACTAGATGCTTGAGTCCTCCCTTCCTCCTTCACGCATCCACTATTTTCCATATCCACTCATCCTCATCCTTCTCCATCCAAACTATTCCAAAAATTCAAAAATTCAAAAATAAAAATCAAAAAAAGTAAAGAAAAGAAAAATCATTTCATCCAATGGTGAAAACCACTTCTTGTGGCTCCTTGGGTAAGTACCATGATGAAAACTTGGCAAACAAGCACCATGTGTAAACCCCTCATCACCTTGCACTCTACACTTGGGGGCAAGCTTCATCCACACAATCCTCTCATCCATCTACATCATATCTAATCACATTCTCCTTTCCTATCTTTGATCTTGACTATCCTATCCATATCCTGCATCTCATATCCCTTATCCTATCAAAATGAATCTTCCATTCCTATCTTTCGTCTTGATCATATAGAGGCAAAACAATGTATATGCATGCATGCTTTGGAGAACACAAGCCTTAAATCCTCTA
Organism: Cryptomeria japonica; assembly: GCF_030272615.1. Lineage (NCBI taxonomy): Eukaryota > Viridiplantae > Streptophyta > Pinopsida > Cupressales > Cupressaceae > Cryptomeria > Cryptomeria japonica. The sequence continues at coordinate 560,680,669 of NC_081411.1, read as the reverse complement.
CCATCCATATCAATTACACATTATCCTTCCACCTCATACATCTTTACCCACCATCCTTGCATCCTTAATTACACTACCTCTAGTGCGGGGCATTGCACTCCTTTGCAGCATAGTCCTTGGGTCTCCATCACCCTACCCTCCATCCTTTATTCCTCCATTTCCTATCCATATCCATCCACTTATTCCCTCCATCTGCTATCCAAACAAATCCCTCATCCATCTATCCTCTTACCAATCCTTGGTTCTCCCTTGTCACTGGTTCCATTCAATCAAATCCTATCCACCAATCCACCCCATCCAATCCAATCTTGTCTTATCCAATCATATTCTCCATCTCTTCCAATTCAATCATTAATCCCATCCCCAGTCTGATCCTATTCAGTCATCCATCTCCCTTTTCATCCTATATAATCGTTTATCCTTCTTCCAATCCTATCCAATCCATCAAACTGAGCTTCCCCCATCTACCTGAGCTCGCATTGACTTGTGCCTAATCCAAGCACCCATCCATCCTTTGTTAATAAAATCCAATTGGCAATCCTCTCATTTGCAGATCTTGCACATCCAACGTGTCTTTTGTCATCCATCAATCAATCCATCCCCTGCCCATTGGGATGCATCCTTCCCTAGTCCGACAGTTTATCCAAATCCATGTCCTACTCTTGGTAAGAGATGTCAGTTGGTCATGTGCATGTTGTTTGCATGATTGAGCTTTTCGCTTTGTTTTCATCTTGTGTCCCAGGACTATACTTGTTCAGGACTGCCTTGATCATCCTATATCTAGGTATGTCTTGGCTGGTGTATAACGGGGCATAGTTTTCATGGCATGGTGTGTTTAAAGGTCTTCCTTGTACGAACCGACAACCCTGCATTAGTGTTTATCAACACTTGCATGATTGTGTGCAAGGTATTCCTGTTTGACTGAGCGTCAATCCATGCCTCGGATCTTCATATCATCCTGGTTTTTATAGTCAGTGGTGTAGAGTATCCATGGCAATATCAAATCTAGGTTTGCTCTCTATATTTGCTCAACAAGAAATCCAATCCATTTATCACTTCTTTGTCTCATTTCATTCACAACACTCCAAACCATCCTAGTTCCCTCTTTCATTATCTTCATCCTTTCATCACTTATTCTTCTAATTCCTTTCGAGAGCACACCCATGTTCTTCAAACCCACGTGTCCTCTTGAGGGGGCATACCACTACTTCCTTGTCATCCTTCCTCCTTATCATTCTTCCTCATCCCATGACTAGGGCATCATGCTACTAGTCCTTGTCCTTTTTCTTCATCTCATGACTGGGGCATCATGCTACTAGTCCTTATCCTTTTCCTCCACTATTTTTTATTCTTCTTTGATATAAAATCATTTCACGACGCTATATCAAAGACGGGAAAAATGTAGACACCTAAAATTAATATTTAATTAATTTAAGCCTATCAACATAATTAATTAACTTAATTGTGTTATCCTTATTCCTCTCAGAATCAATTAAATCTAATTTAATTAATCCTGTCACTATTGTCCAATAATTAATTTATCAAATAAATTAATTATTCCCCTATTCTTTTAAAGTCATCTCAATAATTATTTCCTCTAAACCCCACTCAGTTAATTAATTCTAATTAATTAACCTAGTCATGTGATTCCTACAAATCACTTTTCCTAATCCCACTCAACCTAATTAATCCTTCTAGAATCTCTCATAATCATGCTTATCATTATCCATCAATTTTTAATTCCCACTCATGTCACATCAACAATGAGCCTCTCAAATAAATTCAAATTTCTTTGAATCCCTCAATGCATCCTTATTTTGGAATTTTTAATTCCTCATATTTGAAATTCAAATTTCTCCTCCGCTTTTTCCAAGGAATTTTATATTCTTGTTTATTTTCCAAAGGCACCCTTGATCCATGCCTTCTATCTAAAATCAATCTCAACCCTTCATAATCAAATCAATCTTGGCCCTCCATTGGCCTTCTCCAATCTATAAATTGGAGCCTATTCTCCTCACAAATCATCCACTTCTCATGCATTGTCGTGCTACTCTTTTCTCCTCTTCTTTCTCCAATCTTTAAATTCAAATCCATCCAAAGTCCATCCAATAAATCCTATCAAATCCATTATTCTTGTTGAGCAAAGGAGATCAATCCACATCCAAATCAAAATCGAGCAAGCAGCACATCAAGTGGAGCATCAAGGGCGCATCCTCATCATCCACTTCATCAAGCTCAATCCGAGGGAGAGGTAAAAATAGCAAGGTATAAGCTTTGTCTTAATGTTTTTTATGTGGTTTTATGCATGTTTCGTGTTTTAATATCTTTTAGTGTTTTGTTTGTGCACTAACCACCTCAATCTACCTTGCTGGTTTTCCCCCTCTTCAGTAACACTACGAACTCATAATGTCCATAGAGAGTTCGAAAGGTTGTCTTATGTATATCTTCATCCCTTATCCATAGTTGGTGGTATCCTAACCTAAGATCAATCTTTGAGAACACTATTGCACCTTTCATCTAGTCAAACAACTCATTAATTCTAGGGAGTGGGTACCTATTCTTGATGGTGACATTATTCAACATCCTGTAATCAATGCACAAGCGGAGTGTGCCATCCTTCTTCTTGACGAAGATTACTGGTGCTCCCCATGGTGATACACTTGGTCTGATTAGGCCCTTATCTAATAATTCTTGCAACTGTACTTTCAGCTCATATAATTTAGTGGTTGCCATTCTATAGGGAGCCTTAGATTGAGGTTCAATCCCTAAATGTAGATTAATAGTAAAGTCAAATTCCCTCTTGGGAGGCAATCCAAGCAATTCCTCGGGAAAGACATCTTGGTACTCTCAAAGGATAAGATGTGCATCAAGTTTAGTTTTATCATTCTCTGAGTCCTTGATGTGGACTGTATAGATTTCACAACCCTTCCTTTGGGCCCTCTTAAGTTGCATTGCTGAAATTTGCCTTTTGTAAAGGCTTCTTAACTCCTTGTATCTCCATTTGATTTCCTAAATCATCAAGGCATGTTACAAGTTTGTCTTGACAATTCACTATGGCCTTATTCTCAATTAACCAATTGATTCCTATGATGATATCATAACTTCCTAATGGAGCCACATATAGGTTCACTTCTATTAGGAAGTTGGGAAGTTGTAATTCGCTACATGCCAAACATTTGTCTACTCTTCGCTCTGCCTGGTTTCCATATTGAACATTCCAAGGTTTAGACATATAATCAAGCTTAAAATTTAATATAGATACAATTTTGGGATCCACAAAACATTTAGTAGTACCTGTGTCTATAAGAATGGAGACTTCGTGACCAAAAAGTTTACCATTAAGTTGAATTGGTGAGACTTGAAAGTCTACTTGTCAGTTGTCAACCGCGACATGAATCTAATGTTGAGTCTGTCTCTTCCCTCCTACTTCAGTTGTGCGTTGATTGCATTGGTTAACATAGTGGTTTCCTCCACATACAAAACATCCATCTCTAGGCCCCTTCTTATACTCTGGCTTATCCTTTCCATTATTGTTCCTATTGTTGTACCTGTTATTGGTAGAATTATTATTCCCTTTGTTGTTATTCCTATTGAGGTTTTGTCCTTTGTTGTCCCCAATGTTCTTCTTCTTCATATTTTTGATAAACTGAGTTCCACCCTTCTGATTGTTGTTTTGAAATTTCCTCTTCTTGAATTCTGAATTTTTATTCCTAGCTTCATATGCCTGCTTCAATTTCTGTTCTTGCTTAGTGGCCTTCTCAAATGTCGATGTCATGGTTTTAGGACCATGCATGTCAACTTCTACTCCAATCTGTGGTTTTAGTCCTAATATAAACTTACAGAACTTGAAGTTCTCATTCATTTGATATTGTGGTACATACTTCAGTAGGTGAGAAAACTTTTCCCAATATCGTGTTACTATCATGTCTCCTTGAGTCAAATTCTAAAATTCAGTTATCTTGCTATCAAAGAAGTGTTGTGGAAGCCACCTCTTTTGGAAAAGTTGGAGAAAATTCTTCCAAGTGAGCTCCCCTGGTTGAAAGTTGTTTTGTGCTTTTTTGTTATCCCACCAAGTAGCTACTTCTCTAGAAAGTTGATATGCAACCCAAATTACTATAGTTTCATCAGATAGATTCCTAGGCCCAAAATATTTTTCCATCTCTATAATCCATGCTTTTGCTCCATCACCTATGGTCTTTCCATCAAATTTGGGTGGATTAACCTTCTTGAGGTCCTTTCCTAATTCTTCTGAAATCTTCCCTTTGTTGGATTCTTCCACCCTAGGTTGTTCTTATTGCCTCACTTCTTCTATCCTGGGTCCTTCAGTAGTAGGTTGTTCATTCCTTGGATTTCCACTAAGAGCCATTTGCATTTCCTATTCCATGTTGTTCATTCAGGTCTCTTGACGGTTGAGGAGCTCAAACATTTGATCTAATATCTCATTAGGGTTATTGCTAGGTTCACTGCTAGTTCTAGCTTGGTTCCTTGTTTGCACCGTGTTGTCCTATTAAGTACCCTGCAAATTAAGACAACTAAAACTTAGCGTAGAAGACACAAGGCCCTAGAGTTCAATCTTGGCTCTGATACCAAAATGTAAGGACCCGCTAGTCCTAATCTTAGGCTAACTATCATAACCAAATCTTATTAAAGTCTAACATGCATTTAAACAGACGATTACAAATCACCATTAGGTTAAGTGCAAGAATAGACATGCATATCAAATAAACACATGCATTCATATAATATAAATAGAAGGGAGATAAACTAGATGTAAACATGCTTGTAGAAACTAAGAAAGTAACACGCAAATATGATAATTATTGCAAACCCATAGTTAGTGTGCAAATTAAAATATGATAAAGTAAAGATAACTCAAAGATACAAAATGTTATGTCAATTTTAACAACTATTATAACTAAAGTTAAGGTGCATATAAATAAGGATAACTCATCAGACTCATATCAGCATCAATATAATCATTTTCCCCATGTGTTAAGCATTCTCAAATGAAAAGTAAGAAAACTTGTCAAAGAAACATATAAGCAATAAGTCATACACATGATTGACACATGTTAGTAGGTTAGTGGGTTGGGGGTTTTTCCTTTCTGTTAGTTACATATTCATGGCAACTTCCTACCACATCTCTGACAGTAGACCAATTAGACCATTTACATAGCTTACATAGCTTGATCATGAGACCACTATGGTCAATTTAACAAAATAAAAAAATATAATAGTCCATAGGACTTTACAATGAATCTTTGTCTTTGGATATATTGTCTTCATTGCCATCAGATTCACCTCCATCTGCAATCTGGAAGATGGACATATGACCCGGGCATTTTATCTGCCCAACCAAATGAAGATCATGCTTCCTGATACTCATGTTGAGCTCTCATCCCTCACGATGGAGTTTCCTAGCAAATCAAAACCAACTGTCGAGAATGAAACCTGTGCGTGCATGTAGAATCTAACAATGAAACTGTTGAACTTAGCTGCATGTGTTATGAAAGGGATAATATTAAGTTGTTTGGCCAAATTTTAACCCTTTTGGGGTAGGTGAGAATAAAATTCACCCTTCTGTGGTTTATCCCATAATCAAGCACATCTTTCCAATACATCCTTCCTAAACAATAAGTCACCCTTCCCTGTTAAAGACACTTATAATTAATTTTAATTCTTTTTTTTATCAGTAATTTTATGATTTTATTAAGATAACTAAGACAATACATGATAAACCATCATCCACCCAAAATACCACCTTCTCTACACCAAACCACCCTATCAAAACCATGTTGTTCATAAAACAGAAACACAAAAACCCTCCCCCACCCCCACTATAAAAAAGATGTCCAATTACATCGTGCCAAAATGGCATAAATTATTCAACACAAAAAATACGAGATAACTTAATTTAAAACAAAAGATTTTATACCGAGAGGTACCATTATTTTCCATGATTCACCAGTCTTCATTCAGCAGCATTTTGTGAACTTGGAACATCCCCCAACTTGTTCAAACCACCAACCGCACCACCCTACTCGATTTGTCTTGCCAACTCTGCTGAAAGACGCTTGGTAATCAACCGCCTTCTTCGGACCTCGTCCACCATCCTAGCCTCCTCTCCCGCTTATCTGATAATTTCTTCCAGCTCCATTATCTGAACGTAGATTACCTGACATTCCCACCCTCGCCTCGTGTCTTCTCGGAACCTAACTTTGACCTCCTCACGACATCACAGAAAAGGAATTTTTGAGTGTCTAACCCGGAGCTCTACATTTTCCTCTAGAATGCCTTTCGAGACATTGAAACCCCAACTCAGAGCAGTCCACTCTAGCAGAGACTCCATGTTTAGAAGATATGCACCCAGAACAATCATCCTCATCACCTTCCTAACCTCCTCACATGAGTAACCCAAGTTTAGTCCCCAAGCCATGATGAGAGAATAGATATCAATCCTTGAACGATATCTATTACCAATTACTGCCACCTCCTCGCCAAGAACTAGTTGAACCGCTTTCAAAAACATGGGGTCTCTCGCCAAAAACATGTTCTAGAGCCTCTTCGCAGGAACAAGACCCCAAAAAGTAGGCATCAACTTTAAGAATTTCAAGGTGAAATTAACTTCCATGCTGGAGGCCTCTCTAAACCGTCAAGCTCTGCAAAAAACCATAATCTTCCCCACCAAACATGCTCAACAACCACATTGAATGGGCAAAAATACCAATTTTAGCAATTAAGAAGGCATGCACCATAACCGCCACCATTTCAGAAAACATTCGGCATTAATTGCCTATAAAACACGATCCAGACTCGGCTCCTTAGATAAAAAGCAGGCCGCAAGTCGCACATATCAAGTTTTCAGAAGTATTGTACTTGGCAGGCCATCTTAACTCCATCACACATTGTTATCATTACTATCCCACCACCTCACCTCACCTTCGGGGAGCTCACACGCCACGTTGGACAGACCGTCAGCAAGGGCATTTCCACTTTGTTTTACATGGGAAATACAAAAGTCTTGGAAAGATTTTAATTTTTCACAGATAATAGTTAGGAGCTTATTCAATTTCCAGCACGAGGTGTCACCTTTCATAAGAGCATTAATCACCACTTGGGACTCCCTCTCCAAGTGGACTTTCGAAGCCTTCACATTCATTGCCAGGTCAGTAGCTAACAACGCCGCTTGAACCTCAACTTCATTATTAGTTCCATCCTGTAATCTTTTAGCACCTATGAAGAGAAGCTTCCCCTCATCATCACAGGCCACACACCCTGCACCTGAGGTGCTTGGGTTCCCTTTTGAAGCCTCATCAAAGTTAATATTCACCCAACCCCTCTCAGGTTTTGACCAACACTCTTCATCAGTTTCAGGAATGCTACAAAAAGGATTAACCCTAGGGAACCCATGAACGAGTCAATTTTAATTCTTATTCATTCTCAATTCATAGAACTTTTTTTTATAAGTTCCTAAAATGATATAAATAAGCAAATCCCTTTGCATGTATATAAAGATGTATATAGATATATATGATTGATAATTTTAACTCATTTGGGTATAAATAGAAGTTAATCTAATAGCCATTCTACCATAAATATTATATCAAATATCAATACTATGTCGATATTATGAATATAAGGTGATTCTTGTGATAAGTAATCGCAAGCAAGATATTAAAACATTTACCTTGCTCAGCAACATAAGCACGACTAGCCCGAAATATGCAAAGGAGGGAGAGGGTGATTACTCTCAAGGCATTGAATTTGCTAAGCAGGCAAAAATTTAGAAAACTATGTCAAAATAAATACACATCGATCAACCAAGGTAATGCATGAAAAGAAATATAAGAAAGTTGCAGATGAAGACTATAGCAACAAACAAAAAGTTTGATTGGGTAATTAGCATAGAAATCATGGAATTTTGCTAAATGTATAGGCTACATTCCAACAAGAAATCTGTAGAAAAGAAACAATGAAACAAAGATGTACTTTGCAAAGTCGATGGTCAGGAAAATGGAGAGGAGAAAGAGGGAGAAACATAATACCCATAGCCCACTTAGGAGTTAATTCAAGCTACAATATGAAGTAAGAGATTAAAAAAAAACACTAAAAGAAAAACATCAGCAATTAAATATCAATCGATACTAATATATCTATCTACCACGTTTTTAATGAAATTTGTAGAAATTTAATGAAATGGCAACCACATTTACCAAAAGAAATCAATTTGAGTAAGAGGATGAATAAAGAAGAGTGTGTGAGAGGGGAGAAATAAGCATGAACCTAAGAAATTTACCCTGTATAGACCATGGGAAGGAGAAAAGTAAAAGGGGAGGAAGTGGCGCCTTCTTCTAGTCAACTTGGGTGCTCTGCAACAAAATGGACTTAGTACAAAGTATGTGATGGATATGTGGAAGTTGTAGAAGCTATAGACACCTAAAAATGTCTCATTGATCATACACTAATTATTCATTTATTTAATTAAGTAATTCTTTAATTATTTGATTAAATAAAATATTTCTTCAGATCAAAACATTTAACATTTCTAATTAACGAATTTCTATCATTTCATCAATTAACCCTATCTCAATTATTAATTAAATATAAATTATTTAATTAATTATGACATTTTCCTTAGTTAAATAATCTTTATTGTTTAATTAATTCAATTTCCTGTGATTAAATAATTTTATTTAAATTATTTAATTAATTAATTTAGTTCTTCCAATCCCCAAATTCTAATCCAATTAATTCCATCTAATTTCTTGTCATTTTCCCCAAATTCGAATTTCACTTAATTCCAATTGATTCCATTTATTCCAAATTAACATTTCCTCAATTTGAATTTCAGTTAATTTCATGTGCATTTCAGCATTCGAAAGTCCAAATTCAAATCCAAATTGAAAATGAAAATCAAATTTAATTTCAAAATCCTACAACACATGCTAAAATCAGAACTAATTGATCAAATCAATGATCTAATTAGTTAACTCATCAATCACCCTTTTTAACTCTCAATCACCTTTTATGAATGATTAATTAGTCCACTTATCTCTCCAATCAATTCAGTCATCTGATTCATCAACTCGGTCAACTAGCTAGTTTGTTCAGTCTACTGGTTAATCAATTAAGCTGACTCCTCAATCAATTTTGTTAACAGATCAATCTAATGAGTTAACAGATCAATCAATTTTAGTTGTCTATCAATCAACACTTGAGTTCAAATTCTCACCTCATTTGTGTTGAAAATCTATAAATTCAACCTTATTTTCTCATTTCAAGCTAGAATCACAGAGTCACAGAATCGAGAATCACAAAATCTAGAATCACAGTCTTCAAAGTTATTGTCCATCTTATGCAGGAAATCAATGCAATACTTGAGAGCCACCTACATAAACAATAATGGAGAGGAGAAATGGAAGCTTCATGACATCAATCGAGGGAGTTTAATTAGATTTAATTTCATTATGCAATTGGCTTGATGTTATTTCATTGTAATTTAGGAGTAATTTGATTAGATTAGAGTTGGTGATTTGCTCTGATAATCTAATTATATTATTTACGCTTAATTTACCCCTGAATAACAATTGGTGAACTTGACGTGAAGAAATTCTAACCTTCATTTGTTGTTTTGATTAATTTTGTAGATCTGTACATACACAGGAAAAACCAGAATCCACAATTGATCGGACATAAATTCATAATTGAGAATATTTATCCGCAATTGCTATCAAAATCTGTTGCAATTGATAGTAAAATCCACTGCAATTGCTCAAAAAGGGGGAAAAAATAATTTTTTATTTGTCATTTCTTAATTAGTTGATCTTGGTCACGTAACCCATAAAAAAATTTAATTTCTGGAAAAAAATTTATTTTTTGCATAAAATGTGTCTAATCTGATGGCAGGAAAGGTGACCTTCAAAATTGCAGGTGCAAGGAGGACAAGACAACATAAGAGAGCACAAAGAACATACCAAGGGCTACTAAAGGCAGAAAGACAGCTTTGTGAAATTGAAGAGGGAGAGGAAATTGCTCAATACCATAGAACTATCCATTGATTCCTTGCCAAATACAACTTTTATGGTGACATTGATGTGATGGCTCGTGTGATTTGGAGTAACATCATTGCAAAATAAACCTCTATCTTTTGTCTTTTACTTTTGTTTATATTAAATTTTTTGCCATTTAACTGATGAGCAATTGACCTGATAATGCTACACAATCGCTCAGACATCAATTCACAATTGCTATCATAGTAATTTGAAATTGCTAGCATATTAGTTCGCAATTGAGTAGAGGTTAGTTTGCAATTGCTTAGTGGGTAATTCACAATTGCCAATTTAAGTTTTCCAGCATTCTAGCTTTATTTAGTTTTGATTCTTATCATAATTTCTCTTTGGTTGTGAAAAGACAAAGCTTTGTAACTGAGAAAAAGATAGGCTGGATAGCCCACCATATGTCTACTAACGTTATTTTCTCTGCAGGGTTAGAGTAGAAAATTTCTTTTCGTGTTGCTAAAAAGAACAAAGTCAAATTCCTTTTCCTTCTTTCATCATTGCTACGACGGTTAAAATGAACCCCATGCCTTTTTGGAGCAAATCTCTAATAGTTTAGAAAATATTGCAATGAAGGTTTAAATGGAATCATTGTTCTTCATGTCTTCAAGGTGATAGGTATATGCTATCCCATTTTTGGGGTTATCAAAAAGCCAGACCCACATTTTTAATGCTTTATTTCATTTTCTGCATTAGGATGACACCTTTAGAAGGCCTGCCTCCCAAGTAGCCCACAAGGCCAAGTGAGAGGGAACGACCTAAGTGGCAACAACTAAAGCCAAGTAATCCAAGCCACTATAAATAAATGCGTATGTGATAAAAATCACATGTGACGAGTGATACATGTTGTCACAATGGTGTTATGCCTCCCTCAATGCCTATACGGTACGTTAAAATTTGTAGAGCGTAACCTCTACAGACTGGGAGACCTCCCTCAACGGAGTATAAAACGCTGTTGATTGTGACCACTCGAACAAAACCCTTTCTAAACACCTTAGAAATTAGAAGGCCAACTAAATCAGTAACCAGACACTTGGATTATCACAGTGCAAGGGTGGGGAAGAATTTTCCCCCAAGACACTCACCATATATCTCCCAGGATAACAGGCCAATTGAGGAGCAATCTTATTTGGTCTAATTTCCGGAAAAAAAAAGGCAAAAAAATGGGCGTACCCTAGGGTGTGACAGGGTTGTTTGAGCTGACAGAGTATCAAGATGTGGGTTGTGGTAATACTTGTGACCTTTTGATCATTAGGAGAGTCTGCTTGATGTGCTATTGAATTGCCAAAATACTATCGAAAACAAAATGGGGTCTTGAAAAAGATCTCAACATTCATGGGTATTTGAAAAAAATCCTTCAAACAAGTATTCTCTTTGTTTAAGATTGTTTTTTGTGCTTACTAGTGTGTCTTTGTAAATACCAAAGTTCAACAAGATCAAACACCCTCAACAAGGTCAAGTTTCAACATCAAAATCAACATTAGATCAACATCAAACTTTTGCAAAATTCTAGAAATGGAGAAAACATCTTACATGTTGTGATCCTAGGTCCAAACCAATCAAGCAAACATCATGGATTGGCATTATTCATTTCGTAGGGAAGGTGAAGAATTCATCCCTTCCATTCCTATTCCAACACCATCCATAGAAACCTTAGCTCAACAAATCAATACTTTGCAACAACAAATGAGAGACATGACTAGTCCTAGCAGCCATAGGGACTGGTTAGAAAATATGATGAGGGAGGTGATAACCACGAGGGAATCATAACCAGGCCAACCTTCTTCTTCTTGTGAGACCATTCAAACATGCCAACCTTCATTCTTCAATAAAATCATTCCTACCTCAGTTCAACCAACATTAGAGTCATGTCAACCTTCTTTCAACCCAACATATCTATCATACCTATCATATCAACCCAACATTCAAATTACCTCTTTCAACCAAAATAAAACCCCCTTCAACCAAAACCAAACCTTTTTCAACCAAAATCAAAACTCTTTCAACCCAAATCAAACCTCTTTCAGCCAAAATCAAACCCCTTTCAACCAAAGTCCAAATCAAAATTCATACCAACCCAACATTCAAACCTTTGTCAGTCAAAATCAAACCCCTTTCAACCAAAGTCCAAATCAAAATTCACACCAACCCAACATTCAAACCTCTTTCAACCAAAATCAAACCCCTTTCAACCAAAGTCCAAATTAAAATTCACACCAACCCAGCATCCAAACCTCTTTCAACCAAAATCAAACCTCTTTCAACCAAAAGCAAACCACTTTCACCCAAATTCCAAATCAAAATGCATTCAACCAAAATCAAACCTCTTTCACCCAAAATCATACTCCTTTCAACCAAATTCCAAATCAACCATATCTATCCACCATTTCATCATCCCTTGAAGTTACACAAGAGAAATCCACACCATCTCTATCCAATAATACAAACTCCCAAGGGCTATCTATAACACAAATCCAATCTAATTCAAGTCATGATTTAGAGGATCTCATTCAAAATCCTTCCTCGTCATGCCAAAGTGTTGGAACCTTCCAAAAATCTCCCATGCAACTCCTTCCCCGTGTCAAGATGACAATCCAAAACCAGAAGAAATCAATTATGAAACAAATCAGAATCAAGAATAAACCCTTCCATCCTACCTAAATTTTGATCAAGATCCCACCTATCAAGAATCCTATGATGATCCCCTCATTCTTTTCTATTCCACTCATAATGATACCCTTTCATATCAAGAACAAAGTATCCTTCCAAGTCTAATCCAACATCCACCTCCTAAGCAAGATCAAGACATCCCTTCCATCCTTCCTAATAATCTCTTTTCAAGTCAAGATCCCTCCATCCCCTCATCTCCATGTCATAATCCTCCATGTTCCTCACAAGATTCCCTCTCAAATGAGTCCACCATTTCTCCTAGTCTCCCTCATGATCCTAATGCCTCTACACAAGTTGTTCATGAACCCCTTATCAATGAAATCACTAATCTAGATCATACTACACAGGACAACTTGTCAATGATTGTATGTGTGTCATCATCAAATGCCAATGTAGTGACAAAAACATAACACTTGCTCATGTCACAACTTCGGAACCAAAATATATTTACCTCATATACCCACACTTGATAGACTAGGGGCAAGAAGATCTCTAGCCACATAGGATTCCAAGGGTCTTTGATGGTTATAAGAGTAAGAATGAATTCAAATGCACACACATTGGCAAAAGAAGGTCAAAGTTACAAGAATTGATGGAGAAGTTTTCCACGCCTCCATTCATAAATCTTGGCTACACAATGTGTTAGATTGGATTATCTAAAGCCTTTTGAGAATGGATTGAACTCCTATCTCTGAAACGTTTCACACCTTGAATTCAATCAGTGCATTTCAGAATGAAGAACGCACACAATCATCTTTGTTCGAATAGTAACTTCATTTTCATCATACATTTTGCATTGGCATAACTCATATCGAAAATTCATTGTCTCCATGTGCATTGTCTAGATCATCATATCATACAGGTTGGCATACTTGGGGGCATAACTAAATTTTTTTTTTAAAAATCGTAAAAAGACATGAAAATCTTAAAAATCATAACATCCAAAATCCAAAAAATCAATCAAAAACATCAAAAAATTCAAAAATCAACCAAAAACATTCATATACGATCATGAACAAATCAACCAAAAACATTCAAATATGATCTTGAAAAAAGCACAAAAACATTGAGAAAATACCAAAAACCCTAAACATCAAAAAACTCTTCGAAAACAAACTAGAAATCGAAAAACATAAAAAATACAAAAAAACATTGAAAAATCAAGCCCAAAAAATGGAAATCCGCAATTGATGTTAAAATCCCACGCAATTGCTATTAAAATCTCTCACAATTGTTAAAATCCACCGCAATTGCCAGAAAGGGGCAAAAACATCAAAAAGTCAACAAAAAAAATACAAAAACATTAAAAAATCAATTGAAAACTTGCAATAACATGTCTCGCAAGAATCAAATATCCTAGTAGATATCAAACAAACACTTTGCACGAAGTTAAACAAAGGATACAACTATCTTGTCAAAATGTCTGCAATCAAGCCGATCAACTGTCTAATCTATCAAATCACTTTCGAACTATCAACGTGATCACCATCTTGTCTTAAATAGAATCGGTACACTCGAAACCAGACAGGTCAGTCTTAAACGGGGTCCAAAACTTCTGAAACCAGACATTATCAAAATCACATCAAACATATCAAAGCAAAGACACAGTCAGTCCAACTGCTGAGTTTTGTCTATTTTGGTTGACTCTTTTTATCAAATTGGTGAAGATCATTGCTTTTAGCTACTCAAGGATGTCCAAAAAGTGACTAGAGGAGCCGTGAGGGGCATGATCCTTTTTCTTTATTCGTGGTTTGTGGTTTGGACCAATGAAGTTCTAGGGTAATTGCTCTAGTGGGTGTCTGTGATAGGAGCATTCAGACTGTGAATGCCACACATACCTCGACCCCTGGCACTATTCCTAGAATGGAGGGTTCACTCCTTGTTTGCTACGTGTTTGTTTCTTTACAATGAGATATCTATGCATCTTGGTTCCTTATACCCTGATGTACAAAGCTTCATTGTTACATAATAAGGCTCAATGATGAAAATGTATTACACTATGAATAAAGACAAGAAGACTATTCACCATCAATCAAATCATCATCATATCATTTCAATTTATACCAATTGTTTTTTATCTCATCATGTTGATTGTCTCTTCGAATCATTCTCTCATCAAGAATCTTTTCTTGAATCAACCTTTTCAATTCATTCTTTCATCTAACATGATTTCTCTCATCACTTAATTTTCCTCATATCAACATTTCTATCTATCAATCAATTATTCCTCACCTTCATCATATTTTATCATTCATCCAATTTTTATCTATCTTCGTCTTATACATGATGTACCCTTCCTAAAACCAAACGTTTTTGATCTATCATTTGTCTTATACAGGATTAGACCTTCCTGAAACCAGATATATCAGTTTTATACATGATGTATCCTTCCTGAAACCAGACATTTTGATCATTTTTGTCTTATACAGGATGTGTCCTTCCCGAAACTAGACTTTATCTTTATCCTATCAATCCCATCAATCTTATCATTCAATCAATCTACAAATCATTCTAACTATTTCTTTCCTCTAATCAAACTCATTCGTGTCACCAAGTTAACCATTCTTTCATCTCTCATCTAACATTCTTCTTCTTTCGAGAGATCATTCATGCCTTCAATGCACAAACAATCTCTCGAGGGGGCATTATACCCTAGTGTCACCGAGGCATATTGGGGCATAATTTTTTTATTTTCTTTGAAACAACATCATTTCGACATTGTCTCAAAGAGGGGCAAATATAGACACCTAAAAATGTCTCATCGATCATACACTAATTATTCATCTATTTAATTAAGCAATTCTTTAATTATTTGATTAAATTAAATATTTCTTTTGATCGGAACATTTAACATTTCTTATTATAAAATTTCTATCATTTCATCATTTAATCAATTAACCCTATCTCAATTTTTTTTTTTGATCGGTAATTTTTGTGTTATATTGATTTCCAAAAAAAGAGCTACAATAATCCGAGGCCATACAGATTTCAACATCGGCCCAAAAAACTAACAGTCCTAGCCTACTATGGAGAGCGTTCAAGCTAAAACGGAAATAAAACTAGTACTGTGCATTTCTGCACTAAATATTATAGTCATCCATAAAATATTGTTTGTTTTTTTTTAACCAGCAAATAACAGAAAGCAAAACAAATTTTTAGCACCGTAGCCACTCAGTCGGTATCGTTTTGGTTCGTCTGCTTCTCCTCCTCATCTATAATGTCTGCTAGAGCTTTTCCTTTGGCTGCTTCGGTCTTCATCTTCGGGATGCAATCCAAATTCCCAAAATCTGGGTCTCCTTCTAAACTTGCTAAAAACTGGACTGCCCGCCCTTCCTCAAACCGGTCTCGCAGTTCTCTCCCCACCTCCATGCCCACCACCACCTTGAGGGCTTTCAGTACCTCATTTGTTCTTATTAGTTTGACGCTGAGCTTCATGGCTTCCCAACCTATGCAAGCTCGCTCTCTGCATTGCTCCTTTATTCGATTCTCCGACCCTCGAATAAAGGGTAATATCTCCTCCTCGACATCTCCTTCCCGAATGTGGATTCCAGTCTGAGGGATCACCCACTCCAAAATGGAGTCAAGGTTGATCAAATAGTCCCCGTCAATCAACTTTGTCATTGTGAGCATAATTTTTTCCACCTCTGGTTCAAATTCGCATGCCCAGGCCATAATCAAGGAATAAACCTCCATATTCATCCTATACCTGAAGTGAATGTGCACCAACTCCTCCCCTAGCATTAGATGCACTGCACTCCATAGTTTCTCTTCCTTATATTTGAAGAGTCCTTGCATTCTTTTATCTGACACCATTCCTAGAAAAGGAACCAATTTCTTCTCAGTTCTTAGAGTAAAATTTGCCTCCATTGAACCTGCTCATAAACTGTTAACTCCAAACACTACACTAAAAAAGACATAAAAACTCTCATTAACCCAATTCTTTGATGATACATTGCTCATAAACCAAATTAGTAATTCCTCCGCCATTTTTTGCAATGGGTCATAAATGCATAATCAATGATATAAACGGAAAAAGATTTCATGACAGATTTGTTGTCCTCTGCCATTGTCTCGAACAGATACTCTACGCTCGGTAACTGGCTCATTAATTGCAGTGCCTTTGAAAGGGCGTACTTGTCCTTATGGGTTGTCTTGCATGCTTATTGATTTTTTCATGCTTCTAGGGCTGCATTAATTCCACTTCCACACTCTGCCATCTCCCTTCCACCACTTGGCCATTTGTCTTGTCATGTCACATCCGATGTTGAAGAGGAGGTTCGCCACTGCATTGGCACCTCGCCTGACATGGGAGACTTGAAACTCCTCAAAGGAGTTGAGTTTTTCTCGAATGATCTCCACCCAATGGGATAATTTCCATGACGGGGTGTTACCCTTCGCTATTACGTTGATAATCACTTGGGAGTCTCCTTCCAGGTGCAACTTTGGGATTTTCATGTTTATGGCCAATTCAGTGGCCATTAGTGCCGCCTATGCCTCTGCTTCGTTATTTGTTCCATCCTGCAATCATCTTGCACCCTTGAAAAGGATGACCCCTTTATCGTTTCTTGAGACTACTCCCACTCTTGAGGTTCCCGGGTTTCCCCTAGATGCCCCATCAAAGTTTATTTTTATCCACTCCTTAGTTGGCGGTTCCCATTTAACCTCTTTTTTTTCTAAAGGAGGGTTAACCCTCAAAGACCCATTAATGGGTTGACCCTATCTCAATTATTAATTAAATATAAATTATTTAATTAATTGTGACATTTTCGTAAGTTAAATAATCTTTATTATTTAATTAATTCAATATCCTATGATTAAATAATTTCATTTAAATTATTTAATTAATTAATTTAATTCTTCCAATCCCCAAATTCTAATTCCAATTAATTCCGTTTAATTTCATGTCATTTCCCCCAATTTTGAATTTCACTTAATTCCAATTAATTTCATTTATTCCAAATTAACATTTCCTCAAATCCGAATTTTAGTTAATTTCATGTTCATTTCAACATTCGAAAGTCCAAATTCAAATCCAAATTGAAAATGAAAATCAAATTCAATTCAAAATCCTACAACACGTGCTAAAATTAGAATTGATTGATCAAATCAATTATCTAATTAGTTAACTCGGTTAACTGATCAATCACCCTTTTTAACTCTCAATCACCTTTTTTGATTGATCAATTAATCCACTTATCTCTCCAATCAATTCAGTCAATTGATTCATCAACACAGTCAACTAGCTAGTCTATTCAGTCTACTGGTTAATCAATTTAATTGACTCCTTAATCAATTTTGTTAACAGATCAATCTAATGAGTTAACATATCAATCAATTTCAGTTGTCTATCAATCAGCACTTGAGTTCATATTCTCACCTCCTTTGTGTTGAAAATCTATAAATTCAACCTCATTTTCTCTTTTCAAGCTAGAATCACATAATCAAATATCACAAAATCTAGAATCATAGTCCTCAAAGTTATTGTCCATCTTATGCAAGAAATCAGTGCAATACCCGAGAGCCACCTACACCAACAATAATGGAGAAGAACAATGGAAGCACAAGTGGAGAATAGGGAGTTTTAATTTATTTTAATCTTTCTATTTCTATCATTTATTTCTTTGTATTGTGTTTAAAATTAATTTAATTAGTTAAGGATTTTGTGATTCGTCCTTTTAGTCTAATTAGTTTAGATTTGATGATTTCAAACATGAGAACAAAAGCCATCCCCTCAAATATCCACCCAGGAAAAATAAATAGATTCTTGGATGTGTTAGAAAGGTAGCTGGATTTGTTTTATAATAAATCTTGGCTAAGTTTTGTTCCAAATTACATGGATCTTGATTTAAAAAAATCAGGGAAAAATGGGGAGTTGAAGTGAAGAAAAGAAAATAGATTAGCTAGTTATGAAAATGCAAATTGAGGGTTGACAGGAAGTTACAGATAGTTTGACTCTATGTTCCCATTTTAAAACTCATAGGTTAATTTCAACTTGTTAAATTTTAAATTTTAATATTTTATCTTTCGAAAATCTTAATTCAAATTTAATTTAATATAATTTTATAATGTTTATTTATTTATAAACTTTTCAAACATTTATATTTGGTTTTAATACTTAATGTAATTATTCTATTTAATTATTATTTATTAGTGTGTGTGTATAGGTTCACATGCTATGAGTTACTACCGACAAACTAGAAAACTCCTCCTCAGTCATATTTCCATTTTCAACGATTCACCCCCTAATCACCCCACACTCGACAAAACGTTAGATCATCATATAAAAATTCACTAACATCATCTCATAATTAAAATGTCATCAATAATATCAAATATCATGATAGTTAACATCACATAAAATAATGTTGCTAATGGCATTAAATAACATAATGTCAAGCACATTTATTAGCATTGCAGTATAAAATGTTATCACGAATCAATGTCTAGCAGAATAATATAAAGTGAAATTTACTAGTCTAAATTTTTCGTGAAAAAAATAATAATTAGATATAAATTTTAGGGACATGTCTTAGAGATTATCACTAACATGTAAATTAGATAAATTCTAATAGCATAATTGTACATCCAAATCAACCATATATGCATGCATAAGTCCATCCATGAGCAACAATAAATAGGCAAATATAAAACAACAAATTAAGAGAGGTTTTCCAAAATCATTCATGTCATTTTTGGCCCAAATTCTAATGTTTGGGTTGGTCATCACCCAAATAGTTTTCATATTCTATCATGTAGATTCTATAATATGTAACTCCTCAAATTGGGTGTCCTATTTTGACATATCGAAATATATTCAATGATTTTTTGTGACTTATCATAATGTTGGTCAAGATTCCAATATATCTCTTCTATAATCATGCTCTAACACAACTTAAGAATATATCATAAGTAATTCCCACCTTATGCTATCATAATGATATTAGATACTCTCACAATCTCTTACACACTTCCCAAAGTATTTGACACGTTAAATAATTCTAACGTAGTGTGGGATGCCCTATTTCTCATATGAGGTCAAAATAATCAATAAATTATATACACATTAAGATGTAAGGTTGAGATTGGTCTTTTAATGGGGCCTACCAAAGTTAATCTGGATTTGAAGAGCGCAAAGGAGGTTGAATGGAAAAGGCCCAAGGAGGGGTGGATCAAGGTGAATTTTGACAGGGCTGCAAAAGGTAATTTGGGTCCCTTGAGGGCAAGATATGTGGCAAGGGACTAGAATGGAAATACTTTGGCACTAGGGGCTATGAAGTTGGCATAGGGTACAAACAATGAAGTTGAAGCCCATGCCCCTCTTTTGACGATCAAAATGGTAGGTCGATTAGCAGTTTCAAACCTCCATCTTGAAGGTGACTCTCAAATTGTGGTGAATGCCATCATATAAGGTTAATCAATATCTTGGAAAATAAATAAATATATTAAATTAATTAAAAAAAAATAGCTAAATTCAAAAAAATTATTGTTTCCCACACCTTGAGAGGGGGGAATGATGTGGCAAACAAGTTGTCCAATGTGGCAATGGCCTTAATTGTGAATCAGACAGGGGAGATATGGGAGGATCTCCAAGGTGTTTGTTTGATGAGTAATAAATGATAATGTGGGATGACCGATGGAAAATAAAGTATGTATGCCACCAAAGTTTGATGGTAATTATGGTAGGTGATGGATTTTTTGTGAGATGTCAGGCATTATTATTTAAGGCCATATTGACATTCCTTTCTATCTACAAAAATCTTGGAGTAAGTTGGTGTGAGGAGGGAGACAAGTGGCGAAGTAAGTTGCTGCAAGGAGGGAGACGAGTGGGGATGGCTTTCTGCAGGATGGAAACAAACTTTTCACTAGCGACATCCAAACAACAACTGACATTCATGGGCCAAGTGTCTGAGAAGCGAATGTGGAGCATTTTTAAGTTTGAGGAGCCCATTTTCTTTCAGATCATGGACATCCTCCTGGGTGAAGAGTTTATGAGGGTTGATCATCGCTACCACACTAATGCAGACATTGTGTCCATGGTTATGGTATGAGGACTTGAATTGGGCAACAAAGCAAAGGTCTTTTAGGTATTAGAGAAGTGTGTCATGGAGGAGGGGCTATATGGGATGCACGGTTTGTTGGCAATTTCAACCCTTGGAGTTGGTTTTTCAACAAAGAATGGGGAGTGGGTGCAAATTGGGGTCTTGGCACCTCCTATGTGTTTGTTCATTAGGTGGAGTGCCACCTCTGACAAAGATGAAAGACGAGTTAAGGCTCTAATTGGATGGGATGCTTTGTCTGATTTTCTGAAGGAGAAAGACATGGAGGAGAACTTGGGCTCAGGTGGGGTGGAGCGAACCAACAAGAAATGTCTACAATTTTCCTTGGAGGATCATTAGGTGACCAGACCCCTAAAGTTAGGAAGGTAGAAGCAGTGAGCCTATTTTGGTTTCAATTTTGTTAAAAAAAATATTTTGTATGTGTAAAAATGGTCTATATATTTTGTTTACAGAATTTGTAGTTAGACTTCACTGCTATGGCCAAATTTTGTATAGGGTTTAGGATTATGGCTCGATGATGTATATCTTGTCTAGTTTGTGTAATGTTGGATGTTTTTAGGGCTTATCGAGTGTATGGTTGGAGCTAATGGGTTGCTTCATGATAGACTGGTTTTATATTTTGATGTACCTTCTAGTTATGCTATTAATAAAATTATTATCTATTACCGTGTTGGGACCTCAAAAGTTTTGCCAAATTTTGAGGGCCCAAATTCATAATTTCGATTATGACATCCAGATGTACCCTACAAAATCCTCCTAGGTTTCCCACTTTGAGAACTATATTCTTGCACTAGTTGATCATCAGGCCAAAATCAATAGTTTTCCATGATTCTCTGCATTTTTATTAAGCCTCGTGTCAATTGACATAATCCCATTTGATGAGTTTTCAAGGTCAATATTTTATCCTAGAAGGATATTGCCAAGACTTCACAGTGATTACATTGAAAATAAACTCCAAAAATCATATCGGCATAGCAATCAAAGCTGACAGGATGATAATCATGGTCTTGTCAACCACCAAGGTCATGCCAAAAAAGGGATTTTCGGTGAGACATCTCCTATGTCTCACTGAAACTTGAACTTTAGTGTAACACTAGGGGTCTGTTAAGGTTGAAGAGGGTCTTGTTGAAGGTTCATGTCACACCGAAATCAATGAATGATGAACAAAAGAAAGAGAGGCCCCACTTGAACAAATCACGACCCAGGTGGACCAATAAACATTCACCTCATGGGAATTTGCTGAAACATGGATGAGGTGGGCCCGATGCACTTTCCTCCCATATGTAGTATTGTGTGATTGCTTTGCATGGGATCAACAACCTGGATTAACTCACGATTGCACAACTAGTTGAACCTGCCTATAGAAGCTAATGTCACAACTCCATAGCGACTGTGGCATGTGGGTCCCGTAGGAGATAACGACAAATGCACGAACCAATGAGAGTATGGACACATGGTGAGATGAGCCACATAATAAGGGTGTCCAATCAACACAGGGTTTTTGGTGTGACTTAGGGTTTTGTTAAGTCTATCTAAGCGATGAGCCGAAGTTGTTGTTTCTTGTCGATAAGCCATAACATAAAGTGGGGACCATGATCGACCCACGTTGACATGCTGAGTTGAAAGTTGATTGGTTAGTCCATGTGGATCTTATGTGGCACATGGGCCCCAATATTCAAATATGAAATACCAACGACTATCTCCCGCCATCCCACATGCTCTTTGATACACACAGGAAACAGTTGCAGGGTAAGATGGAACAAAGGGATGATGTTATTCCCTAACACCCCATAGGTCATAAAGGAGAATAGGGAGAGACTCGCAAGTCTGAGTGGGAAAATGAATGTGCAAGGAAATCAAATCTAAGGCATAAAAAGTATAAAAAAGATAAAGTCAGTTGTTGCAAACATAAAGAGCAAAATCATAATCAGTAGAATAATAATGTATTGAAATCAAATATTTTGCAAATAAGATCAAACAGAAGGAAAGGGACAACTATCAGCTATAGAAGGGATATATTTTGTAGATTAGATTTTCAGCAGGTTGAAGGAGCAAAGTATCAACATAGAACCAAATTTAGGGCTTCTGTATCTATCTTCTTTCTTTATATTCAAGAGGTTTGTAGGATTCTCACACTTTCCAATCTGATAAGGCAGCTTGAGCAAGGAAAAAGATCATTCTAGATCATTTCCAATCTCTACCACTTGTAGAGCAATAGAGAGGGATGTCTATCTATGTCAGGAAGCCCAAAAAGTTGTTTGTATTTTCCTGTTAGTCAGTTTCTTATTGTAAAAGGCTTGAAGCTTGTGCATCCTTATTTTTCTATAAGAGGATAATCAAGGCCTTATTCTAGATCTTCTTCCTCCTTGAGACAAAATAGATAATACATTTAGTTATCAAAGAAGCCTGTATGTTTATCTTTCACCAAGGGTGAATAATATGCAACAATGTCATAAGTTCTGCAATGCATTGTTGTGATTCAATTATATGTCCTACCTGCAGTAAATTTTGCAAAGCATAATGTGCACATATTTTGCAGATATAAAACATCATGAAATCCAATCCAATGATTTCTAAGTTGTTTCTCTTTACTTGTTATTCATAATATTATGTGAATCAATAAAATCAAGGGTTTTTTTTTTCACATGTCTTCATTGTGTTGATGAGTTTGGGTAATTTTCAGCTTCTTCTAAAGTAGAAGATTAAATCCGTTGATTTTATTCAAAGGGGTTCTATGTAGAAAGCAAGAATTGAGATGCAATTATGAAATTCATTTTATGTTGTGACTTATATAAGGTATCAATCGTACAAGGCAAAGGATGGTGCAAAATATGCATATTTTGTATTGTAATAATGGTTCATCTAGCATCTAGCCCAATGGACAAGGCACTGATCATGATATTGTGTTGTTAACTATGGTAAGGAAAAGTTTTATCAAACAATACAATAATCATTTTTATTTTTGTTCATTTTCTACTTTCAAGCATATAGGATAATTAGTTCTCATTGTGATTAGAATTGTATAATGATGAAGGCCGCATCCTATAAGTTTTAAAGATCACTGACCCATATAGTAGTCTAAGAACATATCTATTGTAGCATCACATAAACCTAAAGGTATCAATAATGCTACTATAAGAGATACCCACCTTGGTTTAACAGAGCCTAAAGTGTAGAGAGGGTGACTAGATCCTTATCCCTAGTCATTACTCTGTCAGTTGGCCCACTGATCCAAGGCCTTGAAGATTGAGATTGGCCTCTCATAGAGAAACTCTAGAGTAATCGGCTGAAAACACCAACATACCGATAAAAAAAAAGATGTAAGGTTGATACACCTTTACCAACATATTTAAATACATCCAAAGCATTCATTTTAATCAAGTAAAATCAAAGAACCGTTTGAAACCCTTTCACTATGGAGAATCAAAGGGGCAATCAATGGTGACACACTTAGATTTGGTACACTAAAGAGAGTAATGAAGTCACACACATTATTCTAGGGTCCTTACCTACTATTGTTTATCTTTGATAAGAATTTCCAAGGTTTGACCTAGGATAGCTTGTCTCCTTGAAAAAAAAAATCCCTTCCAAGGTATTTAAACATCTCTAGCCCTTAGATTAGAAGGACTAGAGTATATACATACCTACTAGGCAAACAAAAAAAACATAAATGTGCATTGTACAAGATTATATTTAGAGAAATAAGATCAATCTATGATCATAAATTTAATCCAAATGATTAGACTCAACCCCTAACAAAGTAGAGGGTGAACACAAAGTTTGACATTCACTTGAAAAAGATTCTATTTTTTAAGTTGATATAGATCATGCTATAGTATCTTCATTATTGACATACACTCTTTCATCATAAAACTAAGTACCTTGTCCTCCATAGTTGTTTGTAGCTTAACATTTCAATTGGTTGAAACTATTTAGTCCTAGCTAAAACTAGTAGTTATTCTAGGTTACTGTGCTTGTGTGTATCCATTTTATTGGATTAGCCTTGACTGATCTTAGGGAAATATTTTGGTGAACCCAACAAATATTACATGACCTAGATTTATTTTGTAGGGATTTTTACTACCATTTAAGGTTTTTAGGTCTCATTTGTTTGATTTTACAACTGTTTTTTTGTTCCATAATGTTAAATTTTGTTAATAAAGAAAGGAAAGTACATCTTCAAAAGGATACCATTTGTCAAAAACCATGAAAAACTGCCTACCCAAAATGCTAACACAATCAACCATCCCACATAAGTTCAAAATACAGTCCCATCCAAAAAATACTGTATCGATTAACAAAAAATAGTAAATCGATACCAAGACAAAAAACCACATAATCTAAAATAGTAATGGGAATCAAATCCTAATCCAAATACGCAACCAAAACAAATTACAAGCTACTCGGGAGGATTGCCAATGCCTATTTTTTGTCCGCCACCTGCACCTTCCTGCGCCTTGTCCTCGGAAGAAGCCTCCGACCACCCACCTCCACGTCCCCTGCTTTCTCTCGAGCCTATCTAATTACTTCCTATAGTTCCATAATTTGAGCAAACATTTTGAGTGCCTCACACCCTCTCCTTCTAGTCTCCCTGAAACTAGTTTTCACCACTTCCCATTGTCTAAGAAAGGGGATGTATCTGCCCCTTAGTTCTTGGTGAAGCGCACAAATTTCCTCCGAGATGTCAAAGCCTTGCCCTGGAACGACCCAATCCAACAAAGATTCCAGGTTATCAAGGTAATCCACTGGCACAATTTCCTTCATCACCATCCTGACGTTAGCACATAAGGAGTCTAACTCGAGCCCCCATCCCAAGATAAGAGAATAAACATCCGCTCTAGTGCGGTAGTGGTTCCCAATTACCTCCAATTCCTCCCCCAAAACCAGTTGCACATTGTGAATTAATAGTGGATCTTTGGACCGAAACGTATTCCTCAATCTTCTATCTAAAACCGGCCCCAAGAAAGCAGTCAGGCATTTGGTTGTTTTGAGTGTGAAATTTGCCTCCATTGCTTCTCTGAACTACCAACAATCACTGTCATTGCAAAGCTCTATCTCAGACCAAAAACTTCCGATATACGCTATAACAGAATTTTTTTTTCCATACTCCTCATAAATGAAATCCCCACATCCTCTGCCGCCATTGTAGAAAAACTCGACATTAATTTCCCACCACCTTCAAGCGAGCTCAAGTCCTCGGGTAGAGAAGTAGGTGTCCTTTCCTCCCACATCATATTAACTGACATGTTATACAATCTGATTAAGCATGCCATTATACTATGTCATCATTACCTCCCTACCATCACGTCACCCAATAATCTAACATGCACGCCACATTGGATAAAGCATCCACCATCGCATTTTCCCCTCCTCTAATGTGAGAAATTCGAAAACCCTAGAAAATATTAAGTTTTGATCGAATAATAGAAATAAATTTATTCAATCTTCATCTCATCAAGGAACCTTTCACAATTGCATCTATCAACATTTTTGAATCTCCTTCTAGATGTACTCTCGGAGTTCTCATGTTCTCAGCCAATTCATCCGCTAATAAAGCAACATGCACCTCTGCTTCATTATTAGTCCCATCTTACAGCCTCTACGCCCCTTTGAAAAGGATCTTCCCTTCCTCATCATAGGCCACACAACCCGCACCTAAGATGCCTAGATTCCCTCTCGATGCCCCATCAAAATTGATTTTGATCCATCCCTGCTTTGGTCTGGTCCATTTCTCCATCTCCTTATTATCCCCTGAATTCAACGTTTGAACCCTTGAGAACCCATGAGCGGGTCATTTTACATCTTATTTTAGATATGATATCCACTTTTTATTCTTGTGCTTTACCAATATATCTTTATTTTAGGGTTGTGTATGCTTATTTATATTTCTTAATGTGTGCAAAAATATTGTGTTTAATCCATTAATAAGCATATAAAATACACATACTCAAATGAAACATAATAAAACAATCAAAATACTCCCCAATGTCATCTTATCGCTCCCTAGTCTTGAGGACTTTGTTGGTTCAATTTGATGGCTCTCAGATGCATGATTTCAAAAAAGTGACAACTCAAGAGATGGGAATTGTTATGCAATTTATGATCTACAATCTAATGCAATATCCATTTTTATACAAATCTACATTATGATTAAGATACCATGAAAGCCATTAAATGATGCTAATGCTACTCTATGATGCTATGATTGCTGGAAATGATTGAAAATATTGATAGAATGATAACAATGATAAGATGCTAAGGGTTCCTCTCATAGCCAAAAGAGGGGGTATTTATAAGATTTCCATGACCAGAGGTGAGGAAGCAGGAATCAACGGTTGCAGATTCAGTCTGCAGAATTCGATGGTCAAGATCGAGGAAGTTAGAAAGAAGTTGAGGAGATGGACACTTGTCATTCCTAAGGAGACAAGTGGAAAAGAGTCTCCAACCATATGCCAACAAAGAGGCAAGTGGCATGGAGATGAGAGACATGTGGCATAGGTTCCACGTGTCTCCAAGAGAGGGTAGACACTCAAAAGATGGTTAGGATAAGAGGTTGGAGGGGATAAGATTTGTTAAACCCTTAGTTGGATTTGGTGGGTTAGGTTAGCATGAGGTTAGACTAGGTGATTAGGAGTAGGAGCCATGTGCTCAAATTCAAATTTTAATTTCCAATTTAATGAGGGGGAATTAAATACACAAACTAATTAATTTGCATATTTAATTGGAAAATGGAAGAAGATGATTAAAGTGAGAAGAATAGGAATTAATGAACCATATAAATAAATTATTGAATTTATTTATATAGTAGAGGAATAAAGATCATTAATTAAATATTTTTTCGTATTTAATTAATTCAATTCTCTAGACCGATTTTTAATGTATACATTTTGCTCCTCTTTGAATCAATTTATTTTTTGATTTTTTAGTTTTTTCACAAATTTTGAATTTTTAATGATTTTTGGATTTTTAGAGATTTTAAATTTTTTTCGATTAATCTCCCGATAAAGAAAATTTTCGATCATTGCCCCAGCTTCGCAAGTTTAACTGAATTCATAAAATTGATTGATGTGATTTGATGAGACAAATTGGTGTTTTTATGTGAGAGTGATGAAATTTTGGATTTGGATTCTCCTGTTTGAATAGATTGATGGTCAATTTCGATTATCGTGATGATAATAGGTCGATAGAATAGATAAAAATGATCTCATGATAAATGAGAGTTGACGATGAAAGCTCAACAAGATTGATTGAATCTCCCATGAGCTGATTAGGTTGATCGATTGATAATCAAAACTGATATATTGATTGGATGTGATTACAAGAGAACCTTGTTGTTCTTCAATCTTAGGAGAGATTCCTAAAGACTTGGCAGTTGATCTTGTGCTTGACACAGACATAGCTTAATTTGATTGATAGAGGTAGACTGTCCTGGTTGATCGATGTCCCCTAGTATACAATTAATTGGGGTTTGTTGACAGCTTCAACAAAGAGGTGATATAGCGAGAGTTTAGCGCATCGCCCCTCTTGATATAATGAGATATCATGCATTTTGATTATACTATACACACCTTGATGAGATGCAAATGATTCCTGCAATTTATTTTGTGATGTATCTCCAATATTTTTGTGATATCATTATACATTAGATATGGATTCTTTTTTATTTATATGAGATGCAACTTACCTGATTGCCCTACTTGCGTGTGATGTAGTTTTACATTATGGATGCATTTATTTATATGGCTATGCATTTACTTTCTATATGATGGATGACATGATGGATGTATGATTTTATGATATGCAATGTATATGATGGATCTACTGATGTTGAGCGATGTATATGATTATGCAATGAATGCGTATTTACTATGATGATGTGATATTTACATGATGTAAACCTATATGATTATGTGATGAATATGAGTTTTATTCATGGTTGGATTCAATGCATGACAAATCCTATTTGAGATGTTTATACTCTTTAAAATGAATGATTCCATAATTCTATTGTGCAATAATGATGCAATGATTCTATATGTGATGAATATGAAATGATGTTATGATTCTATGGTGTAATAATGATTTATGCAATGGTGTTTTATGAATGATTTTATGTACTATGTGATGCATATGCGATGGTATGAGATGCTAACTATATGATATACTTTCTTTTTGTTACTTTTTATGATTTTTCACGTAATGGATGTTGTTTGCCTCACCAATAGGAACAATAACTAGAGCTAAAGTCTCAACCCAAAGATTGGTCATTCACTCTGTGTAATTATTATCTCCATAATTGAAATTAATTTGTTTGTCAACCCAAGGATGTATTACTTGAAATGGGTCTGCACTATATATGCACTAAGTTCCTGCGATAGCTATTTTGCATTACTGTAACAACTAAATCTATTTGAAATAAACAAGCAAGAATCATAACAATTGAATGACTACATGAAAGCTTAGCATTGACAAAAAATTGTAATTAAAGAACTGTTAACTAAGTTCAGAGCTGACAAATAGGAATTACTCTGTCTGCTTTGGCTGCAGGAACAGTCACATGATTTGGTTCCAGTGGCTACAGGAATAGTCAATTGCTAGAACATCTACTGCAGCAAAAAGGAAAACTGAATCTAACAAATGCACAGGAATACTCACCAAGTGGCCCCCCTTGGATGAGTGTATCCAGACTTCAAAGATAATTCTATATACTCATAATAGATTCATTTTTATTCATTGTTTTTCAAAGGTCGACACAACACATGAAATGAAAGAAAATGCTTTTAATTCTAAAAAAACTATGCAACTCTGTTTATAGTCCCCTGTCTCTAATCTTTAAGAAGAGGTGCAGGCTCTTATTTATAAGAAAATTATAACAACTTCCTACTATCTAGGTCATGCCGATGAAATGAGGTGGAAAACATTTATGATAGCAAACAAAAGGAGTTAATCCATAGGAAACGTGGATCTCTGCTAAACTGCAGCCAAGAATATAGCATGGCGGTGTTACAAGATTGATGTTTGCTGAAGACAAACATAAATGAGTTTGGAGTGCCTTGCTATTCCTTTGCCGCTTCTTACGCACACTATTCTCTTTGTTGTTTTGAATATTTAACCGCTCCTTGAATATATCCAACTGCCTTTCTGACGTGACACAATAACCGCTTCTGCAACATCTCATTTATTTCTGCAATTAAAAAGATAGAACATACAAGCACACATATATATATCTATTTTAATTAATCATAACACTTATACATTCACACATGATATCACCTATGATAATTTGCATGGCAACAGGAATAATTGGTCAAAATAAAACTGGATTTAATGGGTTTAGTTATCATCTAGAATACACATAGTCAAACTTTAATACATCATATGACTCAAACACTATCCCGTTATACAAATTAAAACATGGCAAACAATTATCAGTTATAGGAATAAAATAGTTAATATCTTAGCTCATCATGCCCCCCAACTTAGTGTCTTGTTGATCCTCTAGCAAGAGGAAAATTTCTTATCCAGGCATTGACTCGTAAGTCACCAATGGTTCCTTGTCCTGTTCCTCCTGTAGCCAAGTTCCAATAAAACCCCTTCATCTTTTCTAGTCTAGCCCATCTGGCTTCTTCTGTGGCCTCTTCATATGGTTTGTCTGTAACCCTGCATCCCATTAATGGCCACATAAGGATAGGTGGCTGAAATATCAAGGGTAGCCAGTTATTGCTCTTTGCCCTACCTAAGTGGATGTACTTGGGAGCTCTTTGTGTGGCTGCATGAAAATTAGGCAGTGAATGGGGTTCACCTTGCTTTAGGTCTTCTGGGAGATTATTCCAGCGCTAAACCAAAGACTCAACTGCAGTTGTATTTTCATTTTCAACCAAATATTCATATTCTTGGAATGTTTCCTCCCTTATCAGTAAGACCTAGCTCCTGACATCAGGTCTTGTTAACAATTTATGTCAGGTTTCTTTAAACATGCCTCCTTAATTGCTTTACCATAAATAGGGACATCCTTAATAGCTTGAAACAATGGAATTTTAACACATGTGTTTCAACTGATCTATGATATCAAAATTTACTTCCTCTTCCTGTAAAATCTCTTTAGCTTGCAACCTCTGAGGAAATGGGGGTATTTGCTGATTTTGAGGTATTTGGGTTGCTGGGCTATATATTTCCTTTTCCTTTTGTATCTCAGTTATAACTGGAGGGGACGGATTAGGTAAAGTTGTCCCAGATCTAAGGTGAATATCACTTATAAAAAGAGAATAAGTTGGGTATTTATTAGGATCAATTGAATAAACTTGTTGTTGTTTTTATTAAGTAAAAGCAGGTTTTTGAAAGGAACCTGAACCTTTTACAAAGCAGGATATATAGAAAGAGCTAGAAAACACCATGCTTGATCACTTCAAAAACTAAAATAGATCCCAACCAAACAAAAAGGGATCACAACCCATAAAACATAACATTACATTAATAAACCAGCATTCAGAAAGTAGAACGATAACAAAAAGACAGAAAACAAGACAACTGCCAAGACAGAGACAGAGACAGTTATATACTCTTCATGATATCCTCAACATGGACAACCATCAACTTCATGTTGTCCGCCGAAGTTTTTAACTCCTCTAGCTCATGACCTTTGATGTTGCCCTTGATCCTAGTATTGGCTTTGGTCCTCTTCTCATGGCCTTTTTTATTCAGCTATTCCTTGTCAACATCCTTCTTAGTGTTGTTCTCAAATCTATTGATCAGGATGTTCATGTTATCCACCGAAGCTTTGAGGATCTGGAAGTTTTGTTCTGTGATCTTCTTAACAGTGAGTTCCATCTTATCAATTCTACTACCCAGATTGTTCATAGTAGTTTCCATTCCTTTCACCTCCTTGTTTTCTTCCATCTCTTTAACCTTTTTTTCAGTGACAATAATTTTACCCACCATGCTTTCAATGGATTCCACATTATTAATTGCAACTGCCAACTCTTTAACATTTTCCATCAGGGGTTTCTTTCCAACCGTAGCTCTTCTGATAGTCAACATATCTTTCTTCAAGCTACCTATATCCTTCACCATTGTACCAACAGTCTCACAGAAGCCCTTTATAGTCACATTCTCACCAACACAGTCACTAAGCTTACCACTTTTGTCTTCTTGCTCCTTTTTCTGCATACCTTGGGCATTCAAACCCTCAATGTTGTCCGTGACTTGGTTCTCCTCCCCCTCCTTATCCTGTCCCTCATCCTTTTTATTCTCCTCTGCCTCTTTTTCATAATCAATCAGGATTTGGCTGATATCTTTATTGCTTTCCTTGCTGGTCTTCTTCCTCTGCATTTGCTTTCCAGTAACTTTCCCTTTCTTTTTTTTAATAAATTTCCCTTCAAAGGATTCAGCCTCAGAGTCTGAAATATCTGATTCCACCACAATCCTTTTCTTCTTAGCCTTAGTCCTACCTTTTTTTGTTGTCTCCTCCGAATCGCCCTCAGTTTTCGAGTCAAAGTTAAAGCCACTGTCACTCTCCGTGTCCTCATTTCTTGCATATTTGCCTTTTATAGGTTTTTCAATACTCTTCCCTTTAAGCACTTTATAGACAAGAGCCATAAGACCTTGGTGAAGGGCATGGTCACCTTTAGGATCTTTCTGAATCTCCTTGATAGTGTGGTCCATGGATCAGGCTAGGTAATACGACAAGCTCACCTTTTCCCCATGGTGAAAATGGTTGAGAAAAACAAAATGGTGACCATAGGCTCTAGTAAACCTACCATCCAAAGTGATATAAGTGATAGTAGTGAATAAAACAAACCTCCATGGCTTGCATATCCATTTCAGGGAATGATAGGAATTGTTGACTTTTACCATCTTCTTCCTCTCATCATGTGTAACAGGGAATTTGTTTGCAGATTTATCAGAGATGCTACAATCCCTATAAAATTTCATGCCCTTAGTAATCATCCTCGTAGCTTCAACAATAATCTCCTCATCTACAGTCATCATCTGGGACCCGACCAAGATTTTACCATTCTTCCAGTTCTTGATAAAATATTTGGTGACCGCAGGATCTTTCCCACTAAGCCTCTCCATAAACACACTCAAACCCCCCTCCTGAAGGATATCCCACACTTCCCTGTTCTTCCTCCTATCTGAGCAGGAAGTAGGTTCAAACCTTTTTTTATTTCCTCCCATTTTTCCTTCGCTTTCCCTGAATTTCCTTCTCTCATCTCCTAATCTTCTTCTCTGGTTTCTGTGGATGCCTTGAAAAAAAGCCCAGAATCCATGCCAAACAATAATGAAAAGACACTTGAATAAATACTTATTACCTCCGTAATAACCTTGCTTCGAAATAAGAAGAGGGGGCATTTAGAAATTATATTTGATGGCTCCACATAGCCTCGTCTAGATACGGTTCAGATCGAGCAAAGAGTTCATATCACATGTGAGCTCACTCTCTCCATAAGTAGTAATAATATCTTTTGTTTAGCCTGTTAATGGGCTGCTGAGGGCTAATCTTCAGAGTAAGGGCAATTCAACCCCAGAGTGGACTCCACCTGAGAAGGGGTGGACTAAGATTAATTTTGATGGAGCATCGAGGGGCAATCCAGGACCCTCGAGTGTTGGGGTGATTGCTCGAGATGATTGGGGTAACATTCTAGCCATTGCGACCAAGAGATTGGTGGATGGATCGAACAATGTTGCCGAATGTCAAGCTGCGTTGGAAGCAATCCTTATGGCTGGGAAATTGGGAGTCAAGAAACTTCACTTGGAAGGTGATTCTCAGGTTGTGGTGAATGGGATTGCGTGAGGGTGAATGGAAGCGTGGTTTTTAGATAAGCAGGTGCGTAGGATGCAATTTCTGCTGAATGATTTTGAAGATTTTAAAGTAACCCATGTCCTGCGGGAAGCTAATTTGGAAGCTGACAAACTTTCCAATGTGGGAGAAAATGGTTCCTTGGAAAATTTGTTTGGTATGTTTGAGGACTTTAGAGATTGCAGTCTTCTTGAGTAAGATTTGAGTTGATGGCTTTTTGGAAAAGTGAACCCAAGCTCGATTTGTTGTGTCCACTCGCAACCTTGGCTCTGTGGGAATTTAAGTCCCTCGTGGTGTGTGTTCTTCAAATTCGTTGCAAGTGGCCTTGAGGTGTTGGTTGATGATGGAGGTGTGTGGAGTGAGTGATTGGCGATGATGTTGGGAGTAATGCAAAGCGTGTGAAGCTTTCATGACAAGAGATGGAGGCGGCTTTAAAGACCCTTGTGTGTTGATTCCTAGCACTTTGTGGTGAAAGCTTGGTGTTTGATAGAGTGCTCAGGGTTTCTTTATGTGCAGCGGAGAGATAGGATGGAGGCAAATTTTTTGTTGGAGTCGGACGAACAATTGCCTGCCTTTCGTGGGCTGGTCTCGAGGATCAGGCTTTCAAACGTCTTTAGAGTGGATGGAGACGTCTTTTGGAGGGCAGTTAGGCTTCTGTTGGGAGAGGAATTTCTTTCTTAGGATTGGCGACCTAGAACAAATCTAGACATTTCATCTCTGTTTACTGCTTTGGCCTTGTAGGTGGGGAAGTCGAATGAGGAAGTGCAACGGATTACTTCCTTGGTTTTACAACCCAAATGAGCAGGAGGTTTGCAGGATGTGGTGGCCCGTGCTGTCATTGGTGTGGGGCTGAGGATGGAAGAGGGCCCAAGTAAGAGGATTGGAGTGGATGTTGGGGAGCTACAGCCTTTTGTAGTCTAGTCGGCTTCTCGGTCGTTCGCTTCGCAGGTGGAGGACGCAAGAAATGGCTGGGTTGACATCGTGAACTTTGTTCGCCAGTTGGGGCCGATTGAACGTGTTAAAATCCATGGGAAGGTGACTCCCATTCGGTTCGAGGCCCCCCTAGATGAGAATGGGAGGCCTTTGGTTTGACACCAGCTCCCAAGGAAATCAGCGAAGGTGGTGGAGCATGGGTCGTTGTGTGGAGGAAGGCCTGGAACGGTGCTAGGTGGTGAGAGTGAGCCACAGGTGGCTGGTTCTAGAAGGGTATTCCCAATTTCTCAAGAGAGGAAGCTTTGGGATGGTTCCGATGCTAGGTTGGGCTAATTGGGGTTTGTGGTGTGGTCCTTTTTGTATATGTAAGCGACCCCTTTTGTGGCTATGGGTCTTAGTAGGTTGATGCTTGGGTTCTTTTTGTAGTAGGGGCGTGACCCCTTGGTATTGCAGATTGTGAATCTGCTCCTTGGTTGTAATACTTTTCTTTCAAAGCAATATAATACTCTATGTTATCGATCCAAAAAAAAAAAAAAATCTTATGTTTGGCAAGCCAGGCTGGCAACCTAGTATGCGCATGAGTTTGCTTCCCTATACACATGTATAAAACCACACATTTCAAATTCCTCACTAATTTTCTTTGTCGCTTTGATAGCATTGCTTATTATCCAAGAAGGAGGGAACTTCTTATTCAAACAATTGATTATATTTAATGAATCTCCTTCACACCAGACTCTAGTGCATTTGGC
Organism: Cryptomeria japonica; assembly: GCF_030272615.1. NCBI lineage: Eukaryota > Viridiplantae > Streptophyta > Pinopsida > Cupressales > Cupressaceae > Cryptomeria > Cryptomeria japonica. The sequence continues at coordinate 560,645,406 of NC_081411.1, read as the reverse complement.
TTCCTTAGCTAGGACCATCCCATGGTATGTAGCCATAGCCTCAACTACATGATTTGTCCAATTTCCAATCAGTGTACTTTTTATAATTTTGCATCTTCCCCATTCCTCCCTAAGGACCACCCCTCATCCTACTATCCCAGGATTACCCTTTTATGCACCATCAAAGTTTATTTTCATCCATCCATTGGGTGGGCTTACCCATATCACTCCCTCTCTAGGGTCATTCTGAAAGTGTTCACAAACTTTTAGTCTCCACTTCTTGAAGATTTATTGATCATCCTTGTCTTGAGGATCTTCAATACCACCTATTATATTCATATTTTCCACTATATTTCTTTTAATTTTCTCAAACACAATTTGAGCCTTAGACACCTTCTCTGTGAAGACTCTTTCATTTCTCTCTTTCCATATACCCCAACACATATGGGCAGAGCTAATTTCCACAACAAAGTAGTAAATTTGTTCTTTGAAGGATGATACCAAGAATTAAAAACCTCTTGAATTGAATCTGTGAAACTCCAACTGATTTTGAAATGATCTAGACATCTTTCCCTGACCTCAGTGGAAAAAGGGCAGTGAAAGAGCAAGTGGTTGATGGTCTCCTCACTCTGCAAGCAAAGAAAACAAACACTAGGCATACACATACCTCTTTTTCTGAGGTTCTCAATAGTTAGAATTTTATCTTGAAGGGCTGTCCAGGAAAAAATATTAATCTTAGAGGTAAGGCCTTTCACCCAGGCCTTAGCCCAGCAAGGACTCTCCATATTAGAATACTTATGATAGTAAAGAGAAGCCACAATGAATTTACCATTTGTTGTGAGTTTCCAAATTAATTGATCTTCCTCTTCCACCACAACCATGGAGTTCATAGTTTTGTTTAGACTTCCCAAGGTCTCATCCACCTAAGATAAATCCTTCCACTGTCCATCTTGCCAATAATCACCCACCATTGATCCATATCTTTCCTTGCACTGGTTCTGGAATCTACTCCACTCTGGAATTTCAGTCAAAGGGGACTCGAGCAACCAGGAATCTTCCTAGAATTTGATAAGATTCCCTTTCCCCATCTTCCATTTTGCACCTCTGACAATTAAATCTCTTGTTCTAGTGACATTTTTCCAGATATTGGAGCCGATTGGGATATCTTCCACTTTGAGAAAACTTTAAAGTGTGGGACATTGCCTTTTATACTTGTTGTCCTAAATCTGTTTCCATTCTCCCCGGTTTTTATACCCTCTCCAGATCTGCTTTGCCATAAGGTATTCATTCATGTCTCTTATTCTTCTAAGACCCATACCTCCCTTTCGTATTGGCTTACAGACCTTGTCCCATGCAATTAGATTCATTCTCTTCTTCTCCTCAATCCCTGTCCACAAAAAAGTTCTTTGGATCTTTTCAATAGCCTCCACATACTTGGCAGGAATTATGAAAAGGCTCATAGCATAAAGAGGGATACTTTGAAGAGTTGATTTCAATAATTGAACCTTACTAGCTTGGCTAAGAAGAGAGACCTTCCAGCCAGCTAGCTTCTTATGGAATTTATCCACCAAAGTTCCCCAAAAAGTATCAGGAGGATCATGGCATAAGGGAATCCCCAAGTAAGACGCAGGAAGACTCCCCAATTGACATCCCAAGATATTACTTATTTTGATCTTTCTTCTCTCCGGAGTGTTGATAAAATAAACAAAGCTTTTTGACCAATTAATACTCTGCCTAGTAGTAGATCCATAACTATCTAGAGCTTTCTTTAAACTTCTAGAATCCTGCACTGTAGCCTTCCTCATAATTATAGAGTCATCCACAAACTACTAGTGGGAATAGACCTGATGTGCTGAAGATGGCTTCAACCCACAAAACTCCCCCTTCTCGACCAACTTCCCTATACCTCTCCCCAAACATTTTGCCATAATAATAAAAATAACCATAGAAAGAGAATCTCCTTACCTGAGTCCCCTTGAGGACTTGAAGAAGGGGGAGGGAGATCCATTAATTAAAACAGAGAAAGAAGCCGAAGAAACTAATTGCCTTATAAGACTAATACCTCTAGCACAAAAGCCAAAAGTTGACAGAACTTCCATCATGAAATCCCAATCCACTTTGTCATAGGCTTTAGATAAGTCTAGCTTCAGAAGAAAGTCTTCCTTTTTTGAATTAGATAAAGAATGAATGTTTTCATGAACTGAGATTATTGAATCCAAGATTTGTCTTCCAGGGACAAAACCACTTTGCTGAGGTGAAATAATAGAAGGAAGCAGCTTCAGGATTCTCGAGGTTAGAACCTTGGAGATGATCTTGTAAAGAGAGTTGCATAGACTTATAGGTCTGAAAAGGTCCATGGAATCAACTCCTACCTTTTTGGGAATAAGAGCAATAAAAGTGCAATTTATCTCTTTCAAGATTCTTCTAGCACCAAAAAACTCTTTCACAGCTCTAGACACATCATCACCCATAATGTGCCAATACATTTGAAAAAAGAACATGGGGAAACCATCCGGGCCTGGTGCCTTATTGCCTTCAAAGGAATTGTCAGCTTGCAGAAACTCATCATTGGTAGGGATAGCAATCAGGTGAGAATTTTGGTCAGCCTCTAGTATGGTAGGGATGCAATCCAAAAGGTTCTTTTGGGCCTGCTTGTCCAAATTATGTTCCTTAGCAAGAAGATTGAAGAAGAACTCCATAGTAGCCCTTCTCATAGAATCTTCCTCATCAACTCTTCTACCATTCACTTTAATCTATGATATTCTGTTGATGGCCTTATGTTTTAGAGTGGACATATGGAAGTATTTAGTGTTTCTGTCCCCTTCCTTCAACCATACATTTCTTGACCTTTGTTTCCAGAAGGTTTCTTCCTTTGCTATTATGTCATGATATTTCATAAGGATATCATCTTCAACATCTCTTGAAGTGTTAGTATATCCATTATTCTGAATCTCATCCTGAATATTTTTTAGCTCTGAGATAATAGTCGCTTTCGAGGCAAAGATATTCCCAAAGCATTCCTTATTCCACCTCTTGACATTTTCTTTAAAAAACTTCAAATTTTTGACCACTTTATACATGGCGTTCCCTTCGATACTGACCTGCCACCATTCCTTGATCTTGCTCTCCATATCTGGGTGTTTAGTCCATATTCTCTCAAATCTGTAAGGGAAATGTCTCCTTCTTTTCTTAGCCTCTGCCGTAAAGGATATAGGATAGTGATCCGATCCTGCCCTTATGTGAGCAGATAAAGAACAAAAGTAAAGATTAAACCAATCTAGGGAGATAAGAGCTCTATCAAGTCTTACTTGAATTAAATTCTCGCCACTCCTTCTATTAGTCTAGGTAAATTTAACTCCTTACAATTCTAGGTCATGGAGAGCATTATTATTGATAAAGTCCATTAAGTCCACTCTACTATCCAGATTAGTTTGGCTCCCTCCCTTTTTCTCATTTTCCTTCAAAGGGGTATTGAACTCCCCCATAATCACCCAACTATCTTCAACAAACCTACTTCTTAATAAAGTAAGTTTATTCCAAAAATCACTTATGCCAGTCTTAGTGTTAGGAGCATATAAATTAGTTAAGACCCATGAAGTGCTATCTTTAAGATGCTTAAATCTGATACAAGCCAAGTTGTTGTCCTGAATCAACACTTCTCCCTCAACATTGTTTTTGTTCCAGAAAGTAACAATACCTCCCAAGGCACCTTCTGAACTGCCACCACTAACTCCTCCATTATTGAACATCTTCAGAATTTCTACCTTATCTTTAGACATCTTGGTTTCTTGAATTAAAAAAAATCTGGATTTTTGTCTCTAATCATACTTTTTATTAATTCATGTTTGTGAGGATTATTCAATCCTCGAATATTCCGAGAGATGATCTTCATAGTTTTTTAGAAATACCTGCCTCAAAGATGGTTCTTTGAGTCCCATCTACAATATTCTTGCTTGTTTCCATTGTCCTCTTCTTTGCATTTGAATATCTTCCTGGAGAGGTATGTTGCGCTACTACATTCCCAAGCCTGCTTCTGGTACTTATAGTAGATGTGTTGTTATTGATATTGTTGTTATTCTTTTTTTTTGCTTGATCTTTCTTTTATCCTCCACTGTTTCTTCTTCCTCCTATTTAGACTCACTCTTTCCCAGTGCTTTTTTAATGTCTTCCTCATCTTCCCATTTTGGCTCTTTATCCTCCGGAAAAGTCATCTTCACCTTAGCTAGAGAGGCTAATGAGATCTTCGACAACCCTTGATCCAGAATATTATCGGGTTGAGCATCTTGAATCCAGTCTTTTTCTTTTTCTAATTCAGTCGAATTAGAAACTAAGTTGAAATTGTCTCCTTCCTCTTTATTGACTTTGGATTGATTATCTCCATTATTCTCATCATTATCTAAGTTTTGCTCAGTCTTATCCTCTTTTGTTTCCTCATTTCGACTGCTAACTTGTGATTTTCTTTCTCTCTAATCTGAATCCTTATCATTCTGCTCCTTCTCCTGATGATCTATTTTTTCGTTGTCTTCTTTCTTCGATTCATTTCCCAACTCTTTGATGATCTCTTCCTCTATCCTACCAACCTGAGACTATTTTTCCTGATCTTGGTTATTAGATTCCGTAGCTTTCAAAGAGCTCTCTACTTTTTTCCACACTTTAGGTTGGGATTGAGGTTTGACCCCATTACTAGGACATTTTTTAGCCCAATGCCCAACTTTCTTATAATGAAAGCAAGAAAAAGGGATTGTTTCATAAACAATATTTTGCTTCCATTTCCCAAGTTTAGATTTTATCTCTATCTCCTCTGGCATGTCTGTTTTGGGCCCAACTCCTACACATATCCTGGCATAAATAAACCTTCTTCTGGATGCCGTGATTGGATCGATAGAAATAATCTCCCCAAAGGAATTGGCTATTCTTGCAAGCACATCTTCCTCCCAATATTCCATTGGGAGCCCAGGTAGTTTTATCCAGACAGGAACTTGGACCAATTTTTTTTTTCTCTACCGCGTTAGGGTACCACTTTTGAATGTACATGATATATTTTCCTATCTCCCATGAACCAAAGTTGAGGATGTTTCTGCGATCCTCCTCACAAGAGAAAGAGAAGGACATGCATCCTTTGTTCATTGCAACCACATCTACTTGACCTTTCAAGCTCCACTTCCTCTTAACAAACCCATGAACTACCTCAATATTCAGTCTCGTCCCATAAAATTTACCAATCAGAGTATATTCCATTCTAGCAATATTATGGTCTATGATTTGGTCCGGAACAGAAATGGTGAACTTGCCCTGAGATGCATTCGAGGTATTTTTGACCGGAGGCAAGGACGACTTACCTCTAGGTTTGACCCCAAATAGAGAGGACCACCTGCCATTGTGTCCATTCGATCTGGGTCCCCCCTTAAGATCCTTTGATCTCAATGGGTTCTTGAGATCCTTCCCAGAAGAGTCTTTTCCTTCCACAGTTTCCTTTGAACCGCTTGTCGTTTGCTGACCTAGAGCCACTTCCGGTATGCCACCTCCCAAATTTGAAATTTGAACCTATCCGTTCCCACTACCTCCTGCTAACTGCTCCTCATGTGGTCTTTGACCTCCCCCTGGGTCCCTCGAATCCAAAGGAGAATCAAGATATTTTCCACCTAAGCTCCCCCCTTCCACCAGACTCTCTGAATCTCTTGCAACATACTGTCACAACACTGAACCAGAACTCCCGCATAAAAAAATCAAAATTTGGGCCCGACCGCTTCCCTTCTCCTCCCCACTCCCCATGCTCATGCTCAACTTGTTGTTGTTGTTGAGGCTTGCTATTAGGATTTGGCATAGGTTGAGTGGGCAGTTGTGTAGGTTTAGGTGGAACAATATTGGCAACAGAAGGAGGCATTATAGCAGGTGGTTGTGGCTGTTGTTGAGGTTGCTGATAACTAGATGACTGATTTGTCCATGGCTAACCTCCTCTCCATTAAGGGGTAGGTTTCCAATTCCCTTGGAATTGTTGCCATGGTCCCTGAGGCTGAGACCAATTTCCTTGTGGTTGTTGCCATTGTGGAGTTTGATTGGCAAAATTCTGCCCTTGGCCTTAAGGATTATACCAATTTTGATCATTTCCAAAATTTTGAGCATATGGAGATTGTCATTGATTATTTTGTGCATAGGAATTTCCACTATAACAAGAAAAATAAAGTGGATTGGGAGGCATACCTTGTCTTGGAAAATTTGGCCTCCTTTGAGCAACATAGAAAACTTGTTCATCATCTCCTTGTATTGTCTTGAAATCACGAACTTCAAGATTTGCAACCATCTTACATCCACAGTCTCTTTTCTTCTATCTATAATGTGGGCAAAATTATGCAAGAGTTGCATTAGCTTCCTCATGGTTCTTCTTAGTTGAAAGTGTGTCTAACTGAGTAACTATATTATTTATGATATCCTCCTTAAAATCCTTCAAAAGATGGCTAAGCTCAATTCGAGAAACTCCATTATTGGATGTTGATGAAGGAATTCCTGGCTTGAAACGCCTACTCTTCTTAGAGGAAGATCTGGAATACTTCTGACAAATTTGTCCAATGTCATTCCATGTTGATTGTGTTATGTCACCTCCTCCCATAAGATCCAAAGCATATGTGCATTCATCATTGATTCCTCTTAAAAATATTAAATTAAGAGAATCTTCATTTAGAGTACTATGCTTGAATTTCTTGACACTGAATAAAAATCTCTCCAGATAATCTTCTAGACTCTCATCTTCCTTGTGTGTCATTCTAAAAATATCATCCCCATGGCGGTTAGTCCCTCTACAATAATCTTTATATTTCACAAGAAAAAATTGTTTCATCTCATCTCATGTAGTGATTGTACTACTCCCTAGACTCATAAACCATCTCAAAGATGATTCTTTTAAAGTGGCAGGGAATATTTTGAGTCTATGGGCATCTGTAGTATAATCATAACTCCTACAGAGGACATCAAATTCAAATAGGAAAGTGTCGGGATCCTCTGTCACTAATCCATAGAATTTAGGAAGGGAAGAAGCTGGAATGTTCTTGAGATTAGCATTATCATGCAAATCAAAAATAGGGAACTCAAACGTTGGGTTCACAGTTGGAGGTGGGTTATTCCCACCAGGGGGTGGATTTCCTTGCATTGGTCTTTGAGGAGGAGTTACTGAATGAAGTTCCTCTTTAGGAGGTCCAAAGAGGAAATGAAGGTTGCTCTCAAAAAGTTCAAATTCAAGGGGATTCAAATTATCTAGGGCTTGGTAAAGTGTAGCAAAAGGATTTACATCTGGGGGTTCATATGGATTGAGTCTTGTATGATTATGACAGATAGTAAGGAATCTACCTTGAGCATCTCTTCTTCATCTATGCATGCAAGATTCATGAGAATTACTTAAAACAAACCGAGTTATCAAAAAAACTATACTGAAAGCTTGAAAATTCATAACCATAACAGGTTCTTAGTTTGACACCATCCCTGGAAATGATGCAAAAAATGTTTGCCTCACCAATAGGAACAATAACTAGAGCTAAAGTCTCAACCCAAAGATTGGTCATTGACTATGTGTAATTATTATCTCCATAACTGAAGTTCATTTGTTTGTCAACCCAGGGACGTATTACTTGAAATGGGTCTGCACTATATATGCACTAAGTTCCTGCAATAGCTATTTTCTATTACTGCAGCAACTAAATCTATTTGAAATAAACAAGCAATAATCATAACAACTGAATGGCTACAGGAAATCTTAGCATTGACATAAAATTGTAATTAAAGAACTGTTAACTAAGTTCAGAGCTAACAAACAAGAATTACTCTGTCTGCTTTGGTTGTAGGAACAGTCACAGGATCTGGTTTCTAGTGGCTAGAGGAATAATCAATCTCTAGAAGATCTACTATAGCAAAAAAGAAAACTGAATCTAACGAATGCACATGAATAGTCACCAAGTGGGCCCCCTTGTATGAGTGTATCCAGACTTCAAATATAATTCTATATACTCATAACAGATTCATTTTTATTCATTATTTTTCAAAGGTCAATACAACACACGAAATGAAAGAAAATGCTTTTAATTCTAGAAGTATTATGAAACCCTGTTTCTAATCCCCTGTCTCTAACCTCTGAGAAGAGGCACAGACTCTTATTTATAAGGAAACTATAACAAATTCCTACTATCTAGGTCACACCGATGAAATGAGGTGGAAAACATTTATGATAGCAAAGAGAAGGAGTTAATCTACAGGAAACATGGATCTCTGCTAAATCGCAACCAAGAATATAGCATGTTAGTGTTACAAGATTGATGTTTGCTTAAGAAAAACATAAATGAGTTTGGTGCGCCTTGCTATTCCTTTGATGCTTCTTCCGCACACTATTCTCTTTTTTGTTTTGAATATTTAATCGCTCCTTGAATATATCCAACTGCCTTTATGACGTGACACAATAACCGGTTCTGCAACATCTCATTTATTCCTGCAATTAAAAAGATAGAACATACAAGAACACACGCACACACACACGCGCACACACACACACACACACACACACACACACACACACACACACACACACAAAAAAAAAAAAAAAAAAAAAAAAAAAAGAAAAAAAAGAAAAAAAAAAGAAAAAAAAAAAGGATTTAATGGGTTTAGTTATCATCTAGAATGCACATAGTCAAACTTTAATGCATCATATGACTTAAACACTATCCCGTTATACAAATTAAAACATGGCAAAAACTTATCAATTATAGGAATAAAAGAGCTAATATATCAGCCCATCAGATGTGAAATGCAATGCTATAATGATGTGAGATATGCAATATATGAATTAACTAAATTATTACATGATCTATTGTATGCTGGTGAAATGCAATGCAATGAAATGTTAAGATCTAAAATGCATGATGCATGAACTATTTATTTTTGTTGATGGCCAATGTACTCAATCACTTAATATGAGAGATAACATCATTTGACCTCAGCCTCTGGAAAATGAAATTTGATCTCGTATGTACCTTGAATGAAACATGCAATCTAGTCTAAATATGCAAGTATGCAAGTAATGCCATGTTATCATCGGACTGGTCACTTTGATCATGCTTTTTATCATCATTGAGCCTTTAAAATATGGTAAGCGAGTGCAAACATTGATGGTATAATTTAACCATGATGACCTGAGCAATGATTACTTGGATTTTCATATTGCAAGTTAACACAAACATCAAGGTATAATGGACCAAGATGACTTGAGTGTTGTTTGCGTGCAAATAGAAAAAAATTAATCATCCTCCTATGCAAACCCGAAATGTCATTGATGATATTTGATTGATCATATCCTGTGACAAATTTGCACAGTGATAATGATTAACTAATAGGAAGTAGACAAAGAAAAGATCATGCTCCATCCTTGTTTCTCTAGTACAAGATGTCCTTGAGTCACTCAAGAAGCATGATAACAAAAATCAAAACACAACAATTGAACATTTAGACTAAAGTGTTTCAGATATGATTCAGAGTATATCATCCATTGATTTGGTGTTTGGTTTAATGTTAAGTTGGATTTCGATACTCATGTTCAATGTTGAATTTCCTAATATTTACTTATGACTAATGTTGCCTAACTGTTGCTTGTCTGATGCATTTAAGCTCAATGTAGATTATTGCTAATTGAGTTCAGGATATTGCCCCAGTCCAGAAACACATCAATATATACAATGTTCCAAACCATGGTGTGATTTACAAATGAGGCCTGATTAAATACAAAAGGCTTTATTATGGATATGTATAATAGCGATGGATGAATGCGAGAGACGTGACTGAATAGATGGAGAAGTTGGCTGACAAATGGCACCTATTTCCAGGTTTTCACCATTTCTTTTTATTGCACTTTTTCTCATATTTATTTATTTGGATTTTTTGCTTTCCCGATTTTTTTGGATTTTCTACTTTTCTAATTTTTTTGGATTTTCTGCTTTTTTTATTTTTATTTTTTATTTTCTCAGGTATAAAACTTTTTCAGATGAATTTTATTAATGGGTTCCTCGAGTTGATCTCCTTTAGGTGTGGATAACAGATAAGCACCAGATCCATATGTAGTTGTGACCACAAAAGGACCCAACCAATTTGGCTCGAACTTCCCCTTCTTTTCATGATCCTACTAATTGCGTGGATTCTCCTTAAGTACAAGATCACCAATTTGAAACATCCTAGGCTTGACTTATGATTATAGTTGTGTGACGTCCTTTGTTGGTATACTCTCAAATGATCAGCAACATTTTGCATGCGCTCTTGTAACAAATCAAGCTCTTGCAATCTAGACACTCGTTGTTCTTCATCTGTAATGAGACCCTTCAGTGACACACATAGAGATGGTATTTCAACCTCCATGGGTAATATTACTTCAGACCTATAGACAAGAGTGTATTGTGTGGCACTTGTCAGAGTGCAAATATTGGTGCGATATGCCCATAAAGCAGGGTTTAACTGAACATGCCAGTCTTTGCCAACATCATTAACTATCTTCTTCAAAAATTTCAAGATTGTTTTGTTTGATGATTTTGCTTGACCATTTCCCTGAGGGTAATACGACATGGAAAACCTGTGCTAAATCTGGAACTTTTCACAGAGCTCTCTTACATCTTGGTTTTTGAATGGCTACCCATTTTTAGTGATAATAGTCATTGGAATACCATGGCAACATATGATGTAGTTCAAGATGAATGTGGCGATCTGCTTCCCTACGACATTGGTGAGTTGCACTACTTCAATCCACTTAGTGAAATACTCAGTAGCTATGAGTATGAACTTGTGACCATTTAAAGAAGGTGGATGAATTTTCCCTAATAGATCCAAGCCCCATTGACAAAATGGCCATGATGTTGCTGAGGCATGAAGCTCATGTGCTGGTGCGTGTATGAGATCATCATGGACTTGAAAGTGTTTGCACTTTTTGGCGAATTGAAAAGAATCCCTTTCCATAGTAGGCCAATAGTAACCCAATCGTATGAGTTTCTTCAAAAGAGTAAGACCACTCGAATGAGTACCACAAATACCATTATGGAATTCATTTAAAGCCTCCTTAGATTCTTCCTGCGCAAGACATCTGAGGAGAGTACCATCCAGACCTCATCTATAGAGGGTATCCGCGACAAGGGTGTAACGAGTGGATTGTCGAATGAAATTTTATTTTTGATTCCTTGATAGGTCAGGAGGAAGGGTACCATAGTTAAAGTAGGTTTAAATTTGGCCATAACAGGAGGAATCAGGTCCTACTAGGTGACATATGATCTGGGAATCGGGACAATTGTAAGTAGGGTGAAATAGTTCTTCCACTTAGAATTCGTAACGATCTTGGTTTTCTTATGTTTGAAATAGAGAGGCAATTGTGGCCATGGCATTAGTTGCTTTGTTATCATTCCTCAGGATTTTCTCAAAAGAAATATCCACAAAGTACTTTCTAAAGTCATGAACCATCTTCTTGTAAGGTATTAGGTTTTCATCTTTGGTTTGATAATCATCACTGACTTGATTAATGGCTAGTTGAGAATCTCCAAAAACTTGCAAATGTGTGATATTCCATTCTAAATCCATCTTGATTCCTGTTACTAATACCTCGTATTCTGCCATATTATTGGTGCAAGGGAAAGTCAGTTTGTATGCTTTTGGGATGGTGTGACCTTGGTGTGTGATAAATAGCAAGCCTGTCCCTGATCCATGCCGTGTATAAGAGCCGTCAAAATACAACTGCCATGTTTTCTTAGTGATTGTGAGACCACCAACATCTGGAAATTCAACATGTATTAGATGATCATCTTGGAATGGTGCCTCTGCTAATTGGTCAGTGATCACTCATCCTTTCATAGATTTTTTGTCAATATATTCAATGTCAAACTCGCTCAGGATCATTACCCATTTAGCCAATCTACCTGTTAAGGTTGCCTTGCTAAGAAGATATTTCAACGGATCGATTTTGGCTACCAGCTTCACTGAATGGGTTAGCATATAGTGTCTTAGTTTCTAGGATGCGAACACTACTGCTAAGAATGCCTTCTCAATAGATAAGTAGTTGAGCTCATATCTAAGGTCCTGCTGGTTGTAGTAAATAGCTCGTTCTTTCCCTTCATGATCCAATTGTGCTAACAATGCTCCTAATAATATGTCAGTGGTTGATATGTACAACAGTAATGACTTGCCTTCAATTGGTGACATTAGAACAGGTGGGTTCATCAGATATTCCTTTATTGCATGAAAGGCTTCTTCTTGGGTATCATCTCATATGAATGGAACATTTTTACACAACAATTTTGTGAAAGGATGACATCTACTAGCTAGTTGGGATATGAACCTTCTAATGGACCGAATTCTTCCTTGAAGTGATCTTAGTTGACTGATGGTTTTTGGTGATTCCATTTCCATGATTGCTTTAACTTTGTCTGGATCTACTTCAATGCCTCGTGTTGAAACAATATATTCCAGAAGTCTGTTGGATGTGACACCAAATGCACATTTATTTGGATTCAACCTTAGATTGTATTTCTCTAGGCGGTCAAAGATATTTGCTAGGATTACCAGTTGTGCTTATCTAGTATGTGACTTAGCCAATAGATCATCAGCATAATCTTCCATGAAGGTATGCATCATATCATGAAAAATTGTTGCCATTTCCCTTTGGTAGGTAGCTCCTACATTCTTGAGTGCAAAAGGCATTACATTCCAGCATAAAGTACACCATGGACATGTGAAGGCCATCTTCTTTTGATATTTTGGTGCTATTTTGATTTTATTATAGCTTGAGAAACCGTCCATGAGAGAGAACATTTCATGCCCAGCTGTCAAGTCTACAATGATATCTATATTAGATAAAGGAAAATCATCCTTAGGACACGCCTTATTGAGATCTCTGAAATCTATGCATACCTTGATACTTTGGTATGGCTTAGAAACAAGAATTATATTGGACACCCATTCTGGATATGCTACCAGTCTGATAAATCCTAAGTCTAGCAATTTTTTCAATTATGTTTTGACCAATAAGGCTATATGAGGATGCATCTTTCTTAGGTTTTGTTTTACCGATTTTACTTCGGGATAAACATTTAAGTGATGCGTGGTGAGATCTGTTGGCAATTGACTGAACCGGTAAATATTGTTGTTGATATGCAATCGATATATGATTGGTTAGTGAATATGATGAAGAGATTGAGGTTCATGTTTCATGACTAATTTTTTTGTTGTCATTGATGGCAACAATATTTTTGTAGTCATCTAAGTCTTAGAAGCCAACCGGTAAGGGTTAACAGGTACAAAAGATAGTTTTACAGAGAATCGGTAATTAGGATCTCAACCAGTAAACTGAGACAGAGTAGAATTCCGACAACCAGTACAGATGATTCATGAAGAGTTGGATGATGTGGTTTTACAACGATGTTGGTGATAGGTATTTGGATCTATGTTCTCAACCGCATTGGCAGATTCAACTGGATGAGTGAGATTTGATTTACAGAATAAACAAATAGTAGAACACTTAACCGGTAGTGATATAGTCACTTAAATCGGTAACACGACACAAGTTTTAATTTGTTATGTCGGTGGTCGACATATATAAAGCGTGTGATGTAAGTTTGTCTAGATTCATTGAACCTAGGAAATTGTTCCAAGGTTGTAGCCAACTAAATGTAAATGTTTATAAAAAGTATGATGAGGTATAAAGTCAGTAGGTATGTGTGAAGAGAGAATTCATGAGCGAATATTGTGAATGTGATCGTGTGGTGTTTAGGGAAAATCTGTAATGAAGTGTTGATGTTTTAAGGATCAAAAGTGGATCTTATCAGGCACAGAAGGTGTTACTTGAAGATCTTTTCACTGTTGTTTTCCTAACAGTTTGTAGCAACAAAATCCCCTAACCGGGTAGGTCCTAACATACTTTAATCTGTAAATCCCCAAATAGGGTAGCTCTAAATCAGAGTCTTAAATCCTCTTGTGAGGTTGATCCTAACAGGTTATTGTTCCTAATAGGGCTTATCATTCAAATCCCTTAATCGGGTGACTCTTAATCGGGTCTGCTCCTAACAGAGCATAGTTGTAAGACCTTAACCGGTCAAGATTTCTATTTTGTAGACAATGAATCTTATGGGTACCAACTCCCACCGTGGTTTTTCCCTTTTGGGTTTTCCACCTATAATCTCTTGTGTTATGTGGAATTTGTTTATTGGGCATTTTCTTATGTGGTGATATTTCTCATATGCTTGATAAGTTTTAAGTTGTTAAAGTTGGTGATCAGATTTATATTGTTTTTGCTTGCACTGATTCACCCCCCCTCCTCTCAGTTCCTTATAAGTTCATCAATTGGTATCAAAGCCAACCTTCTTTGAGGCTTAATTGCTTGAGAAGGATTCCTAAGGTAGACGTGGGGGACATGAGTTATAGAGAGATGTCTCTTAAACTTGCTGAAACTGAGGATGCCCTAGAAACATTGAGAGGCAAGTATAAAAATTCAATTGCTAAAAGGAAAGAGCTTACTGAACAACTATTGGAAGTCTCTGAAAGTAGATCTTCTGATGAAGCAAACATAGATGCATTGGTTGAGGAAGTGGAGAAACTAAATGGTGAGAAAAATAACTTGAGGAGAGAGCTTGAAGCCCTTACAATTTGGATTAGTCAGGAACTTGAAGCAAGGAGGGCAGCTGGAGACAAGATCAAAGAGAAAGATCATGAGATATTTAAGATAAATTAGGAAAATGGCACCCTATATGCACACTAGCATGAGGAAAAAGAAGAAAAAGAAGAAATAAAAGCAGATCTTGATATGGAAATGTCTCTTAGAGAGACTCTTATGAAGCAGAATGAAGATCTTACTAAAGAGCTTGCAGAAGCTAATGAGAAGCTTGCAAAATTAAACAAGAGCTCTACCATGCTAGATGAACAGATCCAATCTTAGAGGATGAATGGTGATACCTCTGGGTTAGGATACAATACATTTGAGAAAGGAGAACCTTCTGGTACTAAGGTCAACATGAATGAAGGTAAACCTGCTCCTAAGACTCAGATTACCATTGGTAAGAAATCTTATAAATCTGTTTGTTTCAATTGCCATAAGCTAGGACATACTGCTAATGTCTGTAGAAGCAAATCTGATGTTAATACTGGTTATAGACCTAATACTAATCAAAGATATATGTCTAGAAGATTTGAAGGTTATTGTTACACATGCAAGATGTATGGGCATAAATCTATTGAATGTAGGTATGGAGCAAATAATCCCACTCCTCACATGAATCAGAGATCTGTTGGTGATTGGAGAAGGAATTTCAATGACTAGAGAAGTCCAAATTGGCAAATACCCTATGCTAATCGGTCTAGCCCCTATGAGATGGAGAAGAGAATGAATGCGTTATGCACAATCTATAATAACTTTGGTCAGGTGGCTATGAATTGCAGAAGGACTAACAAAGGAAATGCTAGACCTTGGAGAGCTTCTGGTATGGCTTGTTATCATTGTCATAAACCAGGACATATGGCAAAGTTCTGCAAAGCTAAAGTGAACAAACTGGTGAATCAATCAGGTGACCGGAAAGGGAAGATGAAAGTTGATGTGGAGGAGACCAAAGAAGAAAAGAATAGAATCTGGAAAAAGAAGGATGATGAGGTAACTGAAGTAAAACCATCTGAAGATCCTATTTCTTCACCTAGTGTGGAGAACCCTTCACCGACAAACTAAGCTGTTTAAAAGCTTAGGGGGAACTTAATGTTATATCTATTTCTGAACCCCCTGAAGGAACATGAGGTATGTTAAATCTTCATACTTTGATGTAATATGATGTTAATAAGTGATTCCGTGATCAAACCGATAGGTTTGATGTGTTATGTGAACCGATATTGTGTTTTAAGATATTTTAGGGTTTTACCAGTAATGGTACTTAGTGTAGTAGATATTGGGGAAATAAAAGGAACTTTTTGAATTTTATATGGCTCATTGCATTTATATGAGCACTTGGAGAGCGAATAGAGAACAACTAAATTTGTGTTTGCAACATTTAACCTATTTGACAGAGATTCAAAGTGATCTAGTGTGATTTGAGATCGACATTTTAATTAGAGAACTTTGTCAGTGTCTGAAACCCTAGTGCAAAAGTGGGAAAAGGTATTTTTCAAGAATCTTGTTATCTATTTCTGAAGTTTGGTTTGTTGAAAATGGATATACCACATCTAGTTGATGTTACCAATAGGCCACGACCTAAATTCAAAAGACATCCATTTAAATCCAAAGAAACTGATCCCGTCGGAGCCCTATCCAGAGTACCCTACAGTGTATTAAATGTTGAAGATGTTAGATCATTTTACCATTCCAAAGTGGAAGATTTGGGTATGGTTTTTATTTTTGATCAATATAGAGCACTGTGTGATGAAAATAGTATCTTGAAGGATCAATACAAGAAGGTTATCGATAAAGGGTTTCATCATGCACTCAATTTCATTGATGATTTTATGGATGAACATGTTAGATATGCGCCTAGTAGGATACATGATTAGTTTATGTGGCTTGACCGACCACATAAAATCTCTAAGGAAGGTATTCACATAGTCACTGGACTTTGTGCAACTGGTGAAGTCCCTTTATTGAGATATGTTCCAAAGAATGATGTAGAAAAGCTAACAAGATCCAAATGGGATGGAAGAGCTATGACAGTGAACAATATCAGTGATCCGACAGTGAAATATGCTTCAATGGTGATTGGTTATAGGATATACTACTCAAGCAAAATGAACAATGTACCGGTAGCTGCTATTCATACTGCTTACCAGATGATCATAGAAGATGTTGATTATGATCTATCTGAAGCACTACGGAGTCAATTGATGCTAAACTTGGAGGCTATTAAGAAGGACAAAAGATTGAGGTTCAAATCTGGTCAACTCATTCTTGGTCTATTCTTTTATTTTCAAAATTCTTTTCCTGGTATTGGAGATATTAAATGGATTGGAGGAACACCTACTTTAATGCAAATGAAGAATAGCATTAGGATGCTAGTTAATGATTTTGATAAGATTGCATGGGGATACTTCAAGGATTTTTAGAAGAAAATGCATGCAAGAGAAAGGATAGTGACAGAGGTAGTTAACCGGTATGAGAAAACAATTTATTTTATGGTGGACACAGATACTTGTATGATGGAAGTTGTAGAACCCCAGTTTACTTGGGTTATGCCCATGGGGTATGAAGTTGATAAAGAAGTATTGGTTACATATGCTGACCATCTACTTGGACAACCGGTTGATTCAACAACAAAATGTTTTGGCACTTACAAGGAGAAATCCCTTCAAGTGCACTCAGAACTTAACCAATTGGTGATAGCTAAGAAAATTAGAAAGGAAGTTGAAGCCTTTGGTGAACAAGCTGGATTCAGAAAGGAATCCATTGTTGAAGCTAGAGCAAAGCATATTGCTCAATAGGCCGGAGCATCTAGTACTCCAACCAGCACCTCCACTGGTATGCAAACTAGAGCTGGAAAAGGGAAAGTTGTAGAAAAAGAGAAACCAACAACTATAAAGAAAGAGAAACCAACAACAAAATATTCAAATATTCAGTTCTAGAAAAGAGGAAAGGTTGTTGATCCTTCAACTGAACCGGTTAAAACTGGTAAAAGAAAGAAGCAACAAGCACAGAAACCAACACTAATAGATGCAGATGATTAAGACACTGAATTTGAGAAAGAGAAGAAAGTCTTAAGGACCAACCACAATAAATCTAATGTTGTTGGAACCTCCAATGTCAAATCTGTGGAGAAACCAGTAAATAAACTTACTGCTCTCGATAAACTATTAAGAAGTATTATGGAATATGGTGTTCTTAAGGGATTGAATAAATTGTATGATAATCTTGGTGAGAATGAACAAAGGTTAATAGAACATGTAGTTGTGTATATGATGAATAAATATAGTAAAGCCCTTATTGAGTTGCAAGGGAAAATTTCAAATTCATTATACAACAAAATTGATGCAAGGTGGCAGGCTGCAATGAAGCAGGACAAATAATTTGTTGAGTATACACTCAAAAGTATTCAACTGGAAGCCACAAAGGAAGAATTAGATGATATTTTGTTGAATGCAAAATCTTCCTTTAGATCTAAGAAAAGACTGACAAGGATGTTAATCGGTGAGACTCAATTAGTCCAACAAGAGACTGAAATTTTGTTAAAGAAGTCTTTGGGTCTAATTTTTACCAAAGAGGAATATGATAAGGATGTTGAACCTGTAAAGCTTAAGGGTGAAGATTTTCTAGAAGGTATTAAACCTACTGATTTTACATTGTGTTAGATGACCAACCGGTGAACACACAAACTGAAACAATGTTTATTCCTTATGATGATAATGGTGATAATGCTGATAATACTGCTGATAATATAGATGTGTATGATGTAGATGTTCAGATGTCTAAAGAACATGAGCAAAATTAGGAACAGGAAGGACATAAAGATGAACAAGAAGAAAAGAAGGATGAGGAGCCACACGTAGATAATCAGAATGTAGATACTCAACTGCCACCGATAATGGACAATAATGAAGAAAAGCAAGAAGAAGAGAAGAATGATGAAATTGAGAAGGAAAAGGAAGAGAAAAATGAAAATAAAGGGGGAATAGAGGAGAATAAGGCAGAAAAGATTGAACCTATAGTGACACCTTTGTCATTTGATTCCAAAAAGAAAGGTGTTGATGAAGAAGATGATGATGATGCATTAAACATCCAAGATAAAATGAGTTCTACTGAGTTAATGGAGATTGCAACTGCCATGCAATCCCGAGCTACAAAGAAGAGGATGAAAGAACAACAGAAGGAGGCAAAAACCATAAGGAGTGCAGTAGATATTTTGTCTAGTCTCCTACAGGAGACTGATATAGGAAATTTTGCCACACCTATTGACAAGCTTGGACAACTTGTTTATGATGCCAAAGAGTAGATGAAGTTATTAGAGGATGCAACTTATGTCAATGTGGAGGATAACTACAAGAAGAAGAGAACATAGCACTTCATGTCTAAAATTGATAAAGGTAAAGTGGCTCTTACTGTCAATAAGGATTATTTGAAGGAAGCACAGAAAACCAGAGGTAAAATCCTCTCTACTGTTTCAACATTTTCCTTATTTTGTGTTGATTTGAAGAAGAAAAGGGAAGAAGCTGAGCATGAACTTGAGGCTCTAAGTGAGTCATTTAAACCCCTTAACGACTCTGCTATTCATTTTGGAAGATCAATTGTAGAACTTCAGCACAAGCTGAAAGTATATGAGCAGGAACAGGTGAAGAGAGTTAGATCCCTGTAGGAGCTTCAAACACAACTTATATTGAAGGTTGAAGTTTTGCAGAGAGCATACAAGGAATGTGAAGTCATTCTTGATACACTAGAAATGAGCACTGTTGATTCTATGGAGGAGCTAGTTTGACAAATCAAGACTCATGTGGAGATCGTAGGCATAATTTTAGAGACATGGCACAATGACTTAAAATTTGAAGACTCATTTTAGTGATTTTTTTCCAAAATTCTTGTGTAAAGACTTTATGACTCTTATATCTATATACATGCTCTGATGCAAATTTTGATATCGCATGTATTTTTATTTCATTTGGCATTGTTGTCAAAGGGGGAGTAAGAGTTGAGTCAAAATTTTGTATGTAACAGTATGAGTATTGTATTTATTTTTTTATAGAATGCAATTGCTAAGGGGGAGTATATGTCATGTAGTCAATTTTTGTTTTGCACACTCAGTTGACAATTTTTTTCCTAAGTGTTTCCATCAATGCCAAAGGGGGAGATTGTTGGCATTTGATTGAAATGATAAAGATTGTTGTTGATATGCAACCGATATATGATTGGTTAGTGAATGTGATGAAGAGATTGATATTCATGTTTGATGACTAAGTTTTGTGTTGTCATTAATGGCAACAATGTTTTTGTAGTCATCTAAGTCTTAGAAGCCAACCGATAAGGGTTAACCGGTACAAAAGACAGTTTTACAGAGAACCGGTAATTAGGATCTCAACCGGTAAATTGAGACAGAGTAGCATTCCGACAACTGGTACAGGCGATTCATGAAGAGTTGGATGATGCGGTTTTACAACGATGTTGGTGACAGGTATTTGGAGCTATGTTCTCAACCGCATTGGCAGATTCAACTGGATGAGTGATATTTGATTTACAGAACAAACAAACTGGTAGAACACTTAATTGGTAGTGATATAGTCACTTAAATCGGTAACACGACACAAGTTTTAATTTGTTATGTCGGTGTCTGACATAACAAAAGTGTGCGATGTAAGTTTATTTAGATTCATTGAACCTAGGAAATTGTTCCAAGGTTGTATCCAACTAAATGTAAATGCTTATAAAAAATGTGATGAGGTATAAAGTCGGTATGTATGTGTGAAGAGAGAGTTCATGAGAGAATATTGTGAATGTGATAGTGCGATGTTTAAGTAAGATTTGTAATAAAGTGTTGTTGATGTTTTAAGGATCAGAAGTGGATCTTATCAGACACAAAAGGTGTTACTTGAAGATCTTTTCACTGTTGTTTTTCTAACAGTTTGCAGTAGCAAAATCCCCTAACCGGGTAGGTCCTAAGAGGCCTTAATCTGTAAATCCCCTATCAGGGTAGCTTTGAATCAGAGTCTCAAATCCTCTTGTGAGGTTGATCCTAACAGGTCATTGCTCCTAATAGGTCTTATCATTCATATCCCTTAGCTGGGTGACTCTTAACCGGGTCTGCTCCTAATAGGGCATAGTTGTAAGACCTTAACCGGTCAAGATTTCTATTCTGCAGACAGTGAATCTTGTGGGTACCAACTCCCACCATGGTTTTTCCCTTTTGGGTTTTTCATATATAATCTCTTGTGTTATGTAGAATTTATTTTGCTGGGCATTTGCTTATGTGGTGATATTTCTCATATGCTTGATAAGTTTTGAGTTGTTAAAGTTGGTGATCAGATTTATATTGTTTTTTATTTCACTGATTCACCCCCCCTCTGAGTGCCTTATAAGTTCATCAAGATCCAGATCCAATCCTGACATATCTGTGCATGACCATGCAAAATTGACTTGTCTTTCTTTGAAGAATGCCATATAGATATGTTTCTCTTGCTCTGATAATGATGTTGCTGGATGTAGAGTCTTTGGTTGATCTGATGTTCCAATATTGACTGCCTTAGTTGGTTCAATTAGTATCAAAGATCTCTCCTAGAAATACTCGGGGAATGTGTCAAATATCCCATCCTCCGACACCTCAAGGAGGTTTTCACCATCAGATATGTCCTTTCTTTTTAATTTTTCTTGATCTAATGTTGTCATTAACTGGTTTTCAGCATTAGACCTGATATTTGTTTTTTTCTTTTCACTTTTGCGACTGAGAGATTTGGCACCCCCTCGAGTAGAAGATGCGTTACTGGATTGACTGGTGGAATTTGTTGTAGGTTAGATTGCGTTGAGGTATAAATCAATGGCATAATCATTATGAAAGGTTTCTATCTCAATGGGTCCTTCATTGTCCCAGTCAATAAGCTCAGGATACACTAATGGCAAGGGATCATCAGATTGTTGCATTTCAAGAGTACTAAGAGTCATGATAGAAATATTTAAGTCTTCAATGACTATTTCTAGGTCCAAGATATTACTTTCCTCAGAATTCCCTCCAACAAGTAGTTCTCGATCGTCCTCAATGGAGTCAAAATCGATATATTATAGTTCCCATTCGAGTGTCCTGTACTCTGACATTTTCCCTTCATACAAGTGGAATATATCGACGTCTACATCTTTTGTATAGCATGAGTCTTCAGAGGAATGTTCAGATTGGTAAGAGTCCCATTCCCACTCATGGGAATTTGTTTCACTAGAAGCTTGTAATTTGAGGATCTGCTCATAAAGGTTATGAGTAGATTCTTCTCGCTTTTTAGCAAGTTCCTCATCTTCTTCATGTTTCCTACAAGCTACTTGTTGTTGTTGTTGTTGTTGTTGTTGTTGTTTGTGGATAGCTTCCTCTTGTTGCTTACATGCAACTTCTTCTTCTCTTTGAATGTCCAGTTCTTGTTGTCATTCATATTCTTCCTCTTGCTGACTGTGAGATGGTCCTTCTTGTTGTGGATCTATAGTATTCTTCCCATAACCTAATCTGGATTTATCCTTAGGAAGTTGTGAACGAGGTTGTATGGGTTCTGTGATACCTTATTTTCTTTTTCCCATAGGACCATTGCCACCGTATCCCATCTTTCTCATGATATCATATATCCTTTTCCATATTGCTCTACTCGGATACTGACATTATTGACTTCTGGTTGGGATTCTGGCTCATCTTTGTATAACCATTACAAAACATCCTTGTCATCGGTCTCCTCAGCTAAGGTACCAGCTTTGACAAATGATCCATCGAGAATTTTAATTGGTTTTGAGATAGGTTGTTGTTTTGAATTTGATGGTTTGCCATTTGATCTTGGAGAGATTGGTAGGTCTGGTAGTGAATAATCCCTTGGAACTTTGTCTTTCAATTGTATCTTTTTCTCAAAGATTGATAAGATTGAAGCAAATGTCTTTTCCTTAGGCAGTGTAGGAGAAGAGGATGCTTCTCTATTATGTGGAACAATGATCTATTGAACTGGCTTCAGGTTACTACAATATTGAAATGAATTTGAATATGTTGGAATGGTGATCTCTTGTCCGTTATACAGAAACTTGAGGTACTAGTGGTAAGTCGAAGGGATAGCTTGTATGTCATGGATCCATGGTCTGCCTAGAAGTATGTTATAAGACAAATTAATGTCCAACACTTGACATACTGTATCCTTTTGTGTAGGTCCAACTCTGATTGGCAACACTACAAACCCTTTTGAGGAACGCTCTTCTTTACCATAGGCTTTGATTTTTATCTTTTTGTGAGGATCAACTACATCTTCAAAATAGCCTAATGCACAAACAAGACTTAATGAACAAATATTTAGGCCAACTCCTCCATCTATTAAGACACATTTTATGCGGGTTTTGTGAATTAAGACTTCGATATTCAAAGGAGCATTATGTGGATGTTGCAAGGACATGTCATCATCTTTCGTGAAGGATAAGCAATGAGGCACTATAATATGTCCCTCCATGGTTTGAAATTGATCAACACCCAAATCTTTGGGGACCATGGTATCTACTAGAGCCTTTTCTAGGATCTCTTTATGCGTGGGTGATATTTTTAGAAGTTCTAATATTGAGATTTTTGAAAGGGTCTTTTATAATTAATCCACTATGTTATATTGTCTTGAAGTGGAGGGTGCATTGGTTGTGGGCCCCATTAAAGTGGCCTTAGCTTTACTGCGCATAATAGAGTGTGCGGGTTCTGATTGGGATTTGTCTTTGATTACAATGACATTGACCATATTATCATAAGTGTGAGTATAATTCACTTTCTCCTTGCCCTTGCTATCTCTAGTTGTCGATGTCTCGCCCTTCTCGTAGTTTGGTAGCAGAGTTTTAAATGATGTGTGTAATTTATTTGTCGTGTGCCCATCTACCATTATTACCTCGTTATCTATCAAATCTTGAATGACATGTTTTAATCATTGATAATCATTAGTCCGATGTCCTTTATTCCGATGATATTTGCAAAAATGATTGTCATTCTACCATGCACATTTTACCTTTGGTTCAAAATATCTCACTTCTTGAAATGTAATTAATTTGTTTGCAAGAAGTGTTTTTAATGTTTATTCAACTGGTTCACCAATAGGTGGTGAATTTCCTGTGAAAACTGGTGAAGGGTAACCTTGGTTTATTATTATACTAATTGGTTGTCGAGGTATGACTTGATAAGTTGAATATGGGTTGCCTGGGTTTCACGGTGTTAGCATTCACTATCCCATCATTCACAATTTTTCTATTCAAAATTTAAGTTTATCAACATTATGATGAGTATTGTTGGAAGAATTACTCCCTTCTCTTTGAAGCTTTAATACTCCTTTCTTGACTAAGGCTTCTTTGATTTTGATCCCATTCTCAACCATTTTGTTAAAGCTTGGAGGAAATTGCATCTTAAGTGCAAAACTCATTTATTCATTCAAGTTATCAATAAAAATGTCCATCTTTTCATTGTCGAGAACTGGACGAGGATATTGTGCAAACAAGCCTCTCCACCTTTGTAAGAATGTCATAAAAGGTTCCCATTATTCTACTTTGTGTTACATAGGTCAAGCATAGTAATCTCATGTTGAATGCTATATGAATACTGGGAAACAATTTTGTCTACCAATTCTAAAAATGTTCTTATACCATGTGGTAACTTGGAAAACCACTCCATTGCTTGCCTACTTAGGCTCCTGGGGAATAATCTCATCAAATAGGTGTCCTCGTGTGCAAACTCCATACTCATTGTACAAAATTCCCTAACGTGATCTTGAGGATCAGTCTTACCATTGTATTTTTCATACTTAGGGATTTCACAATAAGGAGGAAATGGTATCATATTTAATTTTTTGTCAAATGGATAAGGACACATCTCTTGAAACGAATATCTTCTTGTGCTTCCCCCTTGTAAGTCTTGCACTTGTGTTCGAAGTGATTGAATTTGTTGAGTAAGAGCTAAAAGGGGATTGTCAACATTATTCCTCCCTTCACCATCTTGGTTATTTTGAATTCTTTCATTGCGATTGTTACTTTTGAATTCATTCATTATGAGTATCATTCTGAGTTCGTTCATTATGAGTTTGTTCATTGTGAGTATCATTCTGAGTTAGTTCATTGCGAGTATTACTGGTGTCATTTTGAGTCTCACTTGTCCCTTCACTTCATTTTATCCTAGTGGTATCAAAATTAATTGGTAGCCTGGTACCTTGACGTGCTAACATGAGAAAATATATTTCCTTATCTGCTTCAAAGATCCTTTCCAAGAATCTATTGAATTTTGGATCTTGTTGCGCTCTTTTGATTGTTTCTTCTATTATTTCTTCATCATTGTCATTGTTGTGAGTAGTGGATCCAAATTGGTGATAGGAAGGATTCTCTTCGTCCATTGTAGATGTTTGCCCTTGTTTTTGCTATTTCAGTCTCTTCTGATTTCTGGTCAATACTAGCATACAAATGATCTAATTGTTTCGAAAGGTTTGATTTCTCTAAAACACTTCTTAATAATTGATCAATTTTTGAGGTAAATAAGACAAGTTAATTCAATCACCTTGATTTAGACTTTATGATGACGCAGATCTTTGTTGCAAAGAACGTGTTCTCAAAGGTTCTTCCTCAAATTCATTCTTTCTACCATGCAAATAATTTTGATAACGATGTAAAAATATGCGATGTTTCAATAATATTTTGTGATTTATGTAGAGAAATTTTCTCCTTTTTAAGGTTGCCTTGTGACTAAGTATCTTCTTTTTTAGACGACACAGAATGGTCATTCAAGTGTTTGCAAGTTTGGAAGTTTTTGATCCTAGTTGGAGTGCAAATTTTTGTGATTTTGATACGACCAAGTTTAATAGGAATGATATATCCTATGATAGAGAATAAGGTTAGTCTGATCAAGCATTGTAGTTTTGTGATAAAGGATGATAGATCTTGATGAGAAACTATGTTTGAACAATTAGTTTATCAAAGATAATGTGATTATGCACTTTGAGATGTTGGATCTTAAACTTGTTGGAGATGAATACTTGAAAACCTTAGTGTGTCTAGTTTCGAATCTGCTTTGACAGAAGATAACCTGACTAAGTGCCTCGAGAAGATGACCTAATCACTATGTTTATCTGTATGAGAAATGGGTTGCTTTTGTTTTTTGATTTTGATATAGTTTACCAGAAACACTGACAAAATGACCAGAAATGATGCTATACTGACTAGAAATGATGTGAAACTAACCAGAAACACTGTTGCTTGGATTGAAAATGCTATGGTACTGACCAAAAATGTTGTGAAACTCACCAGGAACGTTTCTATACTGACCAAAAATGATATGAACTAACCACAAACACTGTTGTTTGGACTGAAAACACTATTTTGCAAACTAGGAACTCTAAAGTTTAAAACAATGATGTTTGGACTCAAAAAATGGTTATTTTGACTCAAAGAGTTGATGTGCAAATTTAGACAACTAATGTTTAGACCTAGCAATTAAAAAATTGGAGAGTTAATATTGAAACATGAGAAAGATGACATTCAAACTGAGAGAGCTAAAGTTCAGACTGAAAGAGCTGATGTTTGGATGAAAAAGTGCTAAAGTTTGAACCGAAAGACTTGACGTTTGGACCAAAAGAGTTGAAGTTTGAACCAAAAGAGACGATGTTTGGACCAAAAGAGCTACTGTTTGGACCGACAGAGTTGATATTTGGACCGAAAGAGATGATGTTTGGACCAAAAGAGCTAAAGTTTGAACTGAAAGAGCTGACGTTTGGATTGAAAGAGCTAACGTTTGGACCGAAAGAGCTGATGTTTGAACCAAGAACTCTAATGTTTGAATTGAGAACTTTGATGTTTGAACCAAAAACTCTAATGTTTGAACCAGAAACTCTAATGTTTTAATCGAGAACTCTTATGTTTGAACCAAAAACTCATGTTTGAACCAGGAACATTACTATTTAAACTAAGAACACTAAAGTTTGAACCGAGAACTTTGATGTTTGAACTGAGAACTCTGATGTTTGAACCAAGAACGCTACTGTTTAGACTAATAACTCAAAAGTTTGAATTGAAAGAGATAATCTGTGTGAAAAGTGTAAATTCGACAGTTTAATGTTTGAGTTTGAAGTTTTTGCATTATCAATGGATGATGTGTTTGATTTATTGTCTGAAAACATAGAAGACATAATTTAAAATAGTTGTCTTGTTGTCCCTAGGATCTAAACATCAAGTGTATGTTCAAAAGGCTCACAAAAAGCCCCAAATTTTTACGGGTTTTGCACAAATAAGATACTTTAAGCAGATCTATCCTAAGGAATCAGTGACAATGCGATAACTCAACCCACAGCCTGGAATCTCTGCAACGCAAGTGTAAACACCCTAAAGGGGATGTCCACTTTTGTCATTGTCAAGAGGTGGTAGATAAAGGCCTCTAGGACTGGAAAGATGACCCAATCACCCTCTCCCCGGAAGGCTACAAGTAGCCTATGCAAAGCCGAGGATTTTTGCCTCTCCTTCAAGGAGCCAAATGGTGAGTGTCTTGGGGGGAAAACCTTATATCCCCTTGCACTGAAATTATCACACCAAGGCTAAAAAGGGTGGATTCGAACTAAAAAGGTACTAGTAAGGGCATTCATTCAGTGTGTCGGGGTATAAACTCAATTAAGAGGTCTCCTAGCCTTGAAAACCAAGGTTTTATGTACCCGAAGGTACGAAGGAGAGCTATTCCCAACATTGTCGTTGATTTTTATTTTCATCAAAATCACATCTATTTTATAGTGGGTTAGGTGAACTTGGCTTTAGTTGTTCCCACTTGGGTCATTCCCCTCTCACTTGGCCTTATGGGCTACTCGAGAGGGCAGGCCCGCTAAGGATTAATGCACTACGAAAAAGAAAAGTGATGAGCTTGGCTTTCTGATCACCTCATGAAGGTGAGAGAATACTCACCTATCATCAAAGACATGTAAGACATGATAGTTCTTTTTCTTTCCTAATTAGTCTAGGTGCCTACATTAATGAAAACAAGTAATGCAATATCCCGCAGCTGCACCAAAATGTTAGTAGTTTGCAATTTTATCTTTGGTGGCAAAAGGGATTATAACTTTGGTCTTTGATAGTGAAATAGGTACCTACAAATCAACAATCCGCAAATCAGATTCAGGAAAATGATAGTTTAGATGCAGAAATGACAAATGCAAAACAAAATATTAAATTGATGAATAAAAACCTAGAATGTTGCAAGAACTACTCAAAACGTTGTCATATTGTCCAAAAACGCTATTCTGGAAGCCAAAAGTGCTGCTCTGTAGCCCAGAAACGTTGCAGAACAGACCAAGAACGCTGTAGAATAGACCAGAAATGTTGTAAAACAAACCAAAAGCACTGTCAAACAAACCAGGAATGCTGCAAAATAGACCAAAAACGCTAAGTCAGAGACCAGAAATGCTAAAGTACAAAAAAGGTAGAAACAGAGTTGAGAAATCCTTTATGAGCGCCAAATTTATAGGTGACAAAATGCTAATACGAAGACCGAGAACGCGAATTTGGAACTTGAAAGAGCTAATTTGTGAACCGAAAGAGCTAATCAACCTGTCAATGAAATTTCCCGCAAGCAAACTTGTTAAAGATCAAAGGGGCTAGGCCCCATGGTGGATGCCAAAAAATTATGTGCAAAAATATTGTGTTTAATTCATTAATAAGCATATAAAACACACATACTCAAATGAAACATTGTATTGAGGAAAAAAATAAAACAATCAAAATACTCCTCAATGTTGTCTCATCGCTCCCTAGTCTTGAGGACTTTTCCAGTTCAATTTGATGGATCTTAGATGCATGATTTCAACAAAGTGACAACTCAAGAGATGGGAATTGTTATGCAATTTATGATCTAGAAGCTAATGAAATATCTATTTTTATGCAAATCTACATTATGATTAAGCTACCATGAAAGCCATTAAATGATGCTAATGCTACACTATGACGCTACGATAACTATGCTATGATTGTTGGAAATGATTGAAAATACTAATAGAATGATAACAATGATAAGATGATAAGGGTCCCTCTCATAGCCAAAAGAGGGGCAATTTATAAGATTTCCATGACGAGAGGTGAGGTGGCAGGAATAAATGGTGCAGATTCAGTCTAGAGAAATCGACGGTCGAGATTGAAGAAGTTAGAAAGAATTTGAGGAGATGGACACTTGTCATTCCTAAGGAGACAAGTGGCAACAAATCTCCAACCATATGCCAACAAAGGGGCAAGTGGCATGGAGATGAGAGACATGTAGCATAGGTGCCACGTGTCTCCAAGAGAGGGTAGACACTCAAAATATGGTTAGGATAAGAGGTTGGAGGGGATAGGATTTGTTAAACCCTTAGTTGGATTGGGTGGGTTAGGTTAGCATGAGGTTAGACTAGGTGGTTAGGAGTAGGAGCCATGTGCTCAAATTTGAATTTTAAATTCAAATTTAATGAGGGGGAATTAAATACACAAACTAATTAATTTGCATATTTAATTGGAAAATGGAAGAAGATGTTTAAAGTGGGAAGAATAGGAATTAATGAACCATATAAATATATTATTGAATTTATTTATATAGTAGATGAATAAAGATCATTAATTAAATATTTTTGTATTTAATTAATTCAATTCTCCAGACCAATTTTTAGTGTATACACTTATCTATCACAACTTGTACATGACATTTTGATTTATGCTCAATGCATATTTATAGATTTGATTTTCTTTCAATTTTCAATTTTTTATGAATTTGATTACCTTTTTTCATATTATTTATATTATATTATCATAGATATACTCTCCTCCTTACTTATCGAGCTCACTTCTTTTTTCACTATGCTTTATGATAACACATCTTTTTTTGGCCTATGATAGTGACTTGGCTATTACTTCATCCCTAAATGCGCTTATTACAATTATAGATCTTAGTTTATGTGATGTTGTAGTTAGCAAGCATGCTAGCTTTTATTTTACATCTACAGATTTTCCTCCATGTGTGTATCATGATTCTTCAATCCTTAAGAATCCAAATTTTATGTGCTTGATAAATACACATGTTTCACCTCCATTTGCATGTGATGATGATTCACCTTCTTCAATTCCTTGTGATACACTTGTTGATTTGATGATTGTCTATCTATGATGACCGCATTAACGATGAGCTTCATGATAATTATTTTTATTGGAACCTCACTTTTTAGTGCCCAATTTTGCCCTATCCCATTGGTTGTGTGTCATGTGATAGTAACCAATATGATAAGTTTTATAGGGACCACCAAGTTGAAATGTGTTACTAGTTGTGTGTTCCTATCCCTTTTCCTCTCTTAAGTCCTCAAAACTCAAAAACCAAAAATTGACTAAGTTTGAGGTTTGCCTAAGCCTTCCATAGCATAAAATGTACAAATGGGTATTCATGATTCACATTTGTAGAAATTTGAAGTTAATGTGTGCAAATTATATCCAATTAGAAGTTTTCCTAATTCCAAGAACCTCCATTGGTGTTGAAAATAGCTTTAGCAACCTCCATTATGTTTGATAACAATGCCAAGAACCCCCATTGACATAGACAACAATTTCAAGAATTATCAAAATCAACAACAAATTCTCAGTTCCCTAAATTTCATTACTTTTTGATTTCCTTTGTGTCTGAGCCAAATTTCAGTGAATCAACATTGTTGGGAGTTTTCTTAGTTCCTAGAACCATCAAAACCGTCAATGGTTCCTATTCCTATTCTTAGTAAGAACATCGATGCAAGTGAAAAGGTTGCTAAGTGTCGGCACTAGATCTTTCTCTTGGTTTTGAAACCTATATAAGTAATTGATGACGTTCCTAGAATAATCATTGATATCAACTTAGTTCTGAATGGGGCTTGAACAATTGATTTGGGTAATGTGATCAAGGTATGATTATTTTGAGAGGACCATATTATAGAAGGGTTTAATGGGTGCACTCAAATTTAGTTTGGAGAAAAATGGCTAAATTATGTGAAGTCCAAGCTTTTGGTGGTTTCAAGATTTGCTAGAACCATTGATCAGTTCTTGGTTCTTGGTGAACCATTGTGTTGAATTTGGGCAAAATAAGTAATATGTGCATGTTTTGAGAGCTTCAGCTTGAATATAAGATTATTATGTGCCTCCTTTTTTATCTGGAGAAATTTTGAGAAAACTTGTGCAAGTATGGGCAAGTCAAAGCTTCTAGCAATTTTAGGAACCGTCAATCAATTCCTCATTCTTAGTGAACCACCCACTTGGGATAATAAAGAGGTAAAAAGTGAAAAGGAAAGGAAGAGATTAATTACTAAAGAAGAAATAATATGTAGGGAGGTCAAATAATGCTACAAATTGGCATTGATAATTTTGGTGGTTCTAAGAATCACCAAAACCATTAATGAATTTTTGGCTCATACCTGACCCCTAACTATTGATGAAGGAATAAAAAATTTATCTGTCTAGCAAGGGTCAAACTTTGGGCCTTTTCTTGACCCATTTTCCTTCTCGATGTGTGGCATGTGTCAAGCCTAAGGCCCGTGACCTAACAAATAGGCCTTCATCGATATTTTGTCGACTTGTGTGATCATTTGCAACTTTGACATGGGATAGATGGTAGGGAAAAAATTAGATGGATAATTAGCCAACACTCCTTAGCATTTCATAGTTTTCTATAGCTAACATATTGTTTTAGTATATGTTTCTTGGTATTCTTAAAGGCTAATGGTTGACAAGTAAGGGATTTTTAAACTTGTAATTTTAATGCATTTTATTCTGGTGTGAGGGCCCAAGATGGAGCTCGAAATATTGTTGAAGTTATGAAGGGGTACTGCTACACTAAATTGACATGATTTTATTTTCCCAATCCTTATGAAGCACCATTAATAAATAATAAATTCTACAACTATTTCAAGGGTGATCGTAATTTCTATTAATTACGGGAATAAGGGAAATTGCAATACCCATTCCTAGTTAATGGTTTGAAAGCTTCTTTTGTCAAAACAACCCCTTCTTATGTGTGATTTGTAATAGATTTCTTGGGTAATTTATCTTGTTCTTAGCACCCAAATCTATGACATTAATGACAAAGTGAGGCACAGGTTAGAGGGATGTTTCTTCATGCCTCCTAATGATCAGATCTTATTTTCATGGACACTTATCATTTGGGTATTTGGAGGATTGTGTGACTAAGGATTTTGTGTGTAGTGCACCCCTTTGTTGTAGTGAATTTATTACTAAAAAAAAATTCATACTTATGGAGAGACTAACAATTTCTATCATCACTGAGAGGGGGTGAATCAGTGGTAATCAATAAAAAACTTTTAGTTTCTAAAGATCTAAGCAACAATCACCTTAATCACAAAACCATTAGCAGAGATGTTAAACAAATAAGCACACACACATGAGAGGCATATCCATAACACCATAATGTATGAGGAAAACCCATGGTGGGGAAAAACCTCGGTGAGAAATGCTTCTGGAGTCTACTACTCCAATCTAGCCTCACAGGTAAAACTGATTACAACATCTAGGGCACCAACCCAAGGAGGACCAACCCCTAGCTTTAGGGCACCAACCCAAGGAGCACCAACCCCTTAAGTTTATGGGCACCAACCCAAAGGAGCACCAACCCCTAGCTCTGAGCACCCACTTAGATATTACAATGAGAATATAATGATTACAGTTTAAGTACCTTGTTGCAAATACGGTTTTGCAACACCTTACAGATCTACTCTTGAGATTGACTTGTCTCTTTTCTTCTCATTGTCCCTAGGCTTTCAATCTCATCTCACTGCTCTCTATCTGTCTCTTCTCTTACTCTCTTTTAGTCTATGTTCTTGCTCTTTGTCTGACCTCTTCTTATCTATTCTTTACTCTTTGTCTTTGTCTTCTTCTCTTCTGATATGTTCTATGTTATTTTCTCTCTGTCTATTCTCTGCTCTGTACTCTTCACTGTCTCTGCTTTCTATCTTTCTATTTTGTCTACTTTTAGCTCTACACTACCTTCTCTATTTCTGCAACCGTTCTCTATGCTCTAATTATTCTCTCTATTCTTGGCGGCAACCTTCATCTCCTAATCAGTAGCATCACTTACATAGACCTCTATTCTATCTAAGTCATAGATCTTTATTCACAACCATTCTCCACTGCTGCATAAGGTCGGTCTAATCTCAACTCATCACACATCAAACACACATTCTTCTTTTTCGTTGTCATGCCACATGATCTATACAATTTCCTATGCACCATATAGATTGTTCATTCAGTCAGTCTAGTTAGCAATCTGAGTTCCTAGACACACAAATAGCAAACCTATGTTCATGATCAACTTTTAATCTGAGCCATTGATTTTCTAGATTCAACCTTCATAGTAGGCATCATGGTGGTTTCACGCGCCACATCATCTCTGTGTCCTCTCTGCTTGCTCTGCCTTTTGTCCACACAACTCTCCCATCTCAACAACCTCAAATACTCCTGTCAAATCACATCAAATTCCTCTCCATTTGGTCAGCTCTATATCTGCAAGATTTTCCTCCAAATGAAATTTAAAAATTAGTTCATTCATCCTCAAAGATCTGGTATGAATCATATTTGATCTCCCTTCTTGAACCGAACACCTACATTAAATGCCTCTATACTGAGTTGTTGAATATCTCCACTATATCAGATTAGATTACTTGCATTGAACACATCTCCTCTGTTCACTGTTCCTAGTTTGTTGTATTTGGCAAACTCAATCATTTCCATAGATTTGGTTTTGTCTCAATCGATCATCTCGAGCCCTGCAAACACCTGTACCAAGTTTTCCATTAATGCATCTCTATACTCTGTTGACCTACCCTGAAAGAATCAACAATAGTCTCCATTATCACCGACCTCAACATATCTGATTTGTCCTTTGACTTCTGCATTGATTTGACCGACCAACTGCCTCATTCAGCATCCTAGCATATCTGCTTGATCACTTGGGGTACACATGTCATCATATTATTCATTCAGATCATCTAGTCAAGGTTGGTCATCAACCACGTAAGACTCTGTAACAATTAGACTGCAGTCATGGCATGCTCAGATCAATCAAACTCAATCCTTTGACTAACCTTCATATTATGCAAACATATCGGGTTGACAACAAGCACTTATCCCGATCAACTTTGTCAACTAGATATTTCTTTCTTCACGTTCATCGCCATAGTTATCCCAAAGCACAATCTCCATGTTTAGACTCTCCATCAACATAAGTTATCTCGAACTGAAAAAACTTCAATCCAAATGACCACATATTGGAATAACCACAACTATCGGCATAGGGAAAACATGCTAGATCAATAAAACAAGTTATTCTGATGCCACACTGTCTTCCTCCCTTTATCGATATAGGTATCCTGAAATGCATACTCCATGGTGACAGACTTCATTGGTGTAGGCTACTCTGAAATACACACCCATCGGAATAGCTAACACTATTGGTTTAGCTTTTGGATGTTATACCGTCTATACAAACTTGTTCTGATGACTCAACTTGAACTTGCATCGACATAGTTACTCCAACGACCTTACTAGGGAGTCTTCTCTTTGTTCCCCTATGTCGGAATAGCTATCCTGATCTTATATATGATCCAATGGTGTCTGCATCGGCAAAAGGTATCCTGATAGAAGGATGCCAGAATAGTTATGTTTATCGGCATAGTGGGATTTAGTCATTCCACATTCAGTAGCTACCCCGATACACACCCTTGGTCTTCTAGTCACCATAGCTATTTCGATACACTGATATCGGGATAGTTAGTTATATCGGTATGACATAAATATGTTACTCTGCCTTTATCATCTATTCCGATGTGTAGCTCGCTTTGTTATTCAACATAGTTATCTCGATCTGACAGAACAGAAAATCCACATGACCCGACATCGACATGACTTATGCCAATAGCAATTTCCTCCACGCAACTTGGTATCGGCCAAGCTATTCCGATACGACCACCAGAGCAGACAATACCTGCACAACTCTTGATCGGTATAGATATCCCGATCCGATCACTTGAGCAAGACAATACTTGATCAATATAATATAGTGAGGTTTTGCCGGTATACAAGATTTGTTGTTTTCACAACTCCAGCTTCAGGACATCCAACAAGAACTTCATAGACACATCATATGGCATTGTGGGAGTCTGTAACAATTCATCACTTTGATCCATCAGCCTAATCACTGTCATCTCTTCTAATTAATATGCAACCTATCTGATCTTCCTTTGAAACCTCATCATCCTACATCACTGTAACCATTTCAGCTTCTTAACTGATGACATGAATCAACTCTGCATGCCTGCTGCATATTCATCTAGTGGGTGTCATGTATTAGCTTCTTAACTAAGTCATGCACACACACACATGTTGACATCAATGACAACTTCAATACCAACAAGAGAAATGCAAAGCCACCAAAAGTGATATTTTACACTTAGAATTATTTTTTCATAGTTCTAGCTCTAAGTATAACAATTATTGTATTTTAATGATTTAATTTTATCCCAATATTGTAACAATGTAAACATTGAAGATAGGGTAATTAGAGATATAATAAGAATTTGTGAAACCGTTGAAAGGTATCTTATGAGCTTAATAAAATAAACATTTTAACATATTCATGGATTACTAAGTAGACCATCTTAATTGCAACCATCTATGATTTTCTTAAATGAATGACTAGAGACCAGTTTTCTTATGCACATTGGAAGAGTTAGTCTTATGTGGTGTGTTGATTAATGCATCATCTTGTTTACTATTGTTGCATGTTTTATTAAATTGGTAGATTTTGTTGCCCAATTGGATTGAGACACCAACCTGTTATTGGTTTTATCTCTCCACCATCTTCAACAAACACAAAATTCATCAACTTAAACATATTTTAGTTTATTTAATTTGTGTGTTTTTATTGTAATGTCTAAATGTGCATAAAATATAATCAGTTATTATAAAACACATTCTCAAATATCCATATGGTAGATCATTTATTTGATAGGGTGCTAATCCTTATATGTCCAAACTAGCACATAGGTATATTGTGACACCAACATCAATATATAATGCATAATGGTTATAGTTTGTTGTGAGGAAGTGTTTAGTATTTTAATCATCAATCAAGCACCTCAAGGAAACTCTTCTTGGTCTTTAAGAGCCAAAAGTGAAAAAGGTCATACCCATCTCAACAATTGTACCTCAATTGCCCAGCCTAAAGGCAAGTTTTTGGTGATCTTATAAGGTTAACACCCCTCACAATTGGGGTATTACTTGGCCTTATAGATTTATAACCTACAACTCAAATCACCATCAAATTGGCGCCATTATTGGGGACAGTCTAAGTTAGGAATCAACTTGAAGACCTAGGTTACATAA
Source organism: Cryptomeria japonica (assembly GCF_030272615.1). Taxonomy (NCBI): domain Eukaryota; kingdom Viridiplantae; phylum Streptophyta; class Pinopsida; order Cupressales; family Cupressaceae; genus Cryptomeria; species Cryptomeria japonica. Next base: position 560,609,396 of record NC_081411.1, on the reverse strand, counting down.
TAACCACAGTGCAACCAAGAAAGTGGTCATCCTTGGTTTGTGTACTCCAAAATTTATTATTATTTTATTATTTTCTCTTTTCAATGTGGAGTGACAACTCTATCTTAGAAGATTCAAAATTTTAATTTATAAGATCAAAGAATGTAAAGGGATCAATGCTCCAAATATCAAGAAATGCCCGAAGCTACATCGTTTGATGGAAGAAGGTGACAAGAATAGTGGAAGGCTAAAACTCTAGGTAATTCACCTTTACATAATTCAAGAAATATTGTAAGAGTAGGTACTTCATATGGAAGATCTGCATCCAAGGATCATGATTAGTATACCTTAGATGATTCAATTGATAATAGGGTTAGAACTACTAGGAGAAACTTTAGACATGATTTTGGTAGGAATGGAGAAGAAACAAATCCTAGTACAAACAATGTAGATATGAATTCACCCCTACTTCCAATTTTATGACAAATCAAAGAAAAAGAAAACATTATACACCTCATACTTCTAAACAAGAAGTAGAAATTTTTCTCCAAGGTGTTAATCCCAATATTTAGTTAGAGAATGAGCATAGAGAAATGGAAGTAGATCAATATATTAATATTTTTTATAATCTTAAAGAGAGGATAAATGAAATAGAGGCACAAATTACATTACAATAGGCCCAACTCACTTAATAGGCCCTACAACTAAATCAAAATCAATTTTGTCTCAATAGGCCCAATAAAATGTTGCTCAATAATAAAACATTTTTCAACCTCAAAATATTTCACAAGTTTTCCCAAATTAGTAGGTGCCCAATTGTTGCCCATTTGGTGGAATTGATAATTTGTTGCATTGATGTTTTGTCATTGATGCCAACATTAGCTATTTGGATGCTTTAACGACACCTTTTGGTCCCGATAGGTTGAGTGGTTTTTGGTTGATTTGGATCCGACATGATCCGGTAGGCTCCGATATAGTTTGGTGATGGAATTGGCTTGTTCATGATACTCATGCTCATATTTGGTTAGTTGGTTTTGGTTTGGTGATCGGATGCTATCCTGCTTTCTTAGAAGCTTGGTTTCTGGTTCCGACGAGGGTTTCACTGACAGAGCTTTTGATGAATTGCATAAGTGGTGTTGGTGCAGCTTCTGGTGGAGTTTCAGAATGTTGTTGGTGATCATGTCTGAGACTTGGCAGATGGAGATCATTGTTGAAGTGCGTGGACCTATATTGGGTCCCGTTTGATCTAGGTTATGGACCGACTTTAATGTAACGTGTGGATTGGACCTCTCGATGTATTTCCAGGATGTCTTGTGTGTTGGATATTATTTGTTTGGTCTAAAGCCGACATGGTTTATAATTATGTAATTGGTTTATTGTCTGGTGGCCGACCTGATTGTTTCTGGTCGAGGGTTTGTATATATAGATGTAAGATCTCATTGTAGATCACCATGGTTATGTTAGAGGTCATGCTCAAGGAATGTAATGTGCGAATAATGTAATATCATTCAAGTAGAGGAGTTGGTCAATCATTGGAGATCGGATTGGGTTTATGTAAGAGGATTTAGTCCTCTGGTATTGAGTTTAACCGGAACTGTACTCAGGCATAGGAAACACTATCTTTTGCAGTTCAACACTTCTTTGGATTGTAGTATGGATTTATATGTAGTCAGTGAGGCTCCTTTTTTTATCAGTAGTGCACTCTAGGCTGTTGGCCTTCCTGTAAGTGCAGGCCCCTCAATTGTAATTCACATACTTACTGCAGAAGTATAATCTGACTGTGAGTAGGCTTCCCACCGTGGTTTTTCCCTTTACCGAGTTTTCCATTTACAAATCTTGGTGTCATGTGGATGGTATTTATTATGTGATTATTGTTTATGCTTAATTAATTTATCTATTATTTCGGTATTAATGTTTTGGGTTTCGGTATTAAAGTTTAAAGTGCTAATGGTTCCTATAATTTGTGACAACTGATTCATTTCCCCACCCCTCTCAGTTGTCTTCAATTATTTGAACTGTCTAACAATTTTTCAACCACAAAATGTTTCACAAGTTGTCCCAAATTAGTAGGCGCCCCAATGAGTAGCAATAAAATTAGTAGAACTCCCCAACAACAAAACATAGGACAAAATATTGTGGTAAACCCTATAAGATGGGATTAGAGGTTTGCTCGATTGACGCCGCCATTAGAATTGGGAAGGTATAGGCAGCTAGAATTGTATGGTAACCCTAATTATCCTAATTTCATTCCAAAAAAGATTAGAGGGAAAGTAACAAGCACTTCATTGATGTGACTAATGAATATGAGATAGAAGATGACAATGTCATGATAAAATTGTTTGTGCAATCACTAGAAGAAAATACATAAGATTTTAAAACCACATCATAGACTTGTGGGATAAGTTTATGAGTACTTTTTTACTATACTATGTAGAGAGAGAGAGAGAGAGAGAGAGAGAGAGAGAGAGAGAGAGAGAGAGAGAGAGAGAGAGAGAGAGAGAGAGAGAGAGAGAGAGAGAGAGAGAGAGAGAGAGGTCTAAAATTTGAAATCTATGAGTTGACTACCATAAGACTGTTAGGTATGACTTGGAAAGCTAATGTACTGAGAAGGAAGGGGTGAATCAGTACTTCAAAACTTTTCTTGAAAAACAATTTTATTGATAAACACAAACTAAGTATTGCTGATCTCATAAATATATAATATTGAAACATAATCATAGAAATAACATCCATTAAAATTTCACTCCATAACACAAAGATTTTTGGTCAAGCAGAAACTCTTGGTTAGAGAGAAAAACTGCGGTGGGATTGACACCCACAACTTCACTACTGCAGTAATAAAGATTGCTCGGTTAGAGCTACATGTTTAGCTATTTCTGATAGCTTACCCTGTTAGGAGTATAAAGATCTTTAGATCTATCTTGCTAAAGGATTTTACAAAATGTTGTACCTAGTTAAAGGCTTTACAATTTATAGACTTCATTAGAGTCTTTTACCTTGTTAAAGGTTTCTAACACAACTTAATAATTCAATCAAAATTTTTACAAAATATCTGCAACTTCACATCTGAAATGTTATAGCAGACTCTATGTGCTCAATATAAAATTACCTTGCTCATAGCATTCCTCGGTAATTGATAGATAAACTCGGTAACCACTTCTGTATACTCTGTCCCTTAAAATATTCTTTGAAACCTTCTCAGTGAGCTCTGAATATCTCTGTCAATCTTCTTTCTTCACTATATCATCACTTCTCTTGATTTTCCATGTCATTTCTCAAGTACTCAAATCATTCTATTTATATAGATCTCTGAGACGGTGATCTGTTCATGCTTCGATCATACAAACATGTTTTATTGAATGAATAAACATAGAAATTATTTCATTGGATATTCTTCCTCAAAATCATACAAAATCTTGAAATGCAATTTCCTATGTAATAACAGTTTCATCTTCTCGAATCTTGTAACACATTTCACATGTGTGTCTAGGTTCATTGAATCTAGTAACACATTTCCACTTGGTTCAGATTAACTCTGTATTCCTTCTTTGCTGCTCAGTATACATATGAACCTTACTCGGTAGACATTCTGTATTCGTCTCGGTTCATAGCTCAGTGTATATCATCTCGGTGACTTGTCTCTCTTCAGTAACCAACACCGGTAGCCTTGGTATTTACCGAGTGGACTTTTCGGTAGTATAAACCGACTAGTGTATATAGGATGACTTTGGGCATAAAACTAATGACAACTTAGTAAATAGCAACAATCTCCCCTTTTGACATTAGTTTGGTATGTTTGACAAAACTCCTTTCAAATTCATAACACAAAATCTATATACTTGCAAAATAAACTGAAATGTCAGTACATACATTGTTCAAATAGATACCCCCCTTATCAATATTATGTACATAACTTGATGTTCCATGCTCTGTATTCCATGCTCTTGATGTTCCATGCTCCCCCTGTCAATTTCAACTGTACACTCGGTATATATGATAAACTCTATACACTCAGATACTCTATATACTTGGTACACTCCCCCTTTTTGACAAACATCAAAACTAGTTACCATTTGGTGGGGGCAACTGATCAAAAATAGATTTATACTTTGTATGAGCTTCTGTAAGAGCGTTGGTAAGTTCATCCTTGACACTTTCCATTAGTGAATTCTGAGCTGTAATATCAGCTGATAGTGTGATCAAACCATCTAAAGTGCTTCCCTCTACTTGAGTTGACAATTGGGTAGCTCGGTTGATTTGCTCTTGAACTAAAGACAAATGGGGAATAAATAATGTTTGAAGAGTCATGATATCCATCCTTATTTTATGCTCTTCATTCCAAAGTTGTAACTGTTGAGCCTTAAGGGTTTGTAGCCTTGTATAAAAATTCTGAAGAGAATCTGGCTTGGTAGTCAATTTATTTGAGAGATCGGTAATCTCTTTTTCAATGACTTCAATCTTATTCTTGATATCTTTGATGAAGAATGAGAATGTACATAACTTCTGAAATAAAGAAATAATATGCTTGAGTTGAGGGGACAACTCATCAATGAATTCAATAAGCTTTATTTTACCTATAGAAATTGCTTTCTGTACTTCTTCAATCATCTTGGCAGTTAGCTCTTTATCTTTCAATTTGCTAAGGTATTCTGTTGCTTCTACTCCTGATTCCTCCAATTGAGTGAGTAGGTCATCCAGTTGCACATGGATGGCAGCATCTTTATTGATGGTAGCTTCAGGTATCATGTTTGTCAATAATGTTTTGACCTTCTGAAGTACTCGGTTCTTTTGCTGAATAGCTATCTGTCTTTCCTGCTCTGCTTTGGCTTTACAAAGCTCACCGAATTCTATCAGTGCTTGCCCTTTCAATTTTGTAATGTCAACATTCGGTAACACAATGGGCTTTGACAGATCTATCTTAAAACTGTGCCTTTTTGCTTTCTTCTCCTTTGATGATGATGCCTTCTCCGGTTGAATGGGTACAATGGCTTTTGAGGCTTGTCCTTCCTTGGTATGTTGCTCGGTAGAGGCAACACTTTTGTTGGTTCCTGTAGCCTGTGTTGTATCCTTCGGTGTTTCCTTGCTTGGAGTTTCAATGGCAATTGTCTCGGTGCTTGATGGTACTTGGGAAGTTTACTCGCTGGTGGCCTGAGAGGTAGATTCATCTGGTTTATCCTTTTGACCCTTTGTACCTTGATCTGTGTCCTGAAGTTTCTTGTCTGAAACTTGTTGGGTGATCGGAGGATAGGAATTAATCTGTTCCACAACTGATTCACTCAATATCGGTTTGGCATAGGAGCTCCCTTCTATCATTTCTCCTTCTTGTGCTCTAGTGTCCATTACATCCTCATCTAATTGAATAGTGGAAGCAGGATCTTTCTTGGTGATGTCAACTATTTCTACTTCACCTTTTGGCTCTTCATCCTGAATCCTGAATATTTTCTTCCATTTTTCTTTAGTTTCATTTTCAACTTCAAGATATAGGCCATTCATCATTTTCAAGGCCCTTTGTTTTACTTGAAAATTTGTCTGGTAGTTTTTCAAATGATCTCTTATGTCATCTATCGACATATCTGGAAAGAGATGAACCAAAACTCTTTCTCTTATTTGCTTCTCCGAGTCCATAGCATATTTCCATCTATTATCAATATGTGAGTACAATGCTTTTGGAAGAAAACCAACCACTTCCAATGGAACTACTCGGAACTTGAGAAGTGTACAAAGTACATTCTCTTCTATTTGCCTCTTCTCTTCATCTGATCTTGTATCATATTTTACATATCTGAACGACCCAAATCCACCATATTGTTTTAATTTTGCACAAAAATTGTCAACACTATGTACATCTTCCTTTGTGCTTTTTACAACCTGAAATTTATTTACATCTTCTGATTCTGTGTCACTTGCCTCTTTATCCAAAATTAGTCTTCTGGTCTTCTTTCTATAAGTTTTTGTAACCTTAGGCATTTCTACATTCTTCTGCTTCTTACCGAGTGACGCAACATATGATCTAGTGTTCGGTCGCTTTGCTGGCATGGTCGGTGATACCTTGGTTGTATCCTATTTCTTTCTTTTCAAAAATTTGCCCTTTGGCAACTCGGTGCTTAGTGTAATTGCTGCTTCTTGAGCTTCAGATTCTTCCTCGATCAAAAGTTGATCACTCTTCCTTCTTGCTGTCTTAGTAGGTGTGGAGGTAGAACCTTCTCCAAACTTCTCAGTTAAATCCTTGATCATTCTAGTGGCTTTTCTGGCAGCCTTTGGTACTACAATGCTCATTTTTACTTTTTCTTTCACCTCTTCATAGGTGCCATATCTTTTCTCGGTAGCATGCCTTAGAAGTGCTAAAAAGGCATCTATCTGCTGTTGAGCAATGTCAAAATCTATCTCATAACCCATAGGCGTTAATGATTGAGTCCTGGGTTCTACTGCATTGACATAACAATAGTCGGTATCCACTTCAAAACATGTAGTATCCTTGTACTTTTCCACTAGCTGAGGTGGAATCCTGTACCTGCTATGCATCTTTTCCTGGAATATGTTGAAGTAATCATCCATTATCATATTGAAATTATCACCTAGCTGATTGATGAAATCATTTATTTGATGGGTGATAGGTTGGTGTAATTCCCAAACAATGTTACCGACTGATGCAAAGAATTTCTGAAAATAGAAGAACATACACACTAAGAGTGACCCAAACTTTAGTGTGTTTGCAGTATTATTCTTCTTCGGTTTCCTTATTGTATTGAGATTTTCAAAAAGATTCTTCAATAACACTTCACATAAATCAATTTGCATACCCTTTTTAACAATTTTATAAGCCAAATCTACAGCTGCACACAGTACACTATTTTCTCTTACAGACTGAAAGAAACAATAACCAATAACTCTAATAGCAAAATTTAGTTCTGCATCAGTCACATTGTTCAACTTAAGACCTCTGCTATCAGACTCAAGACCTGTTAATGTTATCAATTCCTTCTGTGAAATCATCTTATGTGCTCGAACATGGTCAAATATAGGGTATCCAGTTATCATGCGAATAATCTCCTTGGTGATCTTGAAAGGTTGATCCTCTAACCACATAAAATCATCATGCACATGGCTCAAGACAAATTTGACCCATTGGGGTTTGAAGACTCGAGGATAGGTTAGGGCTTTAGTCAATCCCTTAACTTTGATATGCTCAAACTTGCTGTCTAGGTTTCCATCGGTGCACATTTTGTCATACATATCCTTAATCTCAGTATGACCTAGCTCTTCAACTCGGCACTTGGTATAAAATCTAACATCTTCGATCAACAGAACCCTATCCGGAATAAGAGAGAATGTAGTTTTCTCATCAAGTTCGGATGCCACTTTGGGAGGTAAGGTGTATTTCAGTGTAGGCTTCTCAATGCTCTCTACTACAATGGGTTTCTGTACCTTGGGAGCCATTTCAAACTTGAAATTCTACTTACGAAATAGCTTAGGGTTTCAAATAACCAGAAAATGCTTCCAACTTAGTAAATACTTAGCAAATATTCACAACTGATTTTGATCAGTTAACTGCTAAAAATGCGTTTTAGATTATGCTAAATACCTTGAATTCGCTCTTGGAAATATTTGATCGCCTTTTGATTCGCTCTGCTCTGCACTTGGAAAATTGGTAAGTGAAAAATGACCACGCAAAATACTTTAAGTACCTCTTTTTGACCTTATCGGGTTTCGTGCGGTTAGGTAAAATAGGCATTAAATGCACTCGGTTCCACTATATCGACTATCGCTCTTATTAGCTTTTATAGACTAGACAGGTTTAATACATTTGCCGACTTCTCTGGTAATTCAAAAGACTAGATAATATTTCAAACTTGCTATTTGCATCTTAGCTATGCAGATTTTGGAATTATGTACATGATTATATAGGAACTGTTAAGATCTTACCTTGTGAGAATGCAGTCCCTCCATAACTTTATTGATTAATTCGAAGTAGATGCACCTAACTCGGTAGGTAAGGTGCTTCCTTCATTAGTTGACACATTTTCTTTCTTTTTCTAAAATTTCTGTAATTTGCTTCTTATCTCCTCAGTATCTCCTCTAGGTTTATCTTTGCAATCTTTAGCCAAGTGTCCAACTTTGTGACAATGAAAACATGCCATTCTGGGATTTCTCCATGATCTCCGGTTGTTCATTCCAAACCTTATCATACAATTTGCACTTATATGACCGTATCTTCCACATCATTCACACCATATTTTTGTATTGTAATCCCATGGTACTGAAGTATATTGTCAATTGAGATCTGTGTGAGTTCGGTAACTTCTAGTGTTTGCTCGGTGTGGAGTCCACATATAGTTTTTCTGCTTAAACCAACATTTCTTGGTATTGTGTCCATATTTATTGCAATTTTTGCAAAACCCCTTGAATTTTGCCTTCTGATAATTGTTAACAGACTTTGTCCTACATTGCTTAGATGTGTGACCATACTTGTTGTAATTATAACAATAATCATCAAACCTAGTAACATTCGGTTGCTTACCTTTTCTGATCCGGCAAATGTTGGCAGTATGTCCTTGTTTTCCATAGCAGTTGCAAATAGGCTTCTTGTCCTTCATGTTATATTTGTTTCCAGCTTTCTTAGATGATTCTCCTTTCTCGGTGGTGTTGATCCCTTTCTCGATAGAGTTGTTTCCTTTGTAACCGAGTCCTGCAGTTTTGTTGTGTGCTCTCATATTTAGTTGCTCATCCAACATTCTTGACGATTCATGGCTTTTCCTCAGTGTTTCTTTTGACTTCTTTTCTGCTTCTAGTTCATCGGTCAATCTTGATAATTCAATTTTCAATGCTTGGATCTCATTTTCCTTTAGAGTAGCTTCATGATGTGCATAATCCAATTGATCAGACAGATTATGTTGAACTTCAGTAATCCTTGATATTTAGTCATTCTTTGCAGACACCAATGCTTCTAGCTCTTGTTTCTCTCCTTCTATATTTCGCTTATTATCTTCAGCTACTCTCAATGCTTCAAGATTTTTAGTCATCTATGTGCTGAAGTACTCATGTTCCCTTCTCATTGCTTTTAGCTGTTCATTAAGTGCTTTGTTCTTTTCTTTCAATTCCGCAATAATTTCTTCAGATTCTTCTGATATGTTGTTCTCAGATGATGTCTCAATTTTTTCCACCAACTCTTGTGAGTCCTGTAAATCATCAAATGACCTTCTTCTGACTTTCAGTAATCTTTGCATTTGCCTCTGCATATCTGCAATCACTTGATTAACATGATCCAATTCTTCTTGAAGATTCACAATTATGCGTGATTGTTTATAACCTTCCATTGATAGGATCTTTCTCTTTAGGCTGTTAGTCCCTTTACAAAGAATTAAGCTCTGATACCAATTGTTAGGTCTGACTTGCAAAGCTAATGTACTGAGAGGGGAGGGGTGAAGCAATACTTCAAAACTTTTCTTGAAAAATAATTTTATTGATAAACACAAACTAAGTATTGCTGATCTCATAAATATAATACTGAAACATAATCATAGAAATAACATCCATCAAAATTTCACTCCATAACACAAAGATTTTTGGTCACGCAAAAACTCTTGGTTAGAGAGAAAAACTGCGGTGGGGATGACACCCACAACTTCACTACTGCAGTAATCAAGATTGCTCGGTTAGAGCTACATGTTTAACTATTTCTGGTAGCTTACCCTGTTAGGAGTATATAGATCTTTAGATCTACCTTGCCAAAGGATTTTACAAACACTTTTACAAAATGTTGTACCTGGTTAAAGGCTTTACAATTTATAGACTTTATTAGAGTCTTTTACCCTGTTAAAGGTTTCTAACACAACTTAATAATTCAATCAAAATCTTTACAAAATATCTGCAACTTCACATTTGAAATGTTATAGTAGACTCTATGTGCTCAATATAAAATTACCTTGCTCATAGCATTCCTTGGTAATTGATAAATAAACTCGGTAACCACTTCTGTATACTCTGTCCCTTGAACTATTCTTTGAAACCTTCTCGGTGACCTCTGAATATCTCTGTCAATCTTCTTTCTTCACTATATCATCACTTCTCTTTATTTTCCATGTCATTTCTCAAGTACTCAAATAATTCTGTTTATATAGATCTATGAGACAATGATCTGTTCATGCTTCGATCATACAAACATGTTTTATTGAATGAATAAACATAGAAATTATTTCATTGGATATTCTTCCTCAAAATCATACAAAATATTGAAATGCAATTTCCTATGTAATAACAGTTTCATCTTCTCGAATTTTGTAACACGTTTCACATGTGTGTCTAGGTTCATTGAATCTGGTAACACGTTTCCACTCAGTTCAGATTAACTCTGTATTCCTTCTTTGCTGCTCGGTAGACATATGAACCTTACTCGGTAGACATTCTGTATTCGTCTCGGTTCATAGCTTGATGTATATCATCTCGGTGACTTGTCTCTCTTCAGTAATCGACACCGGTAGCCTTGGTATTTATCGACTGGACTTTTCGGTAGTATAAACCGACTAGTGTATATAGGATGACTTTGGGCATAAAACTAATGACAACTTAGTAAATAGCAACAAAGACAAGGGGTGAATGAAATGAATTTTGATTTCAATAATAGGTTTTTCATGAAAGTGATGAAAGTTCCTCCTAAGGTGAGATCAAATGAACTTACATGTCTTATCTTATATTCAAACTATAATCAGGTAAAGGTTAAAGAATCGAAACAATACAAAATTATCTTTATGACTCCATGGGCCACATATGTCTATGTTAGAATATTTTTTTGATTGAAAAATGTTGGGGAAACATTTCAAAGAGCCATGGATGTTGTATTTTTTGACTTAATTGATGTCATTATAGTGATGGTTCAGGATGACCTCATTGTATTTTCAAAAAAGGCATTATTTGCATCTAGAAAAATATTTTGTAGGACTCTTGAGTATGGGATATTATTAATTCCCAATAAATATATATTTGGGGTTATAGAAGGATAGTTGTTCAAACATAGTTTCAAAATATGGTATAAGAATTTGCCCTAAGAGAGTAGCAAAAATTGACAAGATTCCAATCCCCAATCTAACTGTAAAAGGAATCTAATCTTTCTCTAGCTAGATCAACTTTTTTGAGAAGATTTGTGCCTAATTTTACATACATTACTAAGTCAATTTCTAAGATGCTAAAGAAAATAGGACAAAATTGCATAGGGAGAAGAAGCTATTAAGGCTTTTTTAGAAATCAAGGAAGACATCGAATGAGCATCAAGGTTAAATCTCCTGATTTTAGCACTTCATTTCAAATATTTTTATTTGCTTCTTTTCATACCATAACAATTGTCTTGTTGCAAAAAAAATGAAGAGGGTTTTGAGAAGCCAATTGCATTCTTCAACAAATCCTTGTAGGCAACAAATGTTAAATACGAGCACAAAGAAACAGACCTATGTCCTAGTAAAATTGTCAAGAATCTTAGACCTTATTTGGTAGGAGATAAGATAGTAGCTTATGTACCTAATGCAACTATTAGATAAATTTTCATGTACCAAAAAGTTACCAGCATGATGTGTAGGTGGATTAACAAGATCCAATTTTTTTTTTATCGATGAAAATAGTATATATTTTATTAATATAAAGGAAAATATTTCATATATTTGCAAATATCAAAAGTGCCTTCATGTCACCTTACAATATAACACTACACAACCACCTTCATATAAACAACCTAACTATAGACCTCCCTATAAAATTCTCCTACTTCAAAATGGGTATAAAACAACCCGAATGAAAGATCAGAAAAAATAAAAAAAACTTTACAAAATTCCATCCTAATGGCAAAGAGACTATTACTCATAAGTCGAATACCAAAAGTCTAAAAAATACAAAAATATAGAAATGTGGTGTCACCAAAAGGGGACATTCGACCTAGTTGAACAATTTTCTTGCCCTTCCCCTCCACCACCTACACTTACACTGGACCATTGATCCAAAAATCTCTCGACTCAAATATTGGCTCTGTCCCTTCCTTCTTCTCTACTGCTACCTCCATCCTCACCAACACCTCCCTTTCAAGTAAAAATTCTAATAGAGAATCCCAACCAATTTGGGCCTCAGCTCTTTGCTCCTCCTATGGCTCTTTTGCATTCCACACAATGAAGGGTCTGAGTCTGTCCACAGCCTCACCTATCACTCACTAGTCACCCTTAGCCTCCTTGAAACCCTTCCCTGACACCACCAAAGACATTATGGCTTTTAAGCCAAAAAACCCCTCCTGATGTTGAATGTTATATGAATATTGGGAAACAAATTTGTTTACTAATTCTAAAAATGTTCTTATACTAGGTGGTAATTTGGAAAACCACTCCATTGCTTGCCCACTTAAGCTCTTGGGGAATAGTATCATCAAATAGGTGTCCTCGGTTGCGAACTCCATACTCATTATGAAAAATTCCCTAATATGATCTTGAAGATCAGTCTTACCATTGTATTTGTCATACTTGGTGATTTCACAATCAGGAGGAAATGGTATCATATTTAGATTTATGTCAAATGGATAAGGACGTATCTCTTGCAACGAATATGTTCTTGTGCTTCCCCCTTGTAAGTCTTGCACTTGTGTTTGAAGTGCTTGAATCTATTGAGTAAGAGCTAAAAGGGGATTGTCAATATTATTCCTCCCTTCACCATCTTGGTTATTTTGAATTCTTTCATTGCGATTGTTACTTTGAATTCGTTCATTATGAGTATCATTCTGAGTTCGTTCATTGTGAGTATCATTCTGAGTTTGTTCATTGCGAGTATCATTCTAAGTTCGTTCATTGCGAGTATTACTGGTGTCATTTTGAGTCTTGGTTGTCCCTTCACTTTGTTTTATCTTAGTGGTATCAAAATTACTTGTTAGCTTGGCACCTTGACGTGCTAACATGAGAAAATATCTTTCCTTATTTACTTCAAGGATCCTTTCCAAGAATCTACTGAATTTTGGATCTTGTTGTGCTCCTTTGATTGTTTCTTCCATTATTTATTCATCGTAATCATCGTTGTGAGTGGTGGATCCAAAGGATTCTCTTCATCCATTGTAGATGTTTGGCCTTGTTTTTTCTGTTTTAGTCTCTTTTGATTTCTGGTAAAAAATGGCATAGTAATCTCATGTTGAATGTTATATGAATATTGGGAAACAAATTTGTCTACCAATTCTGAAAATATTCTTATACCAGGTGGTAACTTGGAAAACCACTCCATTGCTTGCCCACTTAAGCTGTTGGGGAATAGTCTCATCAAATAGGTGTCCTCGTGTGTGAACTCCATACTCGTTGTGTATAATTCCCTAACATGATCTTGAGGATCAGTCTTACCATTGTATTTGTCATACTTAGGGATTTCACAATTAGGAGGAAATGGTATCATATTTAGATTTATGTCAAATGGATAAGGACATATCTCTTGCAACAAATATCTTCTTGTGCTTCCCCCTTGTAAGTCTTCCACTTGTGTTTGAAGTGCTTTAATCTATTGAGTAATAGCTAAAAGGGGATTGTCAACATTATTCCTCCCTTCACCATCTCGATTATTTTAAATTCTTTCATTGCGATTGTTACTTTGAATTCGTTCATTATGAGTTTGTTCATTATGAGTATCATTCCAAGTTTTTTCATTGCGAGTATCATTCTGAGTTTGTTCATTACAAGTATTACTAGTGTCATTTTGAGTCTCACTTGTCCCTTCATTTCATTTTATCCTAGTGGTATAATATACTAAAGAAAAGGGGATCAAATTGCATAGGGAGAAGAAGCTATTAAGGCTTTTTTAGAAATCAAGGAAGACATCAAATGAGCACCAAGGTTAAATCTCCTGATTTTAGCACTTCATTTCAAATATATTTATTTGCTTCTTTTCATACCATAATAGTTGTCTTGTTGCAAAAAAAATGAAGAGGGTTTTGAGAAGCCAATTGCATTATTCAACAAATCCTTGTAGGCAACAAAGCTTAAAAATGATCACAAAGAAACAAACCTATGTCCTAGTAAAATTGTCAAGAATCTTAGACCTTATTTGGTAGGAGCTAAGATAGTAGCTTATGTACCTAATGAAACTATTAGATAAATTTTCATGTACCAAAAAGTTACTAGCATGATGTGTAGGTTGATTAACAAGATCCAAGATTTTTTTTATCGATGAAAATAGTATATATTTTATTAATATAAAGAAAAATATTACATATATTTGCAAATATCAAAATTGCATTCATGCCACCTTACAATATAACCCTACACAACCAAATTTATATAAACAACCTAACTATAGACCCCCTTGTAAAATTCTCCTACTTCAAAATGGGTATTAGACAACCCAATGAAAGATCAAAAAAAAAAAAAAAAAAACTTTACAAAATTCCATCCTAATGTTAAAGAGACTATTACTCATAAGTCGAACACCAAAAGTCTAAAAACTATGAAAATATAGAAACACAGTGTCACCAAAAGGGGGCATTCAACCCAGTCGAACAATTTTCTTTCCGTTCCCCTCCACCACCTACACTTACACTGGACCATTGATCCAAAAATCACTTGACTCAAATATTGGCTCTGTCCCTTCCTTCTTCTCTGCCACTGCCTCCATCCTCACCAACACCTCCCTTTCATGTAGAAATTCCAATAGATACTCTCAACCAATTTGGGCCTCTACTCTTTGCTCCTCCTATGGCTCTTTTGCATTCCACACAATGAAGGGTCTGAGTCCCTCCACACCCTCACCTACCACTTGCTAGTCACCTTCAACCTCCTTGAAACCCTTTGCCGACACCATCGAAGCCATTATGGATTTTAAGCCAAACAACCCCTCCTCTACAAAAAATTCATTCACCAAGCCACTCCACCTCCTCATGCATTGCAAGTTTGAAACCCCACACAACAAACATCGACACGATATCCGTGTTCACTCGATAGCAATGTTCAGTCTTCATGAACTCAACCCTGAGAAGAATATCTAGAATTTGCATGAATAGAGGGTCGTGTATTTTAAAGACCCCCTTTAACCACTTCTCAGAGATGCGAACCAAGAACGCCAACTGCTGCTTCACATTCTCACTGTAAAAATCACCTTCTTATTGTATACATCCTTACTACCTTGGGTAGTCAATTTCCAAAATGTTTTGGGAAAAAGCATGAAGAAATGTCATTTAAAGGCAAAATTTCTTGGGACTTCACACTCCATTTATGATCCCTGTCATAGTCATCCCATCCTTTCACAAAATTACCTCAAAATGATCGCTGATAACACTCTAGTGGCGTACTTTCTCATCCTTAACCCCATTCCAAATCATCAAATTGCTCCTAAAAATATGCAAATATATTGAATGAAGAACTTGAAGAAGAGGTTTACATTGAACAATTGGATGGGTTTTAGTTCTTAGAAGATTCGTATATAGTTTGCAAACTCAAGAAGCCACTTTATAGACTCAAGCAAGGTCCTAGAGCTTGGTATGCTAGGTTGGAAAAATATTTGTTGCAGCAGAACTTAAAGAAAGGTACCACAGATAGTAATAATTATTTCAAGGTTGAAAGTGACAAACTATTGATAGTATTTGTATATGCTAATGATATCATTTTTGGTGAAGATTATGATGTTTGTAAGAGGTTTGTAGAAGAAATGCAAAAAATTTGAGATGTCTATGATTCGTGAGTTGTCAATTTTTCTTCGTCTTCAAGTAACACATCTAGAAGATGATATTTTCATTTCTTAGGCCAAATATATCAAGTAGATGTTGGATAAATTTAGTATGGAGCATTGTAAGCTAGTTGGAACCCCCATGGTAATTGGTTCTCATTTAAGAAAAGTTGATGAATCTCCAAAAGTGGATCAACAAATTTATAGATATATGATTGGTGGATTATTGTATTTGACTACTTCAAGATAAGATATTATGCATACAATTTGTTTGGTTGCCAGATATCAAGCTAATCCTATGTAGTCTCATGATAAAGAAGTAAAAAGGATATTCAAATATTTGAAAGGGACTCTAGATTCTGGTTTGTCGTATAAGAAAGATGATGATTTCTCCTTGAAAAGTTACATAGATGTTGATTGGGTTGAAGGTGCTGATAAAAAAAGAAGTACAAGTGGTGGTGCATTTTTATAGGAGGTAGATTGGTCTCTTGGTTGAGAAAGAAGTAGCATTTAGTGTCATTATCTACAACATAAGACAAATATATTGTAGCAACATGATGTTGCACTGAATTAATATGGATGAAGCAAACTGACAAAGATATCAAGGCGATTCCTATTATGTGCGATAATGCAAGTGCAAATAACATTTCAAAGAATCTAGTGATGCATTCAAGGACTAAACACATTTCTATTCAGTATCATTTCATAAGAGAGAAGGTTGCATAGAAGGAAGTTGGATTGGGATATGTTCCTACAAAGGATTAGATTGTAGTTGTTTTCACGAAGGCACTATCAAATGATACCTTTGAGTATCTATGACAAAATTTAGGGGTTATTGCCCTTCATGTTTTAAACTAGATGCATATAATTGGTGCATCTTTCCAGGGGGAGATTCAAAGTCTATCTTCTGTCTCCTAGATTGATGTGGTGGCTAATCTCAAGGGAAGCAATGAAGGTTGTGGTTTCTTGATTGCAGGAAAATGGTGTAGAAGAGAGATATCCTTGACAGACATAGTATTGCAGATATTAGAGATATACCCAAAAGGAGGAGTGTTGGGCCCTTTGTACTTGATGTCAAAGGGGGCAAGAGTTATAGTTGGAGTGTTAATTTTTGTTTGGTGGTACAAGTGTTGCTATCAATGACAAAGGGGGAGATTGTTAGCAATGCATGTTCAATGTTATTGTTAATGTCAACCTGATATGTGTGAATAATTGCCTGACATATAAAGGTTTAGAAATGAGTGTTAAAATGTTTTTATGATGTATAGTGGTGATATTGCGTGAGTATGTGGTGTTTCCAGAAGGTGATAATGGTGGAAGCTAAAATATGCAAGAAAGAGTATTTAAAATCTTTATGGGAGAATGCTCCACATTCCTCCACTTTTGAAGATGTTGGCTTGTAATTATGAATTTAATGTCTATGTTATGTGGATGTTGCACTATTATGTTTTTATGTCCTCATTAGTTCAGGTGTTGTAGTTAGTTGTTGCAGTTTGCTGACAATGATGATGTTTGTCAGGATTGGTTTGGAGAATGCTCCCCATTTCTCCATTGTGATGATTCAAGTGTTGCAGGTTGGAGGACATGTTCATATTGCTCATGTAGTGTTCCATTTCAAAATTCAAGTGTTGGTTTGTTCCACAAGTGACATACATTATCATTTGTGTTGGTCTTTGACCAACTCTATTGGTTCATCTTATTTGGATCATACTCTTTTGGTCTCTATATGTATTGGAGTTTGATTTAAGGTATTTTTATGGTTCTTATCATGGCCTATGAATATCCACATTAAATAATTTGTATTGGATAATGTTTTTGAGTTGATTGGTTAATGTGCTTTATTGTTTATCTACACATTTCATTTGATACCAACTTTGGAGGATGTTTGTTGTGTGCGGTTCATTGGAATCAACTTAGGAAGACAAGTTGTAATGGATTTGGTTCCTCTTTATCTCCTAGAGTGGACTACATATAGTGAAGTTTCTCACGGTGGTTGACTTTGTGTAAATTATGTTTATTTTGTTTGTGGCCAACCTAGTTAAGAGTTTTGGTGAATAAGGTGATATATATAGATGTGTAGATGTGTGAATTGTTGCATGTATTGATTAAAAGTGTTGTGGAAGTATATGTGGGAAGTAGAAGTGCAAATTTTAGTTTGTGATGAGCTCTGATGAATATCTTTCAGTGTGACAAAGTTTTGAGGTAGCGAATGTGTGAGTTGTGTTTGCTATGACATTGGTCACTTGAATTAGAGGTTCAAGGATAGCTTCATGATTAGGACATCTTGTTACTTTCAATTTATAATTCTTTTGTGCTTACCTAAAGATAGTGAGTCCCTTTGGAAGCTTGTGCAAATCTGTATCTTGCCTTGGGATCGTGCATCTCAGCTTTCAACTCTATTGTATCTTACACTAAGGTTGTACACCTTAGCTTGCAATTCCAAATCAGGAGCAGTGAGACTCCTTGGCCTTTTGCCTACAACATTGTATTCATTTATTCATATAGTGAGTTTTATTCTCACTATGGGTTTTATTATATTGGGCTTTCCATGTAAACATTCAGTGTTCATGTGTTTGGAATTTGTTGTTTTATTTTTCGTTGGTGCTTACTTGATTAAAGATAATTGGTATGTGTGTGTGATTGAAAAAGTTTTAAGTATTTGCTCAAGATTGTTCACCCCCCCTCTTAGTCTTATGGTGTGTTTAATAGAGTCTAATTTTTATATGCTGCATTTTTTTTGAGAAGATAAAAATTCTTGTCCCCTTTACATTCAAATCTTCTTTCAACCAACTATTGATCAATCCAATGAGATCCTCACATCCTAATTACATCCCTTCTAATTTAAATTAGCCTCTAGTAGGGGCATGGTCCTCTCTTATCATCAATTTCATAAGAAAGTGGTCTGAAAGAGCAATAGGCAAAATTTTACATTCGAAAGTAATGTTACCTTCTAGTCAGTTATGCAATAAAAGAAACCGGTCTAGACAGACAACTATGCTAGTCAAACCACTTCGACTATTAGTCTAGGTGAACCGACCATTTTTAGGTGGAATATAAAAAATCCTTGCCCTATCCACAAATCTTCTGAAGTCTTTCATTAGCTTGCTCTCAACCATCAAACTACCACTCTTTTTGTTGAGTTCAAGGATTACATTGAAGTCACCTCTTAGGATGAATTTGTTATCCTAAAAATCTTCCTAATGTATCCCACAACTCTTTCTTTTCTTCTGTTTTAACATTACAAATGGTGAAAACAAGATTGGAGGACAAATCTATGATTGAACATTTCCTTCAACATGTATTGCACTCTAATACCACAAAATTGACCTTGTTTGGTTTCCATAAGATACCCAAACCACCCGCAAATCCAACAAAACATTGAAATCATCTGTTCTAAATTTTGCAATGCTTGATAAAATATTCATCTTCAACCACATTAATCTTCTTTCTTACAACAAAACTAAATCAACCAATTAAATCTGTAATTGATGCTTGGTCATGAGTTACTTGCTGGGGGCATTTAAGCTCTTAACATTCCAGTAAGAAATCATCATTGTTTACCAAGGGAGGGTCTTTCTCCCTTGGTACTTTGCATGAAATATTTAGTTAGAGCTAACCCCTATTATACAATCTCTCCCTCTCTTTTCTACCTTTTATACTTTCTCCTTTCTCTTTCCAATTGAAAGTTTTCCAACTATTACTTTGGATGTTGATTGACTTATATATCTCGGTTCAATTATCCCAATACCATTTGGATTAGAAATTTCATCCTCTAGAAAGAGATTTTCTGAATTGTATTCATCAGAATATGCATTCTCTACCCTGTTAATTGGTTCTCTATGAGACGAAGTGATAGAGCCTGAGATTTCACCTAATTCCCCTTTAATATTATTCCTATTATGTTCTCTTGCATTGGGATTCCTAATTCCTTATTCCATGGTTGTGATAGGCTCAATTGGATTTGGAATGCAACCAATATTTAAACTACCTAATTCAGAAGCTTGGATATGAACTTGCTCAGGAGTCATAGTACGCCCAGGCGAATTGGAGGTTGTCATGCTAGTTTAAACTTTTGATTTCCACACATTTTGCATCCTAGGTTTTTGTCTACATTGGTCCACTTGTGGTCCCTTCTCCTACACTTTGTACAATTTTTTTCTTTTTTCTTTTATAGATTGGATCTAGGGTAATGACTCAATGTATAGCATTGTCTCTTATGGTATTTTCTTAACTACAACCACCTAAAGTTGAGCATATAAATAAGAGTCAGCTTCCATAATTTTTGTGTTAAGGTCTATTAGGGTTCCTAATGAGCGCATGGTTTTATCAATGTACTCCTTAAACAAGTATTACAATAGAAGATTGTAGAGTCAAATCCATAGAGGGTATTTATATGAATACAATTTTGTTAAGTTGAAGTTAAGGTACTATTTATGCATGTAGAGTGGGATCTCTCCCATTTTCCATAAACCTCCTTGTAATACCTACTCCAAGTCTTTCATAGATAAAAAAAATTGCAACAAAAAAACCCTTGGGGAGAAACTTCAGAATCACCTATGTCTTCCAATTCTTTACAATCCAAGCCCTAATACTCTTCCTGTCCATTTTGGGGCATATGAACTAACATATAACCACCAATTATTCTAGCATCATTGTATCCTCCAAAGCCTCTACTAAAACATCGATTGTTTGCATTAATTTGTGACACTCTGGCTTGCATCTGTATGAGCTTCTTGGTTTACGGGGGAAAATCATCATATTAATAAGATCGAACGACTTAACCAGTAAAACTCAAATCAGATTAATTAAGTCCGTAACAACATTTAAAATCTATTAAAATAAACAAAGCATAAAATCAATTAAAGTAAAACTCCCTTTGTTGAAATAATCTCTCTCTTCCATTGTTCTTCTACATCTTGCAGTATGATGGCTCTCAGTATTGCGCTGTGAAACCTCCATAATAATGACATAAGAAATTCAAAGATAGTGGTTGGTTGTTGAAAATGAAGGATTGATGCTGAATTTATAGAGTTTGGGAGGAAGATTCGAACGACTGAGATCAATTTGAAGACTGATTTGATCAATGGTTGAGAATGATTGAGATAAAATTGATTGCAGATGATTATGATGAGAACTGGTTGCATAATTGAATTGATTGAGAGATAACTAGCTTGATTGATCAGCTGAACATAATTGGTGGATTAGTTAGAACTCTTGATTTACTCGTTAACTAGATTGATTGATTAGTTAGAAAAGGTGATTGGGAGTTAAGTGGATTGATTGATTAGTTAACTGATTTAACTGGCTAATTAGAAAAATTTGATTGGGAGTTGAACTCAGAGTCAGTGGTAGTTGGAATTTTAGCATGTGTTGTAGGAAATTTGGCATGAAATTAAATTTAATTTGAATTTTGATTTTCAAAAATGTCAAATGAAATGCAAATTAATGTGAAATGAAATGGATTCAAATTTGGGAGGAATTTGATTAATTTTAAATTAGATTAAATAAATTAAAGAAAGTTATTTAATGTGGAGGACATAGTTAGCTAATTAAATAATTTAAAGAAATTATTTAATTAGGGAAAAGTAGAAAATTGAACTTAATTAAATAATAAAAATCATTTCAAGTAAATAAATCGTAATTAACTAAATAAAATTATTTAATTAATTTTAGAGAGGAATGTTTAAATGATTAGAATAGAAATTGAATAGTCAGTTCATGATGAAAGTGATGAATATTAATTTAGAAGAATAAAATTAGATTAATTAAATAATTAAAATTATTTAATTAATATAGAGAAATAATTAGCGATGTTAGTAACGAGACAATTTTTAACTTGTCAACATTTTGCCCCTCTTTGAGGCAATGTTCGAAGTAATGTTGTTTCAAAGAAAAAGTGAAAAACATGCCCCATTATGTCGAGGGATGGGGGTAAGATGCCCCCTTGAGAAATTGTTTGTGTGTTAGAGGCATGAATGATCTCTTGAAAGAAGAAAAATGTTATATGAGAGATAGAAGAGTGGTTTGCTGATGACATGTATGGGTTTGATTAGGTAGGAGAAATGGTTGGAGTGATTTGTAGATTGATTGATTGATTGGATGATTGGATTGATGGGTAAAGATCAAGTCTAGTTTCAAGAAAGACATATCCTGTATAAGACAAAGATAGATGATCATCTAGTTTCAGGAAAGACATATTCTACATAAGATCATAGATATATCAAAACATCTGGTTTCAGGAAGGATACATCCTGTATAAGACCAGAAAGGATACATCATGTATAAGACAAATGATATATGATAGCGTCTGGTTTCAAGAAGGACACATCCTATATAAGACAAATGATTGATGAAATATGATCAAAGTGAAGAATGATTAGTAAGAAGTGAAGAATGTAAGGAAATAGAATTGGTTGATGGACAGAATAGTTGATATGAGGAAATGAAACTATCACGAATTCTTGAGTCTTTGTTATAGCACAACATTTTCATCATCGAGCCTTATTATGTATCAATGGAGCTTCATACAACAAGGTCTGAAAAACCAAGGTATAAATGATATCCCATTGCAATAAAAAACACATAGCAGATAGGGAATGAATCCATCCATTTCAGAACTGTTGTATTAAGGGTCGAGGCATGTGTGATAGTCACAAGCGTAGCTATCCTTGACTTTCATTTTTGCATAGGATACTTACCGAGTGAACGTACCAACACAAACACACAAAATACTTGTGCCCTAGAACTTCATGAAAACACACCACAAATAGAAAACAAAGAAAAAGGATCATGAACCATACCGACTCTAGTCACGTGTGGACATCCTCGAGTAGCATAGGAACATGGCCTGTCATAAATCGATAAAGATAAATCAAATAATAGATAATACTAACTTGACCAAACGAGTCAACAACCATACTAATCTTCTTGCCAAGGATAAGTGTTTCTGGATAGGATGATTGTTTGATAGGATGCCCATTGTAGGAAATATGTATCTGTTAGGACATTAGATCTGATAGGGTGCCTATTTTAGGGACAATGTATCCGTAAAGGCGCATTGTTTGATAAGGATGTTTGAAAACTGATAGGCATTTGATCGATTAGGTTGTAGATTAGCATGGTGGTTTGTTTGTTGATGCATAATTTTTTAAGCACAATGTTTTGCATGATGTTTGAGTTATGTTTGCTCAAATGTTTGCCTTTGCAAAGGATAATTTATTGTGAATTGCGATTGATAGATTGTTTTTGGGTTTTTGATTGTTTTCTAGTTTTTTAAGGGTTTTCATAGTTTATTTGATGTTTTTGGGATTTTCTCCAAGGCTTTTTATGATTATCATGGATTTTTTAAGATGTTTTAAAAAAAAAAATTTAGGACATTATTTGGTTTTTTGGATTTTTTTTAGGACATTATTTGATTTTTTGGATTTTTTAGGACTTTTTTATGATTTTTTTTGGAATTTTTAAGGACATTATTTGATTTTTTTGTTATATTTTTGAGAGATGCCTAGATCACTATTTGAGGTAAAAGACATGTGTCATGATTTATTCTAAAGCAATATATATTTATTTGTCCCAATGTCTAGCAAGGCATGGAACATTATGAATGTATGGAGGAACTAGTGGGATGGAAATGGACAAGTGAAAGATGGAGGTGGCTTATTACGAAATCAGAGTTGATTTGGTTTCCAAGGACTATTTTGCAATGAGATAACATGTTTATCCAAGCTAGGGGATTGGATATAGTGAGGTAAGGTGATATCTTGGTGCAATGAATGGTATGTGGTCCATAGGCATGGATATGTCAAGAGGATTCTAAAAAACATGTTTTGCATTTTATGTCCTTAGTTTTGATCAAGATCAAGATAAGGAGATGGATTTGGATAGGATAGGATAAGCAAGATCAAGAGTGACGATGGAGTATAGAGTAAGAAAAAGATAAGATAATGGATATGGACCAAAGGGTGTGGATAAGTTGAAGCCTCGTCAAGATCAAAAGAGGAAAAACAAGATGGATGCAGATTAGGTGATGGATAGTGGATAAAGGATAAAGGGAGATGTGGTAGGATATGATAAAGTGGATTAAACTTGTCCCTAAGTATAGAGATCTCCATTTGCAAAAGGGCGATGTGTGAAATTGTCACAACATCTAGCGGCACTCGAATAAGTGTTCTTGAACATTTCAAAGATAGAGACTCAACCCACACTTAGAACCTTTAGATAATTCAACTGAACATATCTAGTAACTAGGAAGCATACTCAAAAGGGAAGAGGAATCCCAAACTGGATCAAGGTACTTTTTATTTGATTATCCATGTGTGTGGAAATGCATTCATTTAAGTCCATATGATCATTGTAATATTTAGAATCCGACATGATTAGCTATGTGAGTTACCTTGACTTCAAAAGCATCCTGGATAGAGCCTTGCTGCTAGCAAGAAGCTATAGCTCTAACGAGGTTATCATTGTAATCTCACAATTATTGCTCCATTTCTGACCATGCATCCATAGCCCCCATGGAGTTACTCACATGTTCCCAAATCGAAGCATTTTGATATTGCATTTCATTGAATTTTTTATTTTCTTTTCTTGATTTTTCTTTTTCTTGCTCATTTTTCTGTTTTGATCTTTTGATATTATTTTTATTTTCTCGCATATTTTTCAAGCATTGGCTCGTAATAATGAAGCTCACATGGGTTAGAGAATTATAGTGGCACTAAAGCAGGATTTTAGATTTTTCACTAGCCACGTCTTCACTTAAGAGACCACAATGACCTAGATTGATGTATTAAGTGTATGAAAAATAGTAATCAAAAGATGTTATTATCAAGATGCAACACGTGATTCTCTTTCCAGATAGAGTACGCATCCCAACCAAAAGATAATGTTAAAGAGGAACAACCTCATATTTTAAAGCGATTCATGAATATATATCTAAAAAATAAAATGAACATAAGATTGAGCATGTGACAAAATGACACAAACAGGTCTATTTGACAGATGAAGGATTTATGCAAAGGATTGAATGGGAGGGATGGAAGGATGCAAAATAGGTGTTGGATAATAGATGGGATGTTGGAAGATTTATGATTGGATGGATAGAAATGTCTTCAAGATCAACATCGACACACACCTTGAGAGTTGGTAGAGTGATGGAGGACAAGATGATTTTGGATTTTAAAATTTTGATGAAGGATTGGAAGTGAATTTCGAGACATAAGGATTAAAAATTGATGAAGTAGGTAAAGGAGTATTTAAGACAGTGGATTTTGGGACATAGGGACCCAAAATAGGCTTGAAAGGTGTGATATATTTAGACGAAGGGATGAAGGAAGCCTTGTGAATAAAAAGTTTGGATACCAATTTTGATTTTTCTTCTGAGTATTGTGCTTCTATAAGAAACTTGCGAATCCACGTGGTTTTTTATTTTTATTTTTATTTATTTTTACATGTCTTTTAGATGAGACATGTTGATCTTTTGATAAATGTGGATTTTTGGACTTATAGATTTTATGCATGGCATCCAAATTGCTTCGAAAGGGAATGAGATTAATGGATGAATAGGTACGATACAAAGGTATTTTGGATGGGTTGATTTAGGTAGATGGTTGGAAGATTCTAAGAGATGTGTGCCTTTGTTGATCTTGATTTATGACAGGGTAATTGGATTGTGAGCTAGGGATAATATGGATAGTGGAGGGAGGGAGGAAGGCTTTGATTTTGGGATACAAGAACCTAAAATGGATTTGGGGGATGGGGAATGTGCATGATTTGATTTAGATGGATGATTATGGGATTTATTAGGGACACCAAAATTTTGAGAGTGAGTTGTGTAGCCAAGACCATGATAACTGAGATTTGCATTGATATGAAGGGGTTATAATATACCTTGTTCATGTAGGCCTAACCCTTTGCCTTGATAATGCATGTTTTGAATTTTTTATAGCAATGGGATACATGTTTCTTTTAAAACAAGATGCAAGTGCATTTTAAGGAGGATATTTTATGGAAGGAATGACAAGATTATGAAGTAGACTAGATCAGATGAAAGTGGAGGAAGCCATTTGATAAATAAGTAGTTCATGAATAGCCTTAGCAGGGGTGATGGGATCTTGAGGTGAATTAGGATCATGAGGGGGATTAGGACAAGGAGATGAAGGGATACTTTGATCTTGACTTGGAAGAGGACCATTAGAGCTTGTGCTTTGGTCTTGATTTGATTTGGATCATTGGAGATGATGGAAGGGATATCATGATCTTTCTTAGGAGGTGGGTACTGAATGGGACTTTGAAGGACACTTTTCTCTTGAGATGGAAGGGGATCATTGTGGATGTAACACAAAAGGATTAGGGGATCTTCATAAGATTCTTGATAGGTGAGATCTTGATAAAAAAATTGGATGAGTCATGGTATCTTGTGAAGAGGGGAAAAACAACAAGGAGTATTCAATGGTTAGTAATCAAATAAATCATCTAAAACACAAAACATAAACCATTGATACCTTACTATTTTTACCTTCTCTGTTGGATTGTGCTATGGATGAAGTGGAAATGCACGCAATGCTCCACTTGATTTGATGACTTCCTTGATTAAGATGTGGGTTACTTTTTAATGCACAACAACTATGGTGGATAAGATGGATGGATGTTTGCAAAGATATGATGGATGTGTAGGATGACTAAAATTGGCTATAATGTGGATGCACTAAGGATGGATTCTAGAGCTAAATGAGCAGCATAAGATTGCACTTGAGATGAGATATGAAATGAAGGGGAGGAGACCCCAATTTATAGATTTGAAGGGGGAGGAATGGACGGTTGAGATTGAAGGATGGAGATGGGTGAGGATTGAGAGGACATGGTGTGGAGACCAAGAGATTTGCCATAAAGGCATTTCTTGTCTCCACATTCCACAATGAACATGGGGAAGATACCCTCAAGTACGTTGGGAAGACAAAAAGGAATTAAATTTTTCTTAGGGGAGGACAAGGGAATAAAAAATTCCCAAATAATGAGGTACATGGGAAAATGAAAAGGGAAAAAGAATTAAAAATTCTTTGGGAAGATGAGAGTGCATGGGGGGAAGAGGAAATTTAAAATCCTTGAAATGATTAAAGCTGGTGCATTTAAGGTTGGGGGTTGAGAGAAGCCATTTATGGCAATTGGTTGACTCGTGGCTAATCATAAGGATTAGGCATTAGCAAATGATTAGAGAGGATGATTAAGAAGATTAATGAGAGATTAGAAGAAAAGTGAGAAAGTTAGGAGGATTTGACAAGAGGAGAGAATGAGTGGAGGAATTAAAAATTAGGAAATAATGATAAGCATGCTTCTAGAAGAATTAATTAGGCTAAGTGAGGATTAGAGGAAAGCGATTTGTAGGAATCACATGGTTTAGTTAATTAGTTTGAATTAATTAACTAAAGGGGATTTAGAAGAATTAAATTAATTTGGGGAACTTTAGAAGAATAGGGAATAATTAATTTATTTAATAAATTAATTATTAGACTATAGTGACAAGATTAATTAAATTAAATTTAATTAATTCTCGGAAGAATAAATGATAACATAATTTTCTCAATTAATTATGTAGTAAGGTTAAATTAATTATATTAATTAATTTAAGCATCTACATTTTGCCCCTCTTTTACGCAATGACAAAATTGGTTATGGGTAAAAGATAGAAAAACAATACCCCAACATGAAGATGCTGGTGGTATATGCCCCCTCGAGAATTTAACCGAAAAATTTTAAAAAAATTTCAAGGAAATTCTTGAAAAAGAAGGAAATGATGAGGATGGGAAAGAGTAAAGAGGGAGATAAGAAAATGAAAAGCAAAGAGAGAAAAGAGAGGGAGATGGAAGAAGGGCCAGAAAACAGGGCCATGGGGACTCTATATAAGCTACACGAGGCCCAAGGAAGGGTCATTGTCACATACACCTTTAGAAGACTTAGAGAGGACAAAGCCCTAGGAGCAAGATGGTCCACACGAAGAGAGTTCGACGACACTAGGGACTGACCAAGTATGGCCCATCGGTAGGTACCCTGACCCCACTTTGTGATTTCATAGATTTAGGCATTTATTAGGGTCATAAATGAGGCTAGAAAATTGTCAGGGCGTAGATGTTGATCGTTGTTTCGGCGTCTGCGTGGGGGGAACAATGTCTCCATAGGTGGGTAACGCTTGCGCAAACGGTGAAGGGGTTTAGAGGGGGGAACCTCACCAGTGCAAACAGATAGCATCCACAAAAATGTTATTTTGGGGAAAAGGGTAGAATGGGGGTGGAGATTGTCGTTAAATGTCTCCACCTGTGGCGCGACGTCTTTGCCATGGGTTTGACATCTCCGCCAAGGGGGATCAACATCTCTGCCGGGGAGGTAGGGAAAAGGAAAAGGGAGATGGGAAAGGGGATGGGAGGGGTTTAGGGGGGCACTTAGATGACCCAGGAGTAGCATAGGGTATGAATAATATAGAATAGGTTATCTAGTAGGATAAAAGAAAAAGGGCTAATGAGGTGAATTGGTTGGATGTAGGTGGATGAGGGGTCTCTCACATCTCGAGAGAATTGGTCTTTGACTATGAGACTGTACAGATGACTCAGGGCCAACGGGAGGGAGATTTTTGAGTGCTGTGGGACTAGGGTTCGTGGGGAGGTGGCCGCGGATTAGAGCACACACTGCGATGATGACAGTGTTAGTGGAGTGCTGGGATAGCCAGACTTGCACATTTCACCTACCTACCAGGGAGGCTACTATCACCCTATTAGATGTCTAGAGGATCTTGAAGATCCCCATCAAAGGTGTGATCCCAAAGTACTAGATAGATGGAGGAGACTACTACCTTTTTCAGGTGTGCAAGCATGACACACTACCATTAGAGGGTACACAAATGCACCTTAGGTAGGCCATTCATATTTGACATATCCCTCATTTAGTATTGTTCATATGAGGCTTGATCAATGGTCATGTGATGCTAGACCTAAGCGGGCATGGAAAGTATGTCTTGGAAATCTTTTGTGAGAATGTTTAGAGGAGCATGTGAACTATTTTGAGGCTTCAACATGGTTGGGTTTTGATTTTGGGTTTGGTTATAGTCTTGATTGCATGGGTTTTGACTTGGGGCTTGGTTGAAGTTTGTGTGACTTGGTTGAAGTTGATTTGTCATGTTTATTTTTGAGAAGGGTGTTGGTACGTAGGGTTGTTGGTAGAATGGATTTGTGAATTGCAAGTCTTGTGGTTGTGATTGGATTAATGAAAATGAAGAGGTTTTGGCTTTGCTATTTTGAATGTTTGTCATTTGTTGTTGTTAGTTGTAGACCTGCTGCGCCAAGATTTTTGTGGGTGATGATGGAATAGGGATGGAAGGGATAAATTATTCGCCTTCCCTATGAAATGCATAGTTTCATTCTATGATGTTTGTTTGATTGGCTTTGGATTAAGATCAAGGATGTTTAAGATCAGGAGGATGATGCTATGGATGTGACCTTGATAGTTGGTTTAGATAAACTATTTTGATTTTTAGGATTTGGGGTTTTAATACAACTAAAATGCACCTATATTTTTGGATTTTTTGGGATTTAAGATGAATATAAAAAGAGGAACTAGATACACCTATAGAATCTAAGAGCTTGGTTGATCACAAGGTTTGAAATGATTTGGATCCCAGTTGACAGATTTTGATTGACCTTATAAGGCACTAGTTTTAACATCAAGACTAGATGGATGCGACATTGGGTTTTGACAATTATGAAAGGAAATCAGAGAAAATACAAAATTAGTTTTGGAGAATTGCTATATGAGAACTGGATGATTGCAAAATGGGAAATGGTCATTTGCGGAATTCTATGTTTCTCTTGTAGTTTTGGAAATTTTTGACTTATTTTAGGAATTTTTTGGTGAAGTTATGATAATCAGACACTTAGAAAATAGTATAGACAGTATGGTGTTGGATTTTTGAAAACTCTAAAAAATTAGCATTACGCATGAAAGGGCCTAGGTTGGCCCGAATCTGGATTGACTCTACTGGTCTATCGCATCTGAACATTTTATAGACACTTTGAAGACATGCATGTGGCCTACTCAGGATACAAAGGAAACCATCCGATGGGGCCTCTATGATCAAATACCACACACATAACAAATAGATAGAGATTTTGGTGACACTGGCTCCCCCACCATGGCACACACTTCTTGGGTACACCAAATCTCTTACCCCAAAGATTTGCAATCTTATAACGAAGGGATTCCTGTCTCATTTTGAAGGGTACATGAGAGGTGTCTACGAGGTACGATCCACACTCCCTAAACCATCAGATGTAAGGATTTTGGGCCTCTAAGAATAAGGTTTTTAGTCAGAATCCAGGGTTGCTAGCACTCTGCGTGCGCTAAGTTAACCATACTTGATATGTGAAATCCCTTTTGAATTAATAAGAATGATAGGAGTTAATACCGATAGGCTATGACTTTCATCATACCCTTTTTTATATAGCGGACCGAATTAAGTATTGCTTGGGTCATTCCGTCTCACCCACCTATTGCATTGGGAGGCAGGAACTCTAATGGGCTAAAATGAAAAAGTGGGCAAGCACCCCAGACATAGCAGACAAATTAATTTTAAGCACCAAACAAAGTGTGAGTTGCCAGAGTTTGTAAATGCACCAAAACGTTCTTTTTATTGCACCAAATCAAAATATAAATTGATAGTAAAAAGAAGACAAACACATTCTGCAA